>NC_045478.1:14524635-14838695 GCF_009650955.1 Corvus moneduloides | reverse complement strand
GTGGTCAACAAGGGAGCCAAACCTTGAATGCCAGCATCCTCTGGGGACTGTTCTTACTACAGGTCCCTGTGCTGGACTGTGGGTGCTCTGTGCCACCCACATCCCTCATAGGACCCAGTGGGTCCTATCTATGGGGAGCCGCATCTGAGCTCCACCTACACCTTGTGGACCAAGCCCTGTTGGGGTTCAGCCCCACCCCAGGACATGCTGGGCACCCGTGCTGGCGCGGGGGCTGCATTTGGTGGGGTTGCCCAGCAACCCAGGAGTCCTTCCCTCGGGCTGCAGGGCTTGGTGTCCGGCTGAGCCTCCTCCTCCTCCTCCTCCCTGAAGGAGCCTGTCTGAACCACAGCCAAAACTTAACACAACTGTCAGCTCAAATCCATGTGTGGTTCTCTGAGCCAAAGCACCGACACAGAAAAAAAACCAATCCCTCCGTGTTTCTTGTTGGGTCTGTAGGAATTCAATTGCCAGCACATACCACTTTCAGCAGACACAGCACAGCTTGACCTGTTCACACAGGCAACGGAAGTTGAATTTAGGAGCCCTAGTAACTGCAGCAATCTGGTCATAAATGAATTACAGGGCAACAATTATCTATTGAAAATTTTAGATTAGAAAAGCTATTGAAATTTTTAGATTAGAGAAGCTTTCTTTTCATGGATGAAAAATGAATTAGTGAAATAAATTATTTGCTGCAAATTATTCTTCCTGCTCCTGTTGTTTGCTGATCTGCAATACATCTGATACAAAACATTCATCAAGCAAGCCTGTGTCACTCTTTTCAGCTACAAAAACAAGGGTTTAATTCATTATGATTTCCCTGACCGCTCTTTGGATCATTTACATTTGCCCAAGTGGATTTAAAATGCTACCAGATCTCTAACATTTCACAGGCACACTGAAAGGTGTAAAGAACTCTGAAAAGGTGCAAGACGAGGGAGAATAAAGCACAAGGATTTTAGCAGCTGCACTAAGTAAAGTCTTTACAAGGACTGATCTGGCATTTCAAAAATAGTTTCTTCCCAACCTTTTGAGAATGTGCTGAGATCTATCATTTGAAAGCAGCTGATTTCACCTTTCAAACTGAACAATGTCTTGTGTGCCTTTTTGTAGGTATTTGTTCTGTAAAATGGATGGGGAGGAGGAAGTGGGGGAGAAAAGCCTTTTTGGAAACAAAGGTTTCTGTGTTGGTCATGTTGGACCCTGCATTGATTTCTTATCATCACCTAGAGAAAACCCAAAAGGTCACTGGAATGAATCATTGATCAAAGAGAGTAGGATCTGAGATGGTTAAGTCTGATTTAAATCTACAGAACATGTTTCCCTATGCTTATGCAACGTGACAAAATTTGAAGCCTAACTTCCAGATCTTGCTTTTGTTTTGCAAGATTGGGTAAGTAATCCCATCTGCATTTTCCCCTGTGCAAGCATGTCAGTGCTATTGGCATCTTAACATTTATTTTGCTAGAATCAAGCTAGTTAGTGAGCAGGAAAGTCACAGGTGGGTAATTATTTATTGATGAACCCAAAAAACGGAGTGTTTTTCCAGGTCTCCAAAGTATTTTTCTTGTCCCAAAAAGCTTGCAAGTCTCAGTAAACTTATACGTGCCTGGAAAAAAATTCAAGGGACTTCTTGTATTATACCCACACTACGCAGCACACTCATGAGCACATGAAGGTGACACTGGCCTCCAGAGATTCACAGCATGACTCAGGTGTAGACTAATAGATATTACTCTTTTCCTGGGACCTGATATTCCCCTTTCCAGGCTATGTGATGCTGCGAGCACACTCTGTATCAAGATGAGGTCTGCTGCACAACGTCTTACTGAGCACCCGTAATCTTTTGAGACAGTGGAGCAGGAGTACTGTGTACTCACCAGGGTCCCCCTTGCTGGCTGACACCAGCAGGAGGACAGCAGGCACATCACAGATCTCACCCTTCTCCCAGGATAGACACAAGCCTGGAGAAGCAAACTGTCAGCTGGATTTGCCCCTCTCTATTCCCCTCCACCGAGAAGCTTTCCAGAAACCAGTAAACTGGAAAAGATCATAACTTGATGGTACAGATCATTCTGCTGTGGCCAGAAACAGTTAATTTATGAACTGTATGTTTTCCTGGACCCACTAAAATGAGCTGCAGCCAGATTTAATAATTTACAAGCAGGGTGGTAGGTTTCCTGCATGTAGAGGTCCAGGGGAAAAAGGTTCATCAAATCCTGGAATTTGGGGAAAACAAAGTTAAAAGGAAATGCTTGTTATTCTACTTCTAGTTTTAAAGAGCTGGATGTGGTACAAAGCACTAATTCTGGTAAGTAGCAGTCACTGAGAAATCATCACAGATGTAAATTACTCAAACCCTCCTCAGGCTCCGCTGACTACAGGTCACGGAAAGGTGGCTAAAACTGAGGACCCCAGAGCTTTGGGAAACGTGCACAGAGTGCAGGGGAAGTTTTGCTCCACATCGGCAACAGAAACTTTACGGTCTCTGCTTCTTTCTCAAAGACACCAGTACAAATCCAGATCAACTCAATGTCCTGACATAGGACAGAGATGCTCTGGAGTTGCTTCAGTCCCACTGAGAGCAAGATTTATGCCATACATTTATTCCCAAAATACAATATTGCTTCTTCTGGTTTCTGCCTGGAGAAAACCTTTTTGTGTCTTTCTGCAGCTCTGAATGACTTTATACATGATTATGCTTTGCATGTGATAAAACAAATGTTTTACAAACTCCTTAACGTTCCTGGCAGTATAGAAACACATCATTGTACCACGGGGCAGGGGTATAAATAGCTGGATGTTCTTTCTGTGCAGCTGGTGCTTTGCTGTGTTTCACCAGGAGAGGGTAGAGTTTGGAAAGGACTCCTGGCAGCCTAGGCTCCCTATTGTGCTGGGAAACAGCAAAGGGAAAACAAGCACAAGTTTCTCCTCTGCGTGTTTGCACCGACTGACTATGTGCGAGAGTCAGCAGATGAACTCTGGAAGACAATAAACAGAAAACAGAAAGAGAAACAAAATTCAAAAGCAGCTTTCTAGGGAAATCTGTGGAATCGAAGGGAGAAGCCGCGGCAGTTCCCGTGGGCTCACTCCGCCGACTGTATCTCTGAGAACTGTCACTCTCTGCACGTTGCGTTAATCAGAGCTCAGGATTTATTTCTCTGCCGTGACTTCCAGGCTGTGAATAGATATCACTTTTAGAGAGAGAATGGGACCTGAAAAGACTCTCGAGCACTGAACAGAGTGGTGAGTTTTTTTAAATGGTTTCTTCTCTTTCCAGTCTGCTGGAGCTTTCTAACATCCTGCTTGCAGGCACAGCAGCCCGATGATTTGTCTTTTCCCTGCAGCTTGTTGCATTCCTCACCAGGCTTTCCTGACCACAGGTTTCTATCAGTAACCTTTCCCACCACGACTCCGGGTCAGTTTGGTGACATTTGTAACAGGGATGGCTCAGTGCTGATTTGCTTTCATGAGAGATTAAAACCACAAAGCTGTGAAACCAAACAACGGGCTAAAAAAATCAAACAAAGTCCAATACAATTAAAATGGCAGGTGACTCTAGGTTTCCAGATGTGGACACTGATGGATCAGAAAAAAGTGAAGAAATGGAGATTGTAGTCAATGTTGGTGGAGTAAGGCAGGTGTTCTACGGAGATAACCTGAATCAGTACCCAGAAACACGGCTGGCAGAGCTGGTCAATTGTTTATCAGGGGGGTACGATAGCATATTCTCCCTCTGTGATGACTATGATCCTGGAAAGAGAGAGTTTTACTTTGACAGAGATCCAGATGCTTTCAAATGCATTATTGACGTGTACTACTTTGGGGAAATTCACATGAAGAAAGGAATATGCCCCATATGTTTCAAGAATGAAATGGAATTTTGGAAAGTGGATCTGAAATTTTTGGATGACTGCTGCAAGGCTCACCTAAGTGAAAAAAAGGAGGAACTGGAAGAAATAGCCCGAAGGGTGCAACTCATTCTGGATGACTTGGGAGTAGATGCCTCAGAAAGTCGCTGGAAAAGGTGCCAAAAATGCATCTGGAAATTTCTGGAGAAGCCAGAATCGTCCTATCCAGCTAGAGTGATTGCTGTACTGTCCTTTCTGTTTATTTTGATCTCCTCTGTTGTGATGTGCGTGGGGACCATCCCGGACTTGCAGGTCGTAGATGCAGAGGGGAATCGTATGGAGCACCCGACCCTGGACAGCATCGAGACCGCCTGCATAGGCTGGTTTACCATGGAGTATGTGCTGAGGCTGATCTCCTCTCCCAACAAGCTCCACTTTGCCCTTTCTTTCATGAACATTGTCGATGTGCTAGCAATACTTCCTTTCTATGTCAGCCTGACCTTGACCCACCTGGGAGCCAAGCTGATGGAGCTGAGCAATGTCCAGCAGGCAGTCCAGGCACTGCGCATCATGAGGATCGCAAGGATTTTCAAGCTTGCACGGCATTCCTCAGGGCTCCAGACCCTAACCTATGCCCTGAAACGCAGCTTTAAGGAGCTTGGGCTGCTCCTCATGTACTTAGCTGTTGGAATCTTTGTCTTTTCTGCCCTAGGTTATACCATGGAGCAAAGTCACCCTGAAACTTTATTTAAAAGCATCCCTCAGTCATTTTGGTGGGCAATCATTACCATGACCACAGTTGGATATGGAGACATTTACCCTAAAACAACACTAGGAAAACTGAATGCTGCCATCAGTTTTCTTTGTGGAGTGATAGCGATTGCCCTCCCCATCCATCCCATCATTAACAACTTTGTAAGGTATTACAACAAACAGAGAGTTTTAGAAACAGCTGCCAAACATGAATTGGAGCTGATGGAGCTAAACTCTGCTGAGGGGAAAGCCACAGGCTCCAGAAATGAACTAGAGGATTTTTCAAGGGAAGGCAAAGACGGTCCTTTTTATAGCAGCCGGATAAAAGTCTCCCACAGTGACACCTTTATTCATCTCCTGTCAGAAGAGAAACACTATAGGACCAGGCTTCAAAGCTGCAAATAAACTGTGAGCTGTTGTCAGTGCTAAGCTACAGATCAGGACAACCTGACAATCAACTACGGAAGGGACTCGCAGATCTGTCAGAGTTGGGAGGGAGCACTGCTTTGCTTTTCCAACATGAATATAAATTAACCCATGGCTTCTCCATCAACAGCTGGTAAGACTTTAACCCAAAATAAAACAGTAGGACTCCACTGAGATCAGACTGCTTATATCGAGTGTGTTCTGACAAAAACCACTTGTAACCATTTCAGAGACTGAAAAGTCCTTCCTGATCCGTAAATGTTCAATGACCCGAATGTGCAGCATTGACACATCAGAAATTTGTACCTGTGACAATAAAGAGCAGCATCACACAGATTGTGTCTTCCAGGCTCTCTTCAATGCCTTTGCAGCTAGGGGAACTGCTCCTTAAAAAATTAAAGCAGCCTCTCACTTGTGTTAGATTCAGGCTTACAGCAAAATGTTATGAGCAATTTGAGCCTAGAGATACTGAAAGTATCAGCATATACTGTGTGCAGAATATTAGAGTGAAAAAATGGCTTCATTTTGTAAAATGTACTTTGGGGTCAACTTTTTGGATAGGCTTCTGTTCCTCTTTCCAGAAAAAGTATCATTTTCAATGGGACATGGAGCTATATTTTGGGCAGAGATGCAGAACAGAATCAATGTATTTTAAGGAGCAAATTTAAAAATATTTGTTCTAGCTATTAATTACAGCATGGTTTATATATGCAAGGATCTTTCAGGAAGGATTTATAATTAAGTAGCTTTTTAAAACTGTAAGTTAAATCATGGTATCTTTAATTCACTACTAAATCAAGGGAAGTTTATAGGGAAGTTAAATTGAGTACTTCTATATAAGAAGCTTTAACTCTTTGAAAATAAGTGCACAGAAAGTTTCAGTAAAAATAGTAAAATCTCCAATTGATTTCTGGTAAAAATACCTAGCTGAATAAACATATTATTATGTTATTTTTTAAAATAACTCATCCTTCCCCTACAATAACTGCATGACTTTGTAAATGGTAGTTTACAGAAGTAGTAGGCACTAATCAGTGTCTTCTTTATTAATTAATATGCTAATTAATCAACAACAGTGTGTACGCACTATCCTTTCCAAAAGCAAGTGCCATCTACGAAAGCTGATGTAAAAACTGTATGTGTAATAGGTCTGGTCTGTACCAGAGAAATCCACTGAAACCTGGAGTTGAAGGACAGGGGGGCACTGGCACACATAACATATATTTACCTACGTTAGAAGTAGGATCCCAAATGCTTAAAGGGCTACAGTAGCTGTCCTTATTTGTTCCCTTTTGTGCTGAGCAGCCCCTTGCCCAGGTGAAATGCAGCAACATGAGACATGACCCATCCCTGGGCACTTCATGTCCAAGATCCCCCGGCAGGTCTTTGGGACTCTTCCTGGGATGTGGGCAAGCAGTGGGCCTGTGGCATTCACCCCACAGGAGCAGTGACTGGACGGGCACAGAGCTGAGGGATGGGCTCTGTGCTCTTTTCTGGCATCTTGTTTGCCCCTGTCCCCTGGCAGAGGGGTATATGTCTGCTGGTGGGGAATGCTCTGTCCTCCTGGGACAGGGAGCAGTGGTGCCATGTAGGGACCGGGCAGGTGTGCAGTGAAGGGCAGCTACTCCTCAGAACACCACCCACCCTGTACCTCTCCTAGCACGGAAATCAGCCCCTGCTTCCCTAGGTTGAAGGCCTTTCCCAGCATTACCCCTCACACGTCAAATTGCTCAACTCCAGAAACACCTACTTTGTATTCCAGCACCTCAGCCCTATGCCAGACCTAATGTCTTTTTCCCCAACCTGTTACCATGTCCTGCCTTACATACTTCCATCAAGTAAGATAATTCAAACAATCTCTAAATGTTTCTGTACCCGAATCCTTCCACCAGTATTTGTCCCAAATTCTCTCCCGCCTAAGACATACAGCCAATCCAAGTGCCTCCTCAGCCCAAGCATCCCTTCTCCCCCATCCTCCGCTCCACATCCCCGCTCTTACCCTTTAGAACTGCTCTCTTGCTCTGCCTCATCTGCTGAGACCTGCTCCTTGCTTGCCAAGAGCCTCAGCTCTTCTCCCTGGATGCCTGGCCAGGACCATAGCCGGCTCTCATCTGAGGGACAGGATCCTGTCCCTTGCACTGCTTAAGACATTCAGATCACAAGTATGGGCTGCAAACCATCAAAAATTGACTTGGCTGAGATGCTGAGGGTGGGAGAAGAAGGAAACTAACAAACCTGTCTGAGTCCAGCCTTATCTATCAGCAGGAATCTTAAATGCTCCTGACTTTGCTCGTGACATGCAGAGGGTAGCTGAGAGTGAATTAAGTTAGCAAAAGCATTTTCCTGAATGAGGAAAGCACTGTGTTAATGCTAAGTAATATGGTTTAGTACTGCAAGTGCTAAATCCTCACTGCCGTGCTTTGTGATTTATTTAACCTGACATTAAATAAAAAATAAGCCTCTTTTATCAGAAGTAAGTTTATGGGCTAATTTCTCCAATAAGTTATGCCTTTGAGCACTGAGCTCTGCCTTTGCTCTGTCAGTGTGGAAAGAGTTTTGAGACAACCTTGGTGCTGCTCTAGCCCAGACTGGTCTCAGAGTGTCTTGCTGCACTAGAGACCTTATTTGTTGCTGTAAGTTATATGTTCTTAAAAGGCTGTGGGTGGGCAGGATGGATTCCTGCCTATTTGCCTTTCTCATGGTGTGGAAACCCTGTAGGAGCAGGGGGAGACATGGGCAGTGGTGGAAGGACAGGGCAGGCTGGCAGCACATGGTGGGTGGGGCTGTAGAGGAGCAGGGGGTCTTGAACACATATAATCCTGATGGTGCAAAGCAAGAGGCTTCCTGGGTCCCTGGGGAGACACCTCCTGCAGATCAGGAAACTACCATAAACCACTGGCTTTGAAATCAGGGCTGGATGGAAGGCTCTGCTCCTTAAAGACTGGAGTGATTTAGGGGTTGTTTGTTTTCTATTGTTTTAATATTCTACACAACCCAGCAGAGCTGATTTTCCTTTATTACAAGTTAGTCTAAAAAAAGAGGAAGATTTAAAAATCTGGAAGTCTTGGGGGTGGAAGGGGAGGGTTAGAGCAGCCCCTTCTCAGACAGTAAGCAACACAATCCACAGGCTCTAGTGTCCCCACTCTTTGACATAGGACTTTCTCAAGTCCAAAGTTAGGACAAACTCTCAAGTCTTTCCAAAGGGGAAACTGCACCATGCCTGTTGCAGGTTTCATTTCTGTGCTGTGGGTGAGGTGGGCACAGGCTGCACAACTCAACCCAGCAGTGCCTTCCCCACATCCAGCTCTTCCCAAGCACTTTGTGCACACTTTGGCTGAGCCTATGCAATTAAATCGATGAAAGCAAGGCATTCCCAGTGAGACCATCTCCAGACGCATATGGGAAACTGTAGCACAACTGTCCCTCAGGGGAACCCTGTCCCTGCTATTTAACACCCTTCACCTGGGAACCAGGACTAGGATAGCCAGAATACATCCAAGTGCAGAAAAGCTGAACAAACCACTTGGGTCTCTCCTTACCCTTGCTGCACAAGGACTCTTCTTTGGACTCATAGGTGTATGAAGGAAAGGGGTCACTATTTGCATTAGAAATTGGGAGTCTGGGAAGAAAATGTGGTACTCTTCTATGGAAAGCCTATTGACCAGAGTTATGGAGAATAGAGAGAGATACTATAATTTTAGCTGATATACCTTCTCATACAGAAGTTCCTCAGTTCACCATGCAAGCAATTTCAGAGCACAGTGAGCAGATCAAACTGTCCTCTGGAGAAGTTATCCTGTGGGACAACTGCCCTTGCAGCCAGCCCTGGCTGCTTCTAGAAAACTTTGAATATTTAAAACAGCCTGTAATACTCAGAGTTACAACTTGAAGCAAAAAACTTTTAGTTCCTAACTAAAATCAATCACAGCTGTAAATTCAGGATTAATCCAGGTTTAACATCAAATAGCTGCCAGCAGAATCTGATTCAATAGCTTTAATTTAATAACACACCCAATGGTAGATTGGTGGCTATTGCTGAACTGTAGGTAAAATGAAGCCTGTTTCTAGCTTCCTGGACAGCATAAACAGTAGAACTCAATAGAGTGGAAATTGCTTCTAGAAGTGTGGGAGACAGCTGGAATATTTAGTGACACACAGCATTCGTCTTAGGGAAGTGATAGGTATTTAACATGTCAGCCCACGCCACGCTCTGGCTGGCATGTCACAGCCACCTTCACTTTGGAGACAGGCTTAGGTTCAGGTAGAAACAGCCATCAGCAGCTAGGGTTTTATTGCTGGACTGACACGTATATATGATTTGAAGGGGCTTTTAAAGAACCCCAACAAAATGATGGGAGATAGTAGAACACCACTATTTTCTGCTGACGTGCATGTAGGAGAGCTGCTCAACCCTGCAGGTGTGGCACTGCCACACAAGGTTAATTGACATGTTCTCTCTGGTCTGTGTATGAGTCGAGCAGAATGTGAACACGTGAAGGCAGAGGAGAGCTGAGGACCAGGCGTCACGGCCCATCTGTCCCTCGCTGTGTTAAGGGCACTCATCCCTTTTTGCAGGTGAAGCTGACAGTGATGCTGCTTCAGTAACCCTTTAGGCAGATTTCTTTTTGCCTAATGTACTATTTGAATGTACCTGATAAAAATGCTGAAGAGGAGAAACCAGGACTGTTTCAGTCTCAAGTGTTCTCTATATATGGATTTTTCAAGCAACTACCCAAAATGCTCACCTGAGACTGGATAAAAGAGTCACAAACAGGTATTTGTTGAAACAGAGCATTAAAGTAGGGGTTAAGGAATAGAAATTAACAATTAACTATACTAAAAGACACAAACCCACTGAGATTAGCTCAGCTGGTTAGAGCAGGGTGCTAATAATGCCAAGGTTGTGGGTTTGATCCCCATATGGGCTTTTCACTTAACAGCTGGACTTGATGATCCTTGTGGGTCCCTTCCAACTCGGAATATTTTGTGATTCTGTGAAAAAACCCCAAAACCTCTTCCAGCCACATTTGCATTGTCAGATATGCTCAAACAAATAGAACAGTGTCCCCTGTGAATTATTCTAGTCAGAACTACTTCCTACCTCCTCCCTGTCAACACAGCCTTCGGTCCTATGTTCACCAAAAAATCTCTCAATTCCTTACTCACACAGGTAGAACAATTACTGGACACATGCACAGGAGAATGCACTTGCTACCCACCCAGGTTTCTGAGGAACTGGCCCGCTCCCCATTCAACTGTTTTACCTAGACTGTCCATTTGGGAATATCAACATTTCCTTCCACACCAACTTTCACAAAACACTTTTCCTTTGAGATGGAGAGTCCTTAATGATGTGGGTAATAAGTTCTGCACTGCCTGGTGTAAACCAAACTTCACTGGGCATTGCAGGAACATAACACCACTGTGAAAGTCAACTCAGGACAATGTGTCTTAAATACATTTGCTTCAGCTGTAGATATCTCACTAAAACCAAAATTGGTTTCTCGTCCTGCAGTGAACCGTATTAGGCTTGAATTCAGTGGGAGCTTTGCCTGCCTTAGGAATTTTATAGGGAATGATGAAGCCAAGTGAGCCAGGCTAATGTACAAGGCAGGCTTATGTAAATTGCTGAGAGGAAAATGGAAATGACGGAAAGGTCTGAGAGCTCCAGAAGAAGCTGAGCCATTTAATTGATTCTTTTCTTGTTGCTTTCATATGTAGGTGAGAAAGCTGCCAGGGTCTTAAAGTTGCTTTTTGTCTTCCCATGTAAAGGTAACCTTGAATATCTTTAAAACATGCTGACAGTCAAGTACTGCTAAATCATCCTGGTCAGTTAAAGATATATAATAGAAGCAGAAAGGAAGGGAAATCTTTAGAGGAGTCTAAGTAGAGAAGTTTCTTTAAAAATAAAATATCAAAATGGAAAGAAAGACTGAATGCTATGCTGTATATGTCAACAAAAATCCCCTTATTTTCTTATTTACGGATTTCATTGATAATGAGGCACGCTGGCATGCTTTGGGTTTTCAGTATGACATGCTGTGATTCCCTATTCTATAAAGAAGTAACCTGTACACTCCACAACAGTGAAATGCCTTAAAAATGGAAATTATCTATATTCATTAGAGTCTGTGCTAGAGCTCACAGGTTCTGTGTTAGGGCTCACAAAGCCATGGAGACCCAGGTAAGCAGTCACTGGACAAAGGCAGCAAATTGCTTGGTACTGCAAAGGGAAGTTTTCGTAAACCTTCTGCCAGGCTCAGTCTGTTTTACTGTGCAAGAGACAAACTGCAGCTTCAATTACTATAAGAGCATTACAGGGAATTTTTTGTCAGTAAGATGCACTCCACTGATCCCAGACAATGTTTCCACTGCATTATTGTTACCAGCTTTACAAAGTCAATGTTTTCCAGGCTTACTAGCATAGTAAATAATGTCTATTTTACACAATATCCAGAATATGAAGTAGTTGTAACTAGCTATTGGTCTCTGTTGATTTTTTCTTATTATTACTTTTACAGCAAAAATGATACACCACAAATATTCTTCTCCATATTCACATAAAATATGCATGCATTGTCTTACACTGATTTTAACTACTCATATCCCTGAAGTCTCAGCTTGTTCATTGTCAGCCAGTAAAGAATTAACCCTTCTTATTTAGTCTATACCAGATTAATCACTACGAAATGCTACATGCCATTTTGGTTTCTTCCCTTGTTCCGTCAAGGTTACTCCATAATTGGACAGCTCTTCTCACTGGCGTGTTTTGTTTTCATTCACCTTCGTTTTTCATACCTTAATTTCAGTCTGCTACCCTTCAATGCTTTGTTTCATAAAATGGAAATGATTCATCTCTTTTGATGCTCACACCCCTGATGCATTTGTCAAATGACTCGTGTGGTCTCACTAGTGCAGCTCTCTGAAGGGTGTCAGTTCAGTGGGGCAGGCTTAGAACATGCCCAGGAGAGAAAATAAACTGCTGCAAAACTTCATTTGGACATGTTGTCCCCTCACCCCCAACCCCTGCATCAGAAGAAGACTGTCTCTAATACATGGAACACTCAGAAGATGCCAGGTCCATACACAGCAGCCCTGTCTGAATGCTCAGCCCTAGCTGAGTATTTTTGCACATGTTTAAATTCCCCTCTCTTTGAGAGGATTGAAACACTGGAGCATTTGGCTGGAAAGAGATTGCTTTAAACGTGCACTTACGTGCTTTGCTGATCAGAATGTGCTCATGTTAAACCTTACATGGCAAAAAAATGGATGTTTCTGAACTGCATCCAAGCAGGCACCAGCAATTTCTGCTCACGGCCACCAATCAGGCATCAGCACAATGGGACCTTGATTGGTCCTTACAGGGGCTGCTGCAATACAAATGGGAAAGATTTTCTGCTCATGAATAACAGATAAAGTGTCATCCTACTGCTTGAGAAGTGAAATATCTAGGAGACAGTCTGACCTTACATCCTCCTTACTTACTCACTTTGTAGAAACATTACTATTTACAAGTCTGTTTTTGTACAATAAAAAAACCAAAAAACGCCCTAATTCCATCACTGTTTAGCAGGCAAAACTCATACAGAGAGGAGATAAAACCTGCATCCTCCCCTGGGCTTTTGCTTGGGAATGGCCACTGGCCAGCTGGAGACCCCTTGCTTGTTTACATAGGAACAAATCACACTCTTGTCTGCCAGCAGGTCTATTTCTACTCGTTGTCACAGTAATAAATCAATTGTTGCTGCAAAACACAGCTCCTCTCCAACTCGTGGGGAATCTGCAAACTCTCTGCAGCCCAAATGTCAACCAATTGCTGGCTGGGCTTTCAGGCTGGAGTGGTGGTTATTGTTTGCCAGTTCCTTATTTGCATTGGAACAGTAAATTCCATTCGCAGAAGCCTTTACCGTTTGGACCCGTTTGCCTTAGAAAGAAACTAATTGCTGCCGTACAACATCATCCCTGCTGTGACTCACATAGGGCACATTTGTACTGCCTTGGCTGAAGGAGTGAACCTCAGCTGCCAGCTGGACTTCATCCTTGCACACTGGAGCTGTTATTGCCCTCCTCATGTTGGGGCTCTTACTGTCACAGCTGTTCACATGAGACCTGAGCAACTCGAAGATGCATTAAAGTGAGCTCTCCCATATCTGATTCAACTCGTCTGCACAGAGTGACTGCAGAATGTTTCTGAGTTGGAAAAGATGTAAAGAAGCTATAAAGATCTTCAGTGAGCATCTGGGGGCTGACAGGGGAGGGTGCATGAAGGCTTGGCTCAGAGCAGAGCTTGGCTCAGCCCCCTGAGAGTGGTCAGGAGAGGCATCCAATCCTCTCTACTTCCCCCCACTCATCTGACTGCCCTCTAAGAATTGGTTGGCAGTGAGTAGGTGGGTGGCAAAGGATGGTTGTGTCTGATATTCCACCAAAAGAGATCTGTCTTTTCCCACTCCCCATACAGAAAACACTATTGCCCAGAATTCCCTGAGGCTCAAAGTACAAGAGATATCATAAGAGGTAAGTAGGGAAGCCTAGGAGACTCAACATTTTTCCCTCAGCTAAACCTTAGGGATGCCAAAGTTTTTTTTGGAGTGGAATACATTTTTAATCACAGGGTTGTAGATAGCCCCAGCATGACAACATTCAGGTCCATGACTGAGACTCGCACGTGTCAGTGCATGTGACAGTGACATTTGGCTTTTCTGGCTAAGCTGTCATAGGATAACCTGTGCCACCCTGAAAAGCTTGTGGCTCTTTAGCTTCGGGATTTTTAGAGGGAAAAAATAAAAAGCGCTGTTCAATGTGACTAAAGAAGCTGCAACCTCTTGTAAGTAAATAGGCTGTTTGCTGAAATCCCCACATTGCTTTGAGCCGCTTGATAGGTCACAAGATGTTCTGTCACATCCACCAAGGGAAATAAAATGAGATAACTGGATTCCGCTACATTTCTTACTGTTCTAGGGTAAATGAGATAATAGTGATGACATAGACATGGGGGAGAGGGAGATAATTTGCTGGTACACTGTCTTCTGGGCTGAGCTTTCTCATCCAAACTAGTACATTTTGTAGACTGAAAAATTTAATTTTGAGCAGCAAGGCAAAAACATTACGGTGCAGTCCAACACTGCTGATTCTTGGGCAGCCTGCAATTAGAAGTGGAGTGCAACAAAGTAATCTACAATCCCAGATTTCAACCTAATTCACTGCTACATCAATCCAAGACACAGGATGCAAAAAACCACAAAGGATCTTCTGTACAATGGTCCTCTGATGAGAACAAACCACTTCCAGCTGCAGGGGGAAGGCAAGGATCTTGGCAGTGGGCTGTAGGACTGGAAATGTGCCTTACAGTGAGGTTTTACCCAAGGACCCTTATCTACAACCTAGTGCTGCATCTTCTCGTCTCAGGGAATGTATGGGGCATTTCCCTGTGCTGCGCTATTGCTGTGTGAGAAAATGTTTCGTACAAGAAAATGAGATTTATTCCTGCTGAACAGTCAGTGAGGGAGGGTGATGGACATTTGGGATGCATGTCTCTAGGTATTGCTTCATTTATAAACAGAGACTGAAGTGAAAACAGCTTTTTCATCATTAATTTGGTTCCACTGCTTTCACTCCTGTTCAGACTGGACCATTGCTACAAATTAATGGGAAACAATGCTTACTCCAGTGAAAGATCATCAGCATTCAATTGCTTGCTTATCTGCCTCCTCTGATCAGGTGACAAAAGACACACACCATCATAGTAAGCCACGTCCTCTGGCAGTCAGGGGATCTTCCAACACTTTAGTATTTAATGACTCAAAAACCTGTCACGGTAAAGGCTGCAGGAATGAAAGGCTGCAGTCTGAAAGATCCGCCTTAAATAATGAAAAATTGGTTTTGGTTTTTTTTTTAGTCTGCCCAAGTAAAGGTTTAGAGATGGCTTGATCAAATACCAGCATAGCTAGGAAGTTCCAGGTAGCTGAGGAGTTGTTAATGTAACAGACAAAAGCATAAAGTGCTAAGTGTAGCACACTCTAAGTAGATGCACAATATCATAGCAAGGAATTATTTTACCGTGGAGGGAACTAATTCTGGATGGGTGGATTTTGCCACCTGGACTCTTGGGTACATAACATTTCAAAAGATGTGACTACTGAGAAGTCAGTCACTCAAATGTTAGTACCCAGTGTACCTGCGATGGTGAGGGTGTCCCTCCTGGCCTGGCATGAACGATGCATATTTCCCATAAGTGCTGTTCTGTATCTGCTGATCCCAGAGAGATGAAGAGCATCTCATGTGGTACTAAACTCCTAAACATCCTGAAGTGAATCAAACTGTCAGTGGATTTAGGCAGAGCAGAACTTTCAGGTGCCCTGTGCACTGGAATTTGTTTCCAGCTGAGACCGAAGTATCATTTACGTTGGAAGAAACCTTTGGAAATCCCCCAGTTCAATCCCCCTGCTCAAGAACAGCCAGGTGAAGCACGTTGTCCAGGACCAGGTCCAGACAGGGTGAGCTGTCTGAGACACCTGCAAGGGATGGCAAATACACTCTAGGGAACACATAAACCTTTCTGAAGTGCCTTCAGGAGGCCAAGAGAGGTGCTTCACAGCACCTGAACTGATAATAGATATCTGTGTTTGGGCAAATGAATCCCAGCCTTTGTGTCTGCTTGAACATGGTTCCTGGAACTTTCAGCTGCCTGCTGGGCTCCATCATCAGCTTTGGGTAGATCTCCACTGACTCCAGAGGGATCTGAGAGTGTGCAGTGTCTTAATGATGACCTCAACCTTCACTTCTGCTGTCTGCTGTCTGCTTCCTGAGTTTGTAATCACATGGTGAGGTACAGAGCATTTTACTGAGGAAAAGCAAAGAGAATGGTCTTGTTTTACAAAAAAACCCCCATGCAGCTGAATAGTCTTCTGTCACAAAAGAATCATAGAATGAGTTTCTCCCTTGCTGCTTGGTTAGAAAAACATCTATCAGATATAAATAAAGGTACCTTAATCACATGGTATTAAGGATGGTTCCACAGTCTGTGACACAAGCATGATGGGATAAACTTTCAGGCTTCCCTGTTAGATCAGAGGGTGCCTGGATCTGGCTGCTGGGCCCCTACCTGTAAATCATAGAATCATTCAGTCTGGAAAAGACCTTTAACATCAAGTTCAACTGTAAACCTAGCATTACCAAATCCTGTCCTCAAATCATCAAGCTGCATTACCCAACATCTGCTTGTGATCTCAGATCAAAAGAGAACTTGTGCCAGTTGTGTCAGTAGAAAATGAGATAAAAATCAGCAGTGGGCCGTGTGTTCTGTCACTGGATCAGAAACAGCCAAGGGAGCAGAATGGTGGCTGCTCTTCAAAATGCAAGAGACACTCCAGCAGCTCCTGCAGCCTTGGCTCCTGCAGCCCATGACCTTTACAGATCAACCACTGCTCTGCGCAGCTCCTCATCTTGTTCTCCCACCCTGAAATGCCTTCATGTCCAGGTTCCTGATCCCTCACGTAAATGGAGACAGCATTATAAACTGTGCTGTCATCTCCTATTCTGGAAATGTAAATTCAAGGGTCTTTCAACAATGGCTGGGAACAGTGTGGTTAATGTGTTCCAGCTGATGAGACTAGATCAAGCCAATCATAAACTTTTTTTCTTAGTCTGCAAGGAGATTTACCTTCCAGGTTTTAATATTGGTGGTGGAATGTAGAGTGGCATTTTCCTAAACTAACTCAGTACCAAATTTTGGTCTGTTACAATACTCAAAGATTACTTCTAACTTCACAAATTTCTCAGCATTTTAACAGAAGTGTTGCCTTGCCTGGCTTCCTCTAGACAGCTTCTCATGCATATTCAATTTGAACAAACAAAACTCTGCGTAATGACTCTGATGTTATTGTCCTATGATTTCAAAAGGAGGGAAAATCACTTGGGATAGCTGATGATCACGGTCAGTATTCTGACTACAGACAAAATAACTAAATCATGTGATTTCACATACAGAATCATCTAAACAAAAATAAAAGGCTAACCACCCACACAACTCAATTAACAAACTATCAAGAAGTACTCTCATGTTTATTATTGCAATAAATCTGTAATTTAAATTCAGTGGCAAAATATTTGCAAACATTTACTCAATTACTGAATGCTCATTTTTTATCATAAGATGAATCAGATGAAGCTCAAGTAGTGCTGTAGCTCTGTGATGTTTAGTGCCACACATAAGTTTAGCATCATGTTCTTTAGTCCTCGCTGTGGCCTTGCATAGAAACTCTGTGACATCATCTCCTGTTTATTACAGATGGAGTGACAGAGACAGATTTTACCTCTGTCAAATTAGCATTAACACTTGGTTGTAGTCATGTCATGAACTTATCCCTCCATCAGACTGCCTGGTATGGTGTTATATTGCAGAAAAGATATCGTCATTGATGTGTTACTGGGAAGAACAGAAACATCAAAGCTGCAGTGCAGTTACTGGAGAACAAAATGAGTCTGATTCATCACCCTGAAAAATCCCATCTGAAACAAACGTCTTGGAAAAGCAAGCACAGTTGCACTTTTTCAGCTGAGAACAATGAGAAAAGTCAGTGTGCATGAGAGACAGAGCATTTGCCACTTGTCCAGGCTTGATGGGAACATGAAAGGACATACTGCTAGTTAGCATGAAAGCGAAGAGAGAGGTGGGAATAGCACAGGATTTAGAAGGGCAATAGAGAGCAGAAGAATGAAAAGCAGTACAGAGACACTACAGAAGAAGGGAAGGGGTGAGAGACCTTTTACGTTTTTATTTAAATTCTGTCTTCTTACAAAGCTCCATTTTCCAATTTCCTTTGAGTGACTTAAATTCAATATGATGAAAGTCCTTTTAGTACTTTTAGCACTGCCAGTCATTTGCTAACAAAAATTGAGCGGGAGCAGTGATGGTGGATGTGTGTGTGTGTATGTTTGCAGATACACATATATATGAATGAATACAGTAAGTCTTGCAGGATTGAGGAAAAATATTTTTAAGTACTTTCAGAAAAGTTTGCTATATTTGTAACAGAAGAATAATTTAATAATTACAGTTACCATTGAGTATATCTATAAACTAACACGTATTTACATGTTTCTCCTTTGAATTTATGTCCAAAATATTTTTTCTATTACTAGTTACTTTCTGTATGGTGCTGAAAATGTGTATTGGCACAGTGTCGCCCATTGACAATCCAGAGGCTGGCAACTATGAAGCTATGAAGTCAACTCCTTAATGAGCTTCAATCTATTCCCATATCCCTATTTACCCATTTGCCTCAGAATGAAATGGCCATTCTGTTATTCCACAACCTGCACAGACTGGAGTCATTTAACTGGAAAAAATCCAGCACAGAAAGATATTACATGTTCATGAAAATTTATGGCTCTATGTTCTGTCCCTTTAATTTCCAGCTGGTAATTCTTGTTAGTGAGTCCTACAGAAAAGTCTCAACAAAACTGAAAACATGAATAATTGCAATGAAATAAAACCATTGTATTATTCTCACTGATATACTGTTCTTCTGTGGTTACTTATGATGGGTACCTGCAAGAAAACCAAGGAAATTGCAATAAGGTTGTGCCTTATGAATTAAGAGTATTTTTGTACAGGACATGGTGAAAAAGCATTCTTCCATTCTAACATATTTCCTAATACTTCAGGAACTTAAACACATGGTTTAATTGCTACCAAGTAATCTAAGGTCAGGGATGACATTATAAATCACTATGATAAATGCCTCTTCTTTAAAACATCTGTGAGATAACAACTGACATGGTTTCTGATCTTAAAGTTAAGCAAATGAGAAAAGGGTTAAATGCTTTTAAAGATTTGTGAAATAAATGTAGAGGAACCTCTGTACATTTATTTAATTGATTATAAAAGTATCTATCAATGCCAAGTGCTCTGAAGTGCATGGATGTAATGCTAAGGAAGAGGTGGACATAAGCATTATTGCTTTCCCTTGAAGAAAAGTGGATACAAAGAGACGACATGTCTGGATTTTCACAAATGAGCATTCAAAGTGCTTTGATTTCTCACTGTCCTGGTGATGGAAGGGGGATCCAAGCTCTCCACTCCCTGCCCTGAGATGGACATGGATGTGCTAGTGTCTGCTGCTGGTTCCTGGACTTGCACAGGCAAAGGAGGTGGTAGATGGCTGCACAAACTCTTATCAAATCCTTTTATCCCCCCTCCCTAAGCAAAATCATGTGCGCAGCGGACTTATCCTAGCCAGATCCAGCCTGCTGACTGGCACCAAGAGAGCTCTGCTCTATACAGGGGATTAGTCCCCCATTCAGCTCTTGTTCCTGAAGCACTGACACAAATTACCTTTCAGGCTGGACTTCAGGGATGTGCCAGCTTTCCCAATGTGTAGTTACTGTTGGGCAATTCCAACAAAGCTAAACATTAAATCAAATTGCCTAGGGGAGAAGATGGGAGGGAAAATGTCCCAACAAGCTGACCTGATAATTTATTCATCTCTGAAAAAATGAGAAAGACTGTCAAGAACGAAATTTCTTCACTTTAGACACAGTCAGAAACTAAAACGCAGCTTTTCCTCAAAGGAGAAAGCCCTGGGTGTGATACAGGGCCACCTTCAGCTGCATGGAATAATGGAGCTCCTTTGCTTCGAACTGTCAAGGAAAAGGCCTGGAGAAAGGGACACGTGAGGAACCTGCCTTGCCTCCAAACAAGCAGAAACATTTCTTTGTGCTTTCATGGTAGTTTACTTTTCTCTGATGTTTTAGTCCTACTTGGTGTAGCATCTACAGCTCCACAACCAAAGGCATGGGGATGCAAACGACATTGAATGAGGCACGAGTATTTTGCTAATACCAGCCCAGCTCTTCAACTCCCACATCCATTGCCCATTTCTTCAATCCCATTTTTGAAGGAGACAAAGCTGTTCAAGGTCTTTATGACCAGCTGCCCTGTACTCCAGTGCAGTGACTGCTCCTCCCAGTTTGGTATTATCTGGAATTCTTCCTTCAATGGTGATGGTAAAGTAGAGCAAAGAGATAACTTTTCAGATGTTAATTAGTTATAAAGACACAGAAGGCACTATCCTTTCCGTGCAGCTTGCCACCCTGAGTTGGAAAGAGACTTCTTTTGCAGGTCAGCCTGGAAGTAGCTTGAAACACTCCTGTTTCTCATTCGTGCTTGTGTCCTGTCCTGAGAAGCCTTGGCTGCTGTTACACTGAGACACAGAGATGCTCACCCTCCCACTGAGGGCCTTTATTGACTTCTTAAGAGACAGGAAGCAATTTAAAAGCCTTTTCTCGTTTAACTATTGACTTTCACATCACTCCTTTAAAGGATTATTGGACCTTGAGATAGTGACTAATGATGTTGTCACTATTCATTAATCCTGAAAAACGTCTGCCATCCATGGAGTTTGGCAAAGATGAAAAGAAAACATCGTAGGAAAAATAAGTATAATGTCTTTAATGAAATTCCAAGAAGATAGCTATTATAAGCAATGCATCTGAGGGAGTGATAATAGATTTTGATTTCTTAAAAGTGCTGAGAGGTTCTTGCTCAATGAACAGCAAGAGAAAGAATTGGTATAAAAACATTCAAGTGACAAATTCAAGTTTAAGATCTTGTTCCTGCAATTATTTCTGCAGTAGCCCTGGCCTGATATTTTAAGTCATTGACAAACTTGGGGAAGTCTAGTGTAGGCCACCAAGTTGGTCAGGGCTGGAAGACTTGTCCTGTGAGCAGAGCTGAAGAGAGGATAAAGGCTTCCTCAGCCTGGGTAAAGGACAGCTTCAGGAAGGTCTCACAGCAGCCTGGCCCTGCCTAGCTGGAGGGATATCGAGCAGCTGAGCAGGGCTCCTCGTGATAATGCATTATAGGAGAATGAGAGACAGGAGTTTAAATTGAAAGAATAGATTCCAGCTGGAGATAGGAAAAGACATTTCACTGAGTGTCGCAATGACCGCCACTGACCACTGCCCAGGCTAGCTCCTGCGGTGTGCGACAGGAGTGGGGAGCAGCCGGAGGCTCTTGGCTTTAAAGCTGCTCCTCAGGAGTTCAGCTCTGCCCAAGGGAGCTGAAGCTCCAGGCACAGTGGCTGTCAGCAGTCCGGATAAGGGAGAGGCTAAAAAGTAGCAAGGAGGCTTGCCACACGGGATAATCCAAGTTTACTGGAAGCAACTCCCAGGGGACAAGCCTCGAGCAGCTCCAGGGAACCTCTTATAAAGGGAGCTGTTACAATGGGGATGGCTTAACTGGGGACCAATAGAAATCTCTAAGGGAGGGATATGGACGAGGATAGACATTTCCTTGGGCCAATAGCCTCAAGGGGAGGAGGGAAAGGGATCACATGCCCCAATGGGGCATCGAGGTTTAGGGGATTTCCAAAGGGGGAGGTATCTAGGGGGGTAGGGTCTCGGGGGATTGATGGGGACCATATAAGGGTAAATTGGGAGGTTTCAGATGATGGACACTGGACCTTCGGGAACAACAGGAGGGGTTTGGGTGATTGATAGGGAAAGAGCCAGAACAAGGGGAGGAGAACAACCATGTAGGGAGCACCGGGGGAGCGGCTTGGGTCTGGGACAAACCAACTGGGAATAGGAGTGGGGAAGGTAGGGATGAACCATTGGGGTACAGAAAACTTATATAAAAATATAATAAAGGTATTGCATCACCACAACTGAGGACAGTTAGGAGACCAGACTGCTTGGAGAGCTTCTTCAGCCTTGGAGAGTTCAAGACCCAGCTGGGTAAAGCTCTGAGCAGCCTGGCCTGATCTCACAGATGACCCTGCTTGGAGCAAGAGGTTGGACAGAGGGATACCTGAAGTCTATCCCAAAGCAGCTGATTCTGTAATTTGGCTTCCCTTTTCATAGCAGTTTGCTAGGACTTCTAAAGAATATCCACACTCTAAACAGAAATAAGATGATCTTCACTGCTTTAACTACATCTGTTAACTACATCTACAATGAAACAAGCTAATTTGCCAGTCCATATTCATATATCCAGGTAGTAAGAACCTAGAGACCACCATAAAACCACCAGGGAGAAAAGCAAGTCATGCTACTTACTGTACAAGACTAAATCCTCTCACAAGCCCATCCTCTAGCAGAAAGATAGGCTTTTACATCAAGTGGTGCAACATCCTGGAAAATAAGTAATGACTACAAATAATTCCTGCAATGGAATCAAAATCCCTCACCTGTCCGATCCCTGCTTCCAAAGTGCTCCCATTCATATTAATCTATTCTGAAGATCAGATTACTCCTTCAGTGCAAGCGCCTCCATTCACACAGGCACTCATCCAGAATTATGCTGAGAACATGTTGCAGAAGTGCTGCATTTCAGAGCTAGAAAACATGTGCTAAACCAGACAGACACTTCCAAGCAGAGAACACATGCATGAAGTTTATACTGCTCTGTACACGGCGGAAAAATCTACGTTCTCTGGAGGGCTACCTCCCCAATCCTTTTGCAACCACTTCTACAGGGTGAAAAGCTTCAGGCCATCAGAATAATTGGTGCTTCCTCTGCCCACAGCAAGAGCATGCCACTGTCTGTAAGTAACGCAGGTTGTTAAGAAAAAGAGAATATTTATTTTAGCACAAATATGGTTATGAAGGTTTTTTAAATAGCACAGTAATGAGCTTCAGCTGGCTATGTATATTACATTTTCATGTTCGTTATGAAAATTAATGTCAGCTTAAATATATGCATACTTTTAAAATGTAGAGAACTTTTTGCAAATGAAAAGTATATTGAAAAGAAATTTAAAGATAAAATATTCTGTCATAAATCTGCAGAAGTCTTGTCTGAATTACTGACTCAAGCTGACAAGGCAAAGAACAGTAGAAGCCTGTAGAATCTTGGCAATAAGAAGTTTGAGCTGGTTTTCCTTCAGAATTGGAAGGTCACCTAGTCAAACTTTATCCTAGTATGGTGATCCAGTGAATTTTCAAAGGCAAAGTGGCTTATACAAATAAAGGAACAGCTATCCATAGAGTAATGTACTATTAGGGGCATTCATGCTGGAGGACTTTGTTTTATCAAATTAATTGATACAGATTTCAAAAGTGCTCAAAAACCATAAATGTTCTTGGGATCCTCTAGCTGCTGTCTCTCTCTTCTAGTTTGTGGACAAGGAAAAAAAAAATTATTTCCTAAAAGCAAAAAGAAATTATTTTACCCTGGGTATAACATTCAAACTACCAGAGCAAAAACTGAAACCTAAATAGAAAAACAACAGCAGAGATTCCATTTTTAGGATGGAATGATCTTTTCATGACTGAACAATTTAATATATATGACTTGCAATTTCTGTGCCTGGCTGTGTCATCTTTTTAAATGCCATTAAACCTCAGTGTCAAAATACCTATTAAGAAAGTGGCTTTTATGGAGGAAAAGATAATAAAAATCAGGTATATTAATAAGCTGTATGAGAAGCCTCATTCCAGAAATAATGAAGCTCATAAAATGAGTTTTGCCATTTACATTCACATCCTAAATCAACCAAGCACTTTAATACACCCAGATCTGACCAAGAGCGATTTACCAGCCATGGAACTCATCAGTCAGAACTTAATAAAATTTTGTTTACACCCAACCTGTGATATTAGGTTGTCTATAAATAGCACAGCAGAGTTTCAAATTACATTTCTTCTTCCTTCAGGAACATTGAATGTCTAGAAAACAAGACACTGGATTTTGTGTTCCTTTAAGTCCTCAGGAATACTTAATGAAGCCCACACAATCTATGTGTACAAAGGATCATTTTCAACTTATGACTGGGGATGGGATTTTGCGCATGGTAGGAATATACACTGAATAGTAGAGCTGCAGTTACAAACCTCATGGATCTATAGTCACTCCAGACCCTGCTCAAAACTGTTGCTCCTGGACTGCTCGAGGTTCCCAATCCACCTCCTCAATGCCTACAAGTGACACGTGAGCATCTGGACCAACATCATGGCAATATGAAAATGGCATTACCTGTGTCAATGAGCATCCTCTCATCACTCTGGATGTTGATTTCTGCTACCATTTTAGAACATAATTTTATTTCAGTTATTGGATTTTGGAAAGGAATTAAGGAGGTAAGAAGCTGGTGTTCGAAATAATAAGTTGAGATGAAAAACTGGAACAACAAAAAGCTGCCCACAATATTCACATTTATTTGAAGGCAGTTGACTTGGTTACATACAATTAATACATTCTTAGATTTTTCATGTCTCATGTTCAAGAACTGATTTTCATTTGCTATAAAATTGCTGATGTCTTGCTCAAATGAGAGACCATTTTGAATGCAATGAATTCTAAAAATTAACAAATTTGGGCAAAATAGAAGCATTCTTGGAATATAATTTACTACAAGGTAGCTGAAGCAATTGTTCAAACAATAAACTCTCAAATAACTAATGCAACATTAAAATGGAAGATAACAAAACTGATTCTTTTTGTGCTTCTTCATTCTGCAAAATTCTATGAGACAAATCAGCACTCCATCTTAAATCTACATCTACTGGCAATTAATAAAATAAGGAGAAGTATTTTCACAATCTCAGGATAAAATGCATCTTTGCATGAGTTAGCACAATTTTCTTATATTGTTCTAAATAGTCTATCTTTTTTCCACGCAAATAATACTTCAGAAACACTGTCTTGTTTGTTTATGAGTGAAATATTATTCAAGACTGGATGCTGAACTGGCTGAAGCATTAATTTATAAAACTTACTATTTTAGGGTTTTGTGCTGTAAGAGATGCCTTTTGTTTCCATTCAGATAACTCCAATAGAAACTATTAAATTCTGTTCTGCTGAAATGGATGAAATTGTGAGGACCTCAAGCAACCCACTCAGGCCAGTAGAATATTTGCATTCTCTTCAGCTGCTTTCAGATCCAAACCCAACTCCTAAGCTCCTGAGATCATTCCCACCTCCTCTAGTGATCCATTTTTAATGTGTTTCTCAGTCCCTGAAGACAGTATCAGTCATAGGTCAGGTCCTTTCTCACTCAGGAACTAGCACTACAGGTTGCTCCATGCTTGGTAGGTGCATCACATGTGTCAGCTACCTACTTTATGCCCCAGTTCACTAATTTACTAAATGAGAAATAGTGGCATTTATCCTGGAAGTAAACTAAATATGTTTAATGATGCATTTAAATAGGTTTTAAATTGCAAGTTTAATTAATAGGCAAAATTTAAGAAGAGAGAATGAAACAAAATCCTTTCAAAATTCTGCTTGCATCATTCAAAGTGCCTATATGGTTGATAAAGATTTTCCCAAGCTCTCAGAAAACAGGCAGCCCAGTAAAGGAGAAAGTAGGAATAAGCCTCTTATGAGGAAGGCTCACCTATTTCTAATGCCAGAAATAAACTAAAATTGAGAGACAACTATGAGAGCTTACCCAGCCTTTGCTTTTTTACAACACTCATGGGTCCATCTGTCTTAATTAAACTTACCAGTTCAAAGGTGTAACAGTACTCTTTAAATATCTACCTCTCAGTTTACCTTTGAAATTTATTTCCAATTTATATCATATTTAAAAATCAAGTCTGATTTCCCCAGTGTCACACAAAAGAAGAGAGCAAATCAACACTTCCAGAGTCAAATGATCCTTTATTGGAGAGCTAATAACCTTTTCCCATTTCTCTCTGAGGTTTCTTTATTACTGCTCTGTGTCAAGAATCCCACCATTTTTCCACAAGTTGTATTTCTAATCTCATTCTACAAATGGAACCAAACATTTTTTTTTCCCCACAGAACAGGAGCGAAATGCTTGCAGTGAGATAAGATCAGCTTTTCACAAAAAGCTTCCACACAAACATGAACTAGCTGAGGACGATTTATAAACCACTGGGAACACTATAAAAGATTTATTCTATTTAGACAACTAGTTTGATTTTTTCTGTATTCAAGTTCAATTCCACCCTTATTAAAATGGCCATTTTTTCTATTCTCTCACTTAATGAATGGAGATAATCTGGCACAAATTTCGCATCAGATTGGAGCAATATCCATCTTGAAGGCTGTCCCCAGCCTGCACCTGCTCAGCTGAGTGCTGGCAGGTTGATTCTCAGTTCTCAGCACATGACATTCCCCAAGCTATGGCTGATTTGGGTGGCTGATAGCCAGTGGAGGTGGTTGCCAGGCTACTGGGCTGTGGCCACCATGGTTGGCCACCATAAACTTTCTGTTGGCCCCTCCATGTTTTACATGAGCATGAAAACAAAAACTACTAAGCCAGCCCAGGGTAGATCCCAGAGTCCAACTGCGAAGCACCAGCAAACCTGCAGTGGCCTGACATTATTACAGCCACCAGAGCTATTTAAATACAAACAGGTGACTACTTTGCTCCTGCCCAAAGCTGTGACCCACCAATGGCACAACTGTGCCTGCTGGTAGCTTGGCAGATGTGGCGGATCCTCTCCCTGGCTCAGGGGGGGCTGTCTGTGTCCTCTGGCTGCACGTTGAGCAGGTGCGAGATGTGAAGGGGATGGAAGAACAAGTCATGCTGCTACAAAAATAACTGCAGTTCAGTACAATTAGTGCAGGCTCAGGGGTGACCTACACATGGCAAAGCAATGATTTTAAGGCAGTAGTAGCAGATTTATGGGCTGTGCTTCACAGGTGCAAGCAGGGCACCGTGTCATGGTAGCTCTGGGAACAGTGGAACCAGAAGGACACCCAGAGAAAGGGGTTATTCTACATCATCAGTTTGCAAGGACAGATGCTGTAAAGCAGATATAACTTTAGAGCTCTCTTGTATTAATTTTCTCCAGATTACAATGACACATAAAGATAAGGTTTGGTTTCAAGGGAGCTGTGTCTGGCTGGACCTGTACCAGCTGCCTGATGCATTTACTTAAGAGTAATGTGGTCTAGATTCATTTCTCATAGACTCATTTCCCATTGCTGTTTTATATGCATACCAGTGGAGTTCTGTGCAGAATCACCAAGAAAGGACACTGAGACTACCAAACAAAAGTGCAAAAGCTGCAATGAAAGCAGTTTTTGCCTGTGTTGTCCCCAAACACAAAGCCAGTGATGGTTGACTGATGTGACAAACACGCAAGACCATTTGCAAGACGATTAATTCTGAGCCTTCTTCCTGGAAGAGGTACGGATTTCTCACCACCCATAAAGAACAAGAGTTATTTTACTCTTTGGTTTCACACATCAAGCAAATTTGTGTCAAGGAGATGATGGTAGAAGGAGTAGGAGAAATTGAAATGGTCACCTAGTTCCATGCTCTGAAAATCTGGGCGGGCTGGCTGTCTTCAGTGAGGTGTGCGGAATGGTCCTCTTTCACAGGATCAGACTGCAAGAGTAAGTTGTCCAGGCTGCTATTTAGCCCACACATCCTCAGGAGTGTGGATTTATACATGGGCTGTCAGATTTTAGCTTTGAGAGCCAGAGGTGATTTGGCTACAGATATATCCTTGGCTGGGAGAGCTGTGGGAGGCAACGGAAACAGGTCAAGTGATACTATCAAGAGAAATTCTGTCTTTGCTTGTCTCCTGTACTTCTCTGTTCAGAATCACAGCATGCTTAACTGGATCTTTCCAGCCCAGAGCAACAAGCCAAATTTATAATGTTCTTAATTGCTTTTTCTTTTCTTCTTCCCAGCTGGCAGATGGACCTGTACCATATCAGCATTGCTTTGTGTTGTGCTTTCAAGAATGATAATAGAACCAACAAAATTATTTTATTTTCTACTCTGTGCACACTGCAGAGAAATTTCAGTAAGCAGCACTTGGTCTTTATTTATTTTCATTTTCAGCTCTTGCTGAGATCAAAATTTATTTCTGCTGTATTTTGTTTGCTTTTGTTATATAGTGTTCCAAACATTCTCTTTCAATTCTCACAAAGGATGCTTTTTGGAAACAAGCCAGGCTTGCTGAAGGTTTGGTAGGGACGTTCTGAGACACCAAACAGCAAATAGCAAATCATGCTTCAATAGCCCACAGACACAGAGGGATAATAGAAGATGACTCCTATCACATGCATCAACCAAGAAATCCATCTGGGGCTGGATATAATGAGGATTTAAATTACAAATGACTGCATTTACAGGTAAGCTAAAGATTCAACTCAAATCAGAGACACCCTCAAACGTAACCTCACATCCAGTAAAACAGTTCAAAATTGTAACATTCACAGAATCAGCACAAGTCTTTTCTGCCTTCTTGCTATTTTACTGGGTTGCAGAGAAGCATTTCACAGTCTTATTTGTGCCTAATGTATGGAATGAACCTGCCATCATTTTTGGGTGTGTGTCACACATATATATATACTTATTTATATATATATATATATACACGTTTGTACTGTCCCTCTGAAATGGAAAGAAATATGAGGTACATTCAAATTCAAGTTTAAAAAATTTCACTTAAGAGATGGTCCACAGGACCTGCTAAGTACTGGAGAAGAAGAGGGGTGGCATTAACTCCAAGAGATTTTGGCATGAGTTATTTTGAACTGACTCTACTAGTCTTCCTACAGAGAAGTCAGGCTAAATAGTTCATTCTGATAAGAAAGTTCATCAGCCTTCAATTATTATTTAATGTTTTATATAAAAATTACAGATTTTTCCCTGAGGTAATTTCAGTGTTGCATAGTTGTATCCTTCTCAAACTTTATGCTGTAGAAGGAAAAATTAATTTTCTCCTTTATAACCCTTTCAGTTGAAGGCTGCATGTGGAAAAGCAATGCACAAATGCTTGAAAAGCGTAGCTTCTCCTTGTAGATGAAGACTCAAGAAAACTGCTATTTCCACTAGGATGACTTTGTAGCATTTTCTTTTCCACAGAGTAGTCTGGTGAGGAAGCAGCCACAGCAGACAGCACAGAGTGCTAAGCTGCACCACAAAGAAGGCTGTGAGAGAGCAAGAAATTTGTTCAACTACTGTTTGTGCCAAATAACATTAATTTAAATACGCTTTTAATGTAGAGAAAAAAGTGTAGAGAAAAAAGCAGGCTGGAACAATTTCAGTCTTTGAGCAATACAACTGTTTATGTCAGTGCTTATGGAGCTGTGATTGAGTCAGCTAGGAGAACCTAGGGCTGTGGTTTTCAGCGCTTCCCCAAGGAAGAGCAGGGTGTTAGCTCCTGCCAGGGGTGAAACAGCAATGAAATATCCATGGAGACCTCAGTGGACCAGGAAATAAGCCCCATGGGGAGCTTCTGCCTCTCAAAGATAGCTTGAAATCAGCAGCCTGTCTTTAGGGCCATCAGCTTTTTACAAGTTTCAGGTTAGTG
Organism: Corvus moneduloides; assembly: GCF_009650955.1. Lineage (NCBI taxonomy): Eukaryota > Metazoa > Chordata > Aves > Passeriformes > Corvidae > Corvus > Corvus moneduloides. The sequence continues at coordinate 14,809,419 of NC_045478.1, read as the reverse complement.
AATTGTGAATCCAGACTTCTGCTTATTACATCCAGTTAATTATGTAAATGAAGCATGTAGCAGCCCTTTTAGTCCCCCTGGTAAACCTAGAACTCACAAACTTCCCCTCCCTATGCAGTGGTGAGGAGGAACTCAGGCTGCTTTGAGCTCACATATTTTCATTCACTTTTTCAATTCACAGGTCCGGTCCCAAACAGGTCAGATAGAGAAGAAGGTCTTTGTCATACCAAGTTTTTTATCAGCAGAAGGATCTGGGAATGGCTCCTTTCACTGCCAAGTTTGGAAGCATCTCAGGGACAGAGCATTTGAAAGCACAGTTAGCAATGGAATTGCAGCACTGTAATAGACCTAGAATTCCTCAGGAATGGGATCAGAGAGCAGGGATTTCTATAAAAAGAGGAAAATAAAGCAATCTAGTAAGTCTTACAAAATTACAGCATTAAACTGTCAAATGAAAATCTTGCAGTTCAAGAAAATATTAAGGAAAGAGATTTTGATCCTAGCACTGCATCACTAAAATATGTCTTGCACAGTTTTCTTGGCATCTTGTCTTAGGTTTATCTCAAATCACATTATTCTTGTGCGAATAAAGTTAAGTGTTTTCAACTCTACTACAGAACAGTAAACACGGACTTAAATCCACCTGTCTCTGCCAGTTAACTATTTTCCAGAATTATTGCTGAAGTTCTATTGTATTAAATGGGAGGTGAGGTTCATTTGGTAGGATATATAAACAATTCAAGACTAAATCTAACAGCATCCAAACCTTTTTGCCTAGGCATATACACATTTGACTAATATTGCTATTTTTAAATAGTGGTAATTCCTACCATGTTTATCTATATCAGATCATCCCAGTGATTTCTTTTCCAAAATTCCTAAGCAAAGTGCTCAGTCTCCTCTGCCATGCACAGCATTGCCAATCTCCATGAGGACTGGCAGACATGCAGGTATCTCCTGCTGTTTGAGGCATTTGTCTCACACAGCCCTTCACAGGAAGAGAAATCGAAGTTCTTCTGGTTGACTCTTCTGTGAAAGCTCCTCTGCAGCAGAGAAGGTCATATTAAAGGTGAATTTTCTGCTCCTTGTCTAAAAATCCATAGTGATACTGAATATTCATATTTGCTGGTAGGATGTGCAACGCACATTGAGTAGTATCCATCTCTTATTGATTCATTCTCGTCTACCCCAAAAATGAGAGACTTGAAGTCAGTTGTTAACTAAGACCCTTATTTTAAACATATTTTCAGAAATGGCAGTTAACAATTCACTTCCAGTGTAATGAGCACTGGATTCATTAATCCTAATCACTAGGTTACATAAATCCATATTTATGACTCTCTGCAACAAACAGAAATCCAAAGTAGTGTTTTGAACTAAGTCATGAGAGGCTAGACGAACGCTGCATGGGGAGAAAGCAAATACATACCACAGAAAGAATGGTGACTCCATACTTGTCCTCATGGTAAAAACACGAAGAAAAAAAAACCCCATTGAACTCTTAATGAGACTGTCATATTGATGTAGACAGGGTGAGGCAAATGTCATAATATCTTTCGTAAAGTACTCTATATTAATTGACAAACAAGATGCTCCATTTTGTCAATATATTCAAAGGATTATCATTAAAAAAAAATTGAAAATGACAAAACCTATTACCAAAAATTACTTGAAGATATTTTCTTCCCTGGCTCCATATTCTGTCTGTCTCCATCCAAGGAGGATTCAAGACTTATAAAATCCTTGGCAAAGGGATAATTTTTTTTTGTCACCATCTCCATTTGGAGGTGATTATTTGGGGCAACATATTTAGAGGTTTGGCATACAAACAGAAGTAATATGCTATTGAAAATTTAAACCAGGAGATTTGAGGAGAAGGAGTGTTTGCTGAAAATGTGCTGTGCTTAATTCAGCCATTGAAACAGGAGGAAAAAAGCCCATCATGTTTATGTGTTCAAAGAGTCCAAAACCAGAAATGCACAAATAAGAAAGGAAAACAGAAGAAAACTTGACTAAATAAATGGCTCATGACCAAGCCTTAAAAATTAGCTTGCTTCACAGAAGGCTATACCAAAAATTAACAATTAAGCTGGAAGCAAATCTGTTACCACTTCTAATCTGCTCATATATACAATATGCTATGCAAAACATGCCTGGAGGAGTTGCCTCTTTCAACCCCGCTTTGTTTGTTTTGTTCCACTACTGCTGTTGAACTTGAAATGTAATTCTCTGGAGAAAAGACTAAAGGCTCACTTTTTTACCATATAAATGCCTTGTGTCACGGACACAGCCAGGCACAGCTCCTGGGCTCTCCTGTACCGCAAATGGTAAATGAGTTTCCAAAGAAACATACAGAAATGTTCTCCTGTTCCCCAAAATGTGCACTGAGTTTATGATTTCCTAGAGATTCATAATCAACACCCAGCAGGGTCTGCAAGTGGGGGGGGCATCTGAGAAACGTGCAGTAAAACTGAGATTCCTCTCCTTCCCTTCAGATACTGTAGAAGTCTTAAATCCAGGGAAACCAATAAAATATAAAGTATTCCTATTGAATATAAAAGGAAAGGGAAGGGAAGGGAAGGGAAGGGAAGGGAAGGGAAGGGAAGGGAAGGGAAGGGCAAGGCAAGGAAAGGGCAAGGCAAGGAAAGGGCAAGGCAAGGAAAGGGCAAGGCAAGGCGGAAGGAAAGGAAAGGAGGAAGGAAAGGCGGAAGGAAAGGAAAGGAGGAAGGAAAGGAAAGGAGGAAGGAAAGGAAAGGAGGAAGGAAAGGAAAGGAGGAAGGAAAGGAAAGGAGGAAGGAAAGGAAGGAAATTATTAGGATTTTTCTTCTATATATTCTGTAAAGTCTACTTTAAAGTCATCCTAAAGAGAATGAGTCCTTTTCATTTTATTAAAAAGTATATCAAAGCAATAATGAGTAGTTTGATCCCAGTGTGAGAGAACATTTTACCTCTTATTTTATGTTAAATAATCCCTCTCAGTTAATAACAATCCCATTTTCAAAGGAAATAGAAATTCTCTGTGTGACCATTCTGCATAAAAGCAAAGTTTGTTTTTATTTCTGCAGGAACAATAAATTAGAGCCTTTCATCAACTACCATTTATCTCCTCTTTTTTATGAGGATGCAAGTAAGTAATTATCAGTGAAGTTCAATGATCAAGGCACTGCATAAATTTGCAGTAGAAACTAATCCCAATGAATTTATCTGACTACATATATGGCTTAAAATAATCCTCAGTGCCAGTAGTTCTTTCTCAATCATTTATTTTTATGTTAGAATTTCATCTGTCCTTCATGCTTTTTATTTGAAATTGCACCCAAGAGCCAGTTTTACCTGGAAATCTCATGATCTTTTATAAATACAGCCTTGGGTACTAAGAGACAAAAGTAAATACTCTCTTGCTATAGATGAGAGCATCATGAAAGTAGTGAACCAATTCCAAAAATCTTTAGGAAATCTGGTGAAGATATTTAAGGAACGAGTTCAGGGGTGCACTGGATGGAACAGGATCACTTTAGGTCTCTGCCACAGCAGTCAGAAGTACCCCCCAACCTATTCTTAGGGAGCAAGAACAACATTACCAGTGTGGGAAGCAGAGTTATCCCACATGCCACCCACGGCCCACAAATGTGCCCATCCAAGTTGTCCCTGCAGCCAAGTGGTTCAGGTGCAGAGACACCCAAGGGACCGGATGTGGTTCAGGACCAGACATCCGGGAAGGAAGAGTTAGCTAAACATGTTCCAGCACTCTGCAGTCAAAGAAAAATAGTAGCCATTCTTAATCCTTTTGTTTTCTTCCTGAATGTTAATAAACTTAATCTGTCCTTGTTATGGATTTGTAACAAATAAATACTTGGTTTTGAAAAAGGAAAATGAAATGGAAGTTTGGTTATAATATTCAGTTACCTATTTTAGTATCTTTCTCTTCCCTAAACTTGACTTAAATTCTCAGGAAAATCTCAGGTTCCTTGCAGCACTGTTTCTCTGTAGATGACAAGTATGGAAAAGAATGCAATTTAAGGACCCAATCCTGCAAACTGCAGGATGTGTGTAACTCCTTTTGCTCATATGGGCCATATAAATTCTGGTACAAAATTCACAAGCTAACAAAGCACAGATAGTTCCCACATGAGCACATTTCAGCATTTCCTCAGGGGAAACTGAGGGATGCACTGATTGCAAATAGTAATTTCTTAAGTCCAAATCATCTCTAAAAAACTAATAGAGGCTTCAAGTAGTTGAAGATATTGTAGAGGAGATTCTGACTATAACTAACCCAGAGCAAGTCTGGGAAATTCCTACTAGATACAGTGACAGTATTTGAGATTGGTGATTGGCACAGTGTAACAGACTTAAATCCCAAGTCTTAAATCCCTACTTGCATTCAAGAAATATCTAGATTTTAGAAATGAGAAGTCACAGGCTGTTTGCCATTACTCTTCCTTTAAGGCAATAATGAGGGTGTTTTCACTTAAGAATTTATACGTTTTTTTGCCCTTTAGGTCTCCTCCTGCAGGGGAAGATGCAGTAAAGCAAATCCAAAAAATATTTGCTGGTTCGAAATTATCTTCCTGAAGGGGAGAATTTTTTTTGCACTTTTCATCATTTTAGTACTTACTAAATCAAAAATGTAATGTTATTTCTAAGCTTAGCAAGTTCACTTGTCACACACATGTCTGTGATGGGACACTGGCTGACTCTGCAGCATCCTGTAGAGGGATTCTGTACAGTAAATGCACAAAGCATTGCCCAGTGAGACAGAAAAACATCATGTCATCCATGCTGTGCGCTTTCCACCCCAGCTCAGGAGAAACAGCAGATAATCTACCTGGTTTAGTGAAACTTTAGCCCTCTGAAAATCTCTCACCTGATCAAAAAAATTAATGTTTCTACTCTTAAAAAATCCTTCTCAACACTGCAGAACATTTACTACAGGACAAGGATGGTATCCAGAACACAACATTGGTAACATGCACACAGAATAATTTGTTGTAATATTTTTCAAATAACTGAAGTCACAAGGTTATTGCCTTATTCTCTTAGATTTGTACCATTTCCTTGTTACAAAGGGGCTGCTTATAGAAGCAGGAAGTGCAAGGATGGCTATAAACAGCCGGGGGAGATAATTCAAAGGAGCTGGGAGTCCACAACAGGATTTACATTATCTATAGTTTTACAGCCTGTTTATACTTTGCATGTACGGTACATACATTTATATTTCCAAATTTTCTAAGCACAGTTACCAGTGTTAATAAGACTATACTTCTAATTTCTACCCTTTGGAGAGTCTCACAAGAAATGCAACCTTACAGTAACTCTGAAGCAGACTGTGCTTTACATACCATGACTCATATTTCTGGTCCAGTCTTGCCAATACAAGTCACAGCACAGATTCAGTAGGATAAACTACTCAGACCTGAATGGTGCAGGCCCTAGATGAATATACTGTTTCACCACATCCTATCTATAAATCCATTGTGCTGTGTGTGATAAAGCAATAGTCAAAAAACAAAAGCTCAGCTGGAGACTTACAGTTAATTTGGATAAATTTTCCCAGTTGTTTGCTATGCAGAAATGTATTTCCTATGGGGTCTGGGTTTCAAAGGCATTACTGGCACTTAGGAGATGAGCAGAAGAGGTTGAACCAGTTGACAATCAGCGAAGAACCACATCTGCTTGTGATTTGCAGTACCCAAGACATCAGCTTTTCCTCCTGGCAGCTGTCTTCTGTTTCAAGAATAAAAGACAGTTTGGGCTGCTATTTATCTGTCACCTTGCAAGAGTTTCATGCAAGCTTCCATGCAGGGACACCTCAAATTTTGTCTCATGAGTTATAAATACATCACATCCACACCAGCAAAGTTCAGGCTCCTAGTTCACAAACAGGACTGAAGCAAACAGAAAAAAGAGCTGGAGAGCTCTTGGCCTGAACACAGACACCTTTCCATCTGCAGGCAGCTCTCTGAGGCTGACCACTTCCATGCCTGAGCTCAAGGGAGCATGGACAGCTCAGTCTGCCACAGAGCTGACAACAGCCTGATTTAGGGATCACAGACTTTCTTCCCATGGCATCTGCAGGGAGCCAGGAGCTGAACCCTCAGGGCAAATCCTCTCAATTTCTTACATTCTCTTGAACTTAGATGCCATGGTAGACATACCACTTAACTTAGGTACTTATAAGGTGCTATGAATATGCCCCTCTACATTCCCCTGCCAGCTCTGACTTCATCTCTCAAGTGGTTACACATCCCAGGCCTCTGCAGAGCCCAGTGGAGGTCCCTGCGCCTGGAGCTCCCCTGCCAGGGAAGCGATGAGGCTCTGAACTGCAGCCTTGTTCTTTGAACAGAGCTTGGGGAACAGAGCTGGCCATCATCTGCTGTGAACCAAAAGCAAATTAACTACAAATTAATTAGAAATTACAAAATGCAAAGCTGGTAATAAAGAAGACTGCTGTTAGAGCAATGATTGCTCTAAATTGTTATGGAGGATTTGGGGAGTCTGTGAAAAGTAGCAACATCAAAGAGCGAGCATGCTTTGGCTATTGAGGTAGCTCTGATGTGACTGTGCAGATATCTGTGCACAGCAGATATTGTAAAAAAACACAGAAAGCCTTGACTGATCAGCCAACCTTTAAAGAACAAGGTTTCTGTGGATAATTTATCAAAACAAAGCCATCTTCCTGGCACGAGTTTGTCAATTTTGTTTGTGCTAGATAAACAAACACAATACGAATATTCCATTATCTTTTGCTGCTTGTACTAGCATCGCAGCATTTTCAGTAACAAGATAAACATGTATAAAAATGGATCTTTTTTTTTTTCAGTAGCTGCCCTTGTTATAGTCTTGTCTCACGATAAATGTGAGATTATTTATCCTTCCATAAAACAAATCTACCTTACATTACCATGGGGAAGAGCTCCTACAGATCTGCATTGCTGCATGGGTAAGTTCGGGTACACTTGCATCAAGCTTTGCCTCTGGTAACCTTCTCCTGTGCCCATCCCAGCAGCTCACTTCCTAATTCTCCGTGGAGGTCTTCCCTGAATCCAGATACCTGTGAGGAGAATATGATTTTATCAGAGGCACTGCTGCACTTCAGTCTGTCTCATTACCACCATGCCTAGGTATCCAGCGAGAGCTAGTAAAAACCTGCCATTCCCCCGTGAAAACACAGGTAGTTGTATAACAAATGATTTCCAAACTGCAAACTTCAGAAGTTTTCTAAGTAACTTACAGGCCATGTGAACTTGTAGTGCCAAAACTTTCTCAGCAAAAAAGCCAGGTTCATGTTATAATTCTTATTAATAACAAGACTTAAGCCTTTCTAAGTCTACCCAGCAACAGGTTTGCGCTTCAACAGCACCTTTGTGTATCAAAGACTAACAACTTAACACATGGCATGGAAAATCATGAGCTGATACTTTAATTAATCATCAAATTAAAATCTTCATTTCACATTCACTGGTTCACCTGTGCTGAGTAGGCCTTCAATAGGATTGAATGACACATAAGAAAAACCTTCCCCCTGCCTACCTTTGCCGTGTTCAGTAAGATGCCTGGAACTGGTGTGTCCTGTCACTGCTCTACTGCTCACCTCTGGCTGAGTGTAACACAGAACTGTGGAAATACTCACAGAACTGTGGAAATACTCACAGCACACTTGGCCGGCCAGGCTCATAGTTGAGTGCCTTAGAAAGCCCCGAGCTACCTAGAGAGACTGCACAGGAGATCGAGCACTTCAGTAGCTCCAAAAGCGGCAAGTGGTAGCTGCAAAGCTGATACCACGAGCAAAAGCAAAGAGGTAGAAATACAGCCCTCGCTCTGTGCTTTAATCCTGCTAGTAGATTGCTCTCGCTCCCAGACAGAGACACACATAAGCCGTCAAGAGAAGGGCAGCCAGCGCACAAGGGGGAGGAGCCCGCTCGGCTCGTCTTTTATTCGGGGGAAGGGAAAGGGGAGATCTAGGGGCGGACCCAGCGTACCCAGCCAATCGGACTCTGCTTCGGTGGAATCCGAGTTACTTTCAGTTCTACCCGCGCTTAGAACAAAGGGGATTCAGAGCACATGGCAGGGACAGGTCCTGCCTTGTCTGACCAGTCTTGGGCCTGACTGCACCTTAGGGGCAGGCAGCAACACAGAACAGATGACTAGGTTCAAGTAAATAACAGATATGAGAGTATGTTATCACCTTGCACATCTATAGTCCTTTGTGTCCAGTGAGTGTCATGTCAGGGGTGGTCCCCCCACAAAGCCTCTCAGAGGTCAAGAGCAATTTCTGGTACAGCTGCGTGCTTCTGTCCCTGGGGCAGCCGCTGGTATTTGGGTGTGTGAGATGGCTCCTGGGGTGCCATTCTCTTCCCCCTTGGTGAAAGTTCCTGCACCATGCAGCACCAGTAGTACAGTAACACAAGGAAGGCCTTATGGCAGTGCTCTGCTCAAACCTGTGAAGGCTTTAGAGAGTTATTGGTGTCAGGTCAAGAGGGGAAGAGAAATCACCTTAATTAACCAGGGTTTTATTACTGTCATGCTAAGTATATAGTTTAGTGGGTAATCAAAACTTCCTTGACAATTCTCTGATTGCACTGCAGAAAACTTTAACTCAGTAATCAGTGAGAAAACCAGTGGTGCTTATACAATTTACTATCACATTTCAGTTCTCCTGTGTTACTACCAAAAGTCTAAAAGACATATAGAAAAATACACTTAGCACTCCTTTCCATGCTGTCCCTTGCAGGCCATGAAGATGCTAAAACCTGCCTTTGTTTCTCCAGGGAGAAGATGACAGTTGCTGATGCTGTGATTGCTTCATCTATTTTTGCTGATGTACTACTCAGTGCTACAATTTGGTTCTACTAATTGATTCCTCCTACATGAAAACAGCTGATGAACACCCATTTTAAAAAATATGCCTAAGCAGGGTTAATCTGCCACTCTTTTAAGACTGCAGCTACTTTTGATTACTTAACATAACAATAAGCATCTTAGTCACTCGGTTGCTGTAGGTAACACTGTATAACACTTGCATATTCTCTCGCTATTCCTTGTTGTAACCATTAGTATCTGAGGAAAAAATCAATTTGTTATTCAAAGTTTGTACTCTCTTTTTATGTTTCTACTTCTGCTTTTCTATGCAATGATAGGTGATATTAGCTGTGGCTGGAAATGCTTTTACATGATGTCTAGTCCTTCATCTTAATTCTGGCTGCTGTGAAGTCAGAAATATAGAGTAAATACAGTCACTCATATATATGAGAGTTTTCCTATGCAAATTTATTTCACAATTACAAAAGGACATTCTTTTCTAAAAAACTCAGTTGGACTAGTACTGCATCAAACTTTAAAAATGAAAGGGTAATTGCTAGAACCACATTTTAACAACAAGGTACATATTGTTATCCCATGCTGTAGGGAAACTCAGGGACTCACTGCTGCAGAGAGGAGCAAAATCCAAAAAGGGTCTAAATCATTTGGGAAAGTGCAACAGGAAGCAATGCTTTAGTTGCAAAGGAAATAGAAAAAGCTTTAGAAGTGAGAGGAAATAGAAGTGAGCCTTAGCTGCCTTAACAGAAGGATGTCCATGCCCATGGTGAGAGGACTCCCTTCTCCTGCCATGTGGTAACTTGTACATAGGAGGGTAGGTGTAAGCTGGTAAACTCCACTGCTTTGGGAGAGTGTGAAAATTCAAGGGGTCAGGAGGTGCAGAAAGATGCTTGTGGAAATGAGGAGAGGGTAAAGAGCTGATACCTTTTCTCTAGCAGAGGATTCAGTGACTGACAGCTCCACCAGACTGCAGCTCAGTTCTGCATTATCTCCTGCACTTTGCTCCTTCTTCAGCCTCTGCACTCTTTGATGGTGTATCTGCCATATATTTTATATTTGCAACTTGCCTGATCTTACATTACAAAACAACTTTGCCAAGTAAATAAGAGCAAATCCTTATATCAAAGAATAAATTGTTTGTGTGCATGTGTATGTATGCTGGGAGATACGGGAATAATAAGCTATTTTTCATAAAAGTTTCATATCTCTAAATATATCTCTATAAAGATATGAGGTTAAGTAGACACTGGATAGAATAAGATTAGCTTTCATCTCCTGGCCAAATTTCATCTTAGGTAATTACATTCTTCCTGAATAAATATCTTTATAATTTCAATTGGGTACAGTCTATTTCCTATTTCAAATTGCTTTGTTGTACATAATGTGAGCTCCTGTATTTTCCTAGAAATGGGTATGCTCTGCTAACAGGTGAAGTGCTCACTGGTGAGTACACAGTAAAATCAATAAAATGTTCTTAATTCCCTTTGGAAACGGCCATAAATCTTAGTGTTTGTTAAGCAGAGACAATAAGTTGTGAAATTTTTGAGAAGATGTTTGGAAGAAAAGAGTTTGGTACTAAGCTAGTGATCTCTGCCTCTTTCACCTTTGGATCAGGGCATTGGTAGGGATTTGACACCATGAATTACAGAGATATACTAGGATGCTAGCTGTATGAGGGGAAAAAGTTGCCATGAAGTTGCCATACGTTCAACAGCAGATGGATGTATCAGTTAAACTCCTCGGAAGAAGGGATCTGTGCAGGTGACTCGATAACCCCTTGTGTGCAGACCTGAACACTGACACAGTTGTCAGATGGTAAGGCTAAGGCCAAACTTGGGCACTTACAGGTAGGAACAGGATGAAAATGCAGGATATGTGAAATTTAACTGATCCAGCTTTATGCTTCACAAACAGTGATGAAAATGGCTGTGAGATCAGATATTTGCATCAACAGTCTGACTTGTGCCCATTAAGTGTCTCCTCAGAATAGGTAACCACACTGTACAGCACAGTGTGGCTTGTATAGAGTAGAAAAGCCAAATTTGATTTATGGCATTTTTGAGCACAAAAATCTACAGGAAATTAATGATTACTTCCAGAAATTAGTACCACTGAGAAGATCCCGGGTCATAACAGTATGGATACACCAGTGTGAACTGTTTGGGGTCATTGTCCTGCTTGTTAGGTACATCCCTAACCAAACTCCCAAATGCCTGAGATACACGAATACAAAGAGATGTCACCGTTTAAGGGGAATTAACTTCTTGATAACGTCTCCAGTGTTAAGAGCTACTAATTTACTCTACTTTTCTGAATATTGGCCAACTGTGTGCAGTGGGCTGAAGAGCACGAGCATTTCATGTGCAGATAGAAAATTTAGTTTATTATTCATGTGCCTTATTTCTGTACCGACTTAAAACCAAAAGCACCAGCACAGCATGGGGGGACTCTCTTTGCAGAGCAGGTCTTGAGGTCTGCAGAGTCTCACTTCATAAATGGGAATAGTGACACACAGACCACACACTCAATGCACTTTCCAGAGCAAACATATCTTGAAAAATAAGTTAAAAATCTAAAATGCCTGAAACAGGCCTAAAAGATCAAGAACTGGGTGCCTCAAGCCTATATTACCTCAATTACCTAAATACATACATCTGTCTTCAAAACTCTGTGAGACTGACTTATTTGTAAGATTTAAAATGAAATTAAATTCTTCCTGTGTTCACCTGAGGTTTAGAAGTGCAGACCCATGGCTTCACTCTTTATTCTGTGCAATAGTGGAGTTTAGGAATCTATTTTCTATATAAAATGCAATCTGACATGAAAACATCCCATGACCAATGCTTAGGTCAAAGCTCTGCACAGAGAACTATGCATTCAAAAATAAATAGAGAAGGATAAGAACTGAGCAAGCACATGTGATACAGCCCAGCTATTTCCAGGCTCAGCATTAATCACCTAATTCAGCCTCTGATTCCAGGCTCTGGAATTGCAGATGATGAAGTCTCAAGAGGCTCAAAGTCTCTTTGGAGCTGTGCTCTGCCTGTGCTGTGCAATTACAGCAATAATCCTCCTTCACACTTCCGCGGTGCCTGGTAAGCTCCTCGTAGCATTCAGCAACCAACAGGATTTCTGAGCAGCCAACAAAGCCATCATGATTCAGCAACCACTTCTTTCCAGCTTCTATTTTTTTTTTATAAAGAGCAATACTGTGTATAGCATAGTTTAAAAGTACATCTCCTAATTATAAGTTAAAACTAAGTATTTTTGGTTTGCATTATACTGTACTCCTAGTCCAAACTTCTGCTATTTTCTCCTCTTGGGTTTCTTATCCTGTTGTTATACTTACGAATCAAATAAACTGAGAATGAGTTTTAAAGCTGTGCTTTACACAAATGCCCATTTAATGCTAGAGCTCTTGCAGGTTGTTTGAAATTATTTCCCACTGAGCCTCTGACTTCTTGTTGTCACCAAGATACAAAATATGTTTGTTCTTTTAAAAACATCCCACTTTAAGTAGCTGCAGAAGTAAATTGGGTCTCCATTTATCAGTATGTCCTGGGTAATTATACGATGCTTTAAAAAGTTAAGGAAGAAGCATCATCATCCAACAACTATTTACATTGAACACCAGCAGTATAAGGATACAGCAAATGGCCCTATCCACAGAGCAGAGCACCACCCTGGGTCTTGTCTGGGAAGAGTGACTTAAAACATTATTGCAGCTTTCTGTTGCGGTGCGAGTGGCTGTGGTCCCCATGACCCCAGAGGGAAAAACAGAATCCAAACTCTGGTGGTCAGGCACCAACGTCTGTGGTCACCTCCTTGGTGATGGCGAGCCCCAGAATCCTTGGGCTCCTTAATTTGCTTATTTTGAGTTGATTGGTTCCTCTTCTCCCCTTCCAGTTTCATGTAAAAGGCCATAGATATTTATCCTTTTAATTAAATATATATCCGTTCTGGAAAGTTCTATGTTCCTTGATGTCCCATTGGTTGTTCTCTGTGATCCCTCCTATGAGTTACTCCCATTGGCTACCTCCCCATTAATCCCACCCCCATCACTTTACCCAATTGGCTGTTACCCTTATCCCTGCCTTTCTTTCCCTGAGTATAAAATCCCTGGACCCTCCATAAAAGCTGCTCTTTGTCCCTGATCCTTCACCTGCAATGGACTTGCTCATGGAACCCATACTGAGAGTCCTTCCTTCTTTGCCTCCGCCTGAACGCCCATACAACTTAGTCTGGGACTCGCTCCCTTGGGTGAAGAGCTCACTCTTTGTACCTGTAGAGTCGCTGTCATGGAGGGTGCAGCCAGACCTCCGGGCTTTCTCCTGGCTCAGCATGCCCTCAGCTTTCTGTGGTTTTAATTTCAATAACTTGAAGAAAAGTGACGGTGTTGTCATAGCCTGGGGAAGTGGAGTGGTTCATGCTGTGACACTGAAAATACTTGGTGCAATGAGTAAGTCACAGCCTGATAGAGATTTGGGGTGCCTGAATTTCTGAGACCTGCCAGGACAGTATGGGAAGATAATGTGTGGGCTCAGTCACTGTGAACCCAAACCATGCCTGGCTCTGTTTCATGTGGTATTAGGAAATGTAGAAACTTGCCCAAAAGGAGAGCCCTGGACTGAAATGCCAGACACATGGTGTGGAGAACAGGGGGACAGGATCTGGCAATGAGCTGAGGAATTATTTGGCAGAGACTATGTGCACAATATTTTTCTCTCCTTAGCTGGCAGCTCACAAGGCAGAAAAATAATGCCTTGGTGACAAGATGAAACCCAAATGACAAAAAAGAGTTTGTTTCCCAAGATTTCAATAGGGTTGGACCAGTTAAAATCAGTGCCATACATCAGCACCTTCAAGATGCACACAAATATTTCATGATTAGACCCTCTAGGATATTCATAATAGGCTACGAACTAAATATTTTCTGAATTTAGAAAGTATCACTTGAATATGGGAAAAGGAAGAACTTGCTTGGCTGGGAATGGCCACATTGCTGCCCATAGTCTTGATAAAGGTGATGAAGCAGCAGTTTGTTGATGTCTGCTCACACAGGTGTGCTCCAGGCGACCAGCTCAGCTGCCGAGCAAGAACATCTCAGTAGAGACAAAAATGCCTCTGTGCCAATTATTATAAATCTCATTCCTTTTTAAGTATGTCTGAAGCTGCAAATCACACGCAGACATCAAGTGCCAAGTGAGGTCTGAAGTCAAAATCACAGTGACGGAAAATGTCTTGTGAAACTGTTCACATCTGCAGCCTCTACGATGCTAAACGCAGAAGGTAAACAGATTACTTTCCCATAAACTTAAAAGAGAAATTTCTTCTGCCTGTTCCTGCCTGAGAATTGATGTTGCTTAAAGTTGTAATCCCAAGTGAAAGGCTGAAGAGCCTGGAAGTTTGAAGGAGACAAAGCCCTGTTGTGTGATGCAAATTCAGGTCCCAGGTGTCTGCCAGGGTGCCAAAGTCTGCCCAGTCCAACCATCAACCATTGCTGGTGCTCAGCCTCTTGCCCACAGCCTTTGCAAGGAGAAGTTATCAGACAGCTTAAAAGGAAGCAGAGCACAGTCAGGGCAGACCTGAGCACCAGCAATGGCTCTGTCAGACCTGAGCTGGCTTTGTAGAATTTGCAAACTGATGCTTCTCAAATTAGTCTGATTTTGAACTTTTTTTTCAATAATCCATATCCAGGGCATGAATGAAAAAAAAGCTCCCTCCTCTGCTGAAATAGTCTCTCTTCCTACAACCGAGTTAAAATTTCCTTTCCTGTTACTTGCCATTACTCATGGCAAGAATTATTTAATAATATGCCAGGAAGTAGGTTGGCTGCACAACTGAATGATTCCCATCCTTTTCCTCTAGGGAAAACTCCTTTTTGTAAAACTATCAGGTGATGTGTCCCAGAGCCATCTGGTGATGTCCAGGTGAGGTCTCAAGGCAGGATCTTCTCTTTTAACTTGGTAGTCTGAAGACCTTATAGAAAACCAGAAAAAATCACAGCATGGTGGGTTTTAAAGATTAGTGAAAAATTATTTGGTCACTAAAATACTTATGTTTAGCAAGTTGTAAACAACCAATCAATCCTGGAAAAAATAATTCAAGGAGAAAGAATAGAATAAATGAAGTGAGTTGTTGACGGTTTCTTCCAAAGTTTGCAGAAAGCTCTGCAGCTGTTATTAGGTCAATGACGTTTAATAGAAGTGCATTTCTATAAAAGTGCTCTTAACAGAGTTGTTAGTGCAGTGTTTGCATGCCTTTGTACTGGTACCTGAAAGCTGTGAGCTGCCTGGGGAATTGGTCCTTACCACAGCTGAGACCCTGTTTTGAAGATCCAGCACCAGAACACGGATGGCCTGGGACCATCTGGGGACACACAGGTTTACTGCCTACATGGACAAGTGTTTAGAAAGGGTGGTGTGCTTCCCTTCAGGATGACAGGATGTGTAAGGTGGAGGTCCCTCTGGCAGCCTCCATGCCAAATCCATCCGTGCTGCATTCCAGTGACTTCCCTTGGACCTGGGGCATGGGCGAGTACTTCCAGTGGTTTTGTCTGCATTTACTACACTCCTTTTCTCAATTACGCCATAACAATTGCTGGTCATTTTAATAGTGTTATGACTTCAAATCAAGAGAACAATTCAGTTCTGTTTCATTTCACCTTTTTAGTCATTGGGGTGAGTAGTTAGGTATTCCTGATTGAATTGCTCCTTCATGAAAATGTCACCACTCTATAGTTACAATAATTACAATGCAGAAGGAGGCATTGGAAGTCACTCAGAGACAAAAACAATTTTTGTAATAGCATGTATAGGAGGAAAACATCATCTGGTTTATTTTATAGAGCAGTAACCAGGAAAATTAATTAGTTTTGTAAATAGGATATTTAACAGCACAGCAAATCAAGAGGCATATAAAAATCTATCAATAGAATTACTTTAAAAGAGGATGAATTAAATAATGAGATTATATTCCTTGAATACTGGGAAAATTCATTGAGAACAGCCCTGCAGAGAGGGACTTGGGGTTGCTGGTGGATGAGAGGCTGGACATGACCTGGCAATGTGTCCTTGCAGCCCACAAAGCCAAACGTGTCCTGGGCTGCATCCAAAGCAGTGAGGGCAGCAGGTGAGGGAGGGGATTCTGCCCCTCTGCTCTGCTCTGGTGAGACCCCACGTGCAGTGCTGCATCAGCTCTGGGGTCTCCAGCACAGGAAAGACATGGACCTGTTGGAGCAAGTCCAGAGGAGGCCACAAAGATGATCAGAGGAATGGAGCACATGTCCTATTAGGAAAGGTTGAGAGAACTGGGTTTGTTCAGCCTGGAAAAGACTCTGGGGAGACCTAATTGTGGCCTTCCAGTACCTGAAAGAGGCTTATAAGAAAGATGGAGTCAAACTTTTCAGCTGAGTCTGTTGCAATAGGATAAGGTGTAATGGTTTTAAACTAAAAGAGAGCAGATTTAGACTAGATGTAAGAGGAATTTTTTTAGAATAAGGATGGTAGAACACTGGCACAAGTTACCCAGAGAAATTGTGGATGCCCCATCCATAGAACGATTCAAAGTCAAGTTAGACCAGGCTCTAAGCCACCAGATCTAGTTGAAAATGTCCCTGCTCAGTGCAGGAGAGTTGGACTAAGTGACCTTCAAATGTGCCTTCCAACCCAAACCATTCTAAGATTCTATGATCGTACCTCTCAGGCTGTCTCAGGTACAAGGCTTAGTCTGTCTTCAGTTGACTACAGCTGCATCTAATTATACTATTGACTAATTAAATGCTACCTAATGGTTACTAAAATGCCTTATTAACATTAAGGATCCAGAAATAAAAAGGTAAGCTGAAGACTTATACTGAAAAACAGTTACTCTAGGTTTGCCAAAGGATTGCAAAGCTGATCTGGACCCAGTGTTCTGTCCTGCAAGCATGCTGTTTCTGTATCACAGTGAACACAATCTGTGTATTTGCTGTGTAGGAGGAGTCATTGGTACAAAAGCAACACTGTAAAGGTAATAACAGCAACACCAGTTTTTAATTCTTTGTGAGGACAGGTATATGTCACCTGAATGGGGCTAAAACAATCCTGCGGTTGAACAGGAAATGGTAACAAATTTCTAAAATTGGGACAACCAATTGGTATTTATCAGCTTGGTCTTTCTCTCTCTCTCTTTTTTTTTTTTCTTGTAATGAACTATGATTGGCAAATAAGTGAAATTAGATGGTTGTTTTAAATCCAACTTAGTCAGAAAAGCTAATCCTTTTTAAAGTTACTAGAAACCAGTGAAACTAAAGAAGCCTGTCACACTTGAATTTAGGATGTGAATTTTAACTGTTGCAGCTTGACTCTTCAAAGACAAGGGCCTTATTCTGATTTCTGCACCTATTTTCTGCAGTCACTTGGCTGGCTTTAAGTTATTTATAACTTTTAAAAAGCTGTTTAAAATGTAGTTAATAGCTGGACTAAAGTAGTCTCGTTATTGTTAACCTGTTTTTAAAAAATGACATGTGATTATTTTTGACAGAAGCTCAGCACTTAACGAATCTTGAAAGCTAATTGTTGTTTCATATGTTCTTCCATGGGGAAAAATCTTTTCTTAATAAAAGAAAAGGAATAGAATTTGGGTGTTCAGGTACACACAAGGAAGCAAGATGCATGGTAACTGATTTTAACAAAAGTGTAAGATGTCCTCTAACTTCCTGACTGCCTTCAAAAAGCAAAATTAGGAATGTTGTACTTCCTTCACCTGTGAGACCTCAAGTTCTATGAAGGAGAGGGCACAGTATCACTTAACAACATGCAGTTTCATGCTCCAGTAAAGGAGCAATTCTGGGGTGATTAGTATAAAAACTGCTGCTAGGCCAGGCTCAAAGGGCACAGGGACAGGACCTGGGCCCTCACAGTTCCCCAAAACTAAAAAGAAGAGTTCCATGTATATATATATGTGGAGTCTTTTTTACTTATTCAGACTTTTTGTACAAGCACTTGAGATAGTTATTTCTCCCTTCCCTTCCCTTCCCTTCCCTTCCCTTCCCTTCCCTTCCCTTCCCTTCCCTTCCCTTCCCTTCCCTTCCCTTCCCTTCCCTTCCCTTCCCTTCCCTTCCCTTCCCTTCCCTTCCCTTCCCTTCCCTTCCCTTCCCTTCCCTTCCCTTCCCTTCCCTTCCCTTCCCTTCCCTTCCCTTCCCTTCCCTTCCCTTCCCTTCCCGTTTCCCTTCCCTTCCCTTCCCGTTTCCCTTCCCTTCCCTTCCCGTTTCCCTTCCCTTCCCTTCCCTTCCCTTCCCTTCCCTTCCCTTCCCTTCCCTTCCCTTCCCTTCCCTTCCCTTCCCTTCCCTTCCCTTCCCTTCCCTTCCCTTCCCGTTCTCCTTTCCCTTCCTTTCCCTTCCCGTTTTCCTTTCCCTTCCTTTCCCAATTCCCTTTACCTAATTCATCCTCTAAACATCTTCACCTCAAGTCTTGCTCGGGTCTTTAAAACCTGCTTTGTTATATAAGAGCTGGAGCATGGGACAGAAATAGTCAGGCTTCACTTTAAAGAATTTCAAAAGGAGAAAGTCTTATGTATTTTTGTCTTCCAGGACCTGAAGGGCATCTACAAGGAAGCTGTAGAGGGACTTTTTACAAGGGCATGTAGCAACAGAACAAGGGGTAGTGGCTTCAAACTGAGAGTAGGTTTGGATTAGCTATTAGGAAGAAATTCTGTACTGTGAGAGTGGTGAGGCACTGTAACAGGCTGCCCAGAGAAGCCGTGGATGCCCCATCCTTGAAATGAAAGGCCAGGTTGGATGGGCCTCTGAACAACCTGGTCTAGTGGAAGGTGTTTCTGCCCGTGGCAGGGAGGTTGGAACTGGATGATTTTAAGATCCCTTCCAACCCAAACCATTTGGTGAGTCTATGATTACAGGGCAAAACAAGGATGAACCAGATGCCTGAGCTGCTGCTGGGTGCTGCTGGGTACCACTCTTGCAGAATGGCACCTCCTCTCTCCCCAGGAGTTGCCTGCACTTACTCTTCAGTACCCTGCTCCCTCAGTTTCTTGGCTGGAAAATAAAGATAGTAGCACTTTTCTAACTCCCTCAAGGGTTGGTGCAAAGATAAATGAAGGGACGGAAAAGGCTCTGAATGCTTCATCATCTTGCACGAGCTCTAAATATCAGTAACACTGTTATCACCTGTTCAGCATGCACCCAGCTACTTGCACTGTTAACAGTCCTGGATGGAGGAGAGCAGAGCAGGAGGAGCTGCCTCCAGCTGTGAGGATTGCAAACTAACACACCAGTTTCAAAAATCTCCATCATTTCATAAATTTATCATCTGTTGATTATCTATTTTTAGAGAATAAAGTTATGCTTTTTGTATTTGTTTCATCTGAAGAAATGTCACTTATTCATCTCAGAGTTGGTTGTACTACTAATTTTTTCCATTTACACAGAAGATGTTACTGTTTTGATTGTTCACCAGAGTGGAAAAAAAAGGGAAAGCTATGCAGCCTACATCAAACATCTCCTCATATAAAGAATTAGCTTTGAAGGTCCAAGATTTTTTTGGTGAGTTCTACATTTCATTTCTTATGTGATTTTATTACATTAATATACATTCTGTTTTGATAAATGTAAAACAATGTTAGAAAGTAATTTGCTTTTTTAATGAAACTAATAAATTTATTTCCATGTCTGTGAGGATTTCAGTCAATAAAATAGTATTCTCACCAAGGACTCAATAGAATCTTTAAAATATATGTGAACTTCAATTTTGTCTAGGAATACATTTACAGAATATAATTGCTCTTAATGTACCATGAAGAGGAGCTGTACTTTTTAGTATATAGTTTCTACGGAGAAGGCATAAGAGGATAGCTATTCTTCTGACTTTAAAGAACTTTTCTGGTTGTCATCAAGATTATTGAAACATGTCTGTTCAACGTTCTTTACTCTTTCACAAATAGAGTATTAGGAAACAGTTGAGAATTACCAAAGGAAAGAAGAAAGAAACTGATGATTTGGGGTACTTAATACAGCAGTTAATAATAAATTGTCTCGAGACTTACTAATAAAATTTTACTTTCTGTGTTTTATTTTTGTATCATATTTGGTCTATCCCTTACATCCCTGTAGCCCAATTTCAAAATTAATATATCACATGAAAACATCCATGAAATACTGACATACGTTTTGCATTTTTCCCACTGAAATAATTCTCGGTTCTTCCTCCCAATGTCACTGGGGAATTCAGTTTCTGACAAAACATGCCATGAACTTCAGAGTGAATTCTTCAAAACACCTCATTTAAAACTGCTGCACTCTCTAAAACAGACAGAAACTTACTGGCTTTCAAGGCCATGAGTCTGTGAGCCCTGGTTTCCATAGGCAATGAATAGGATCTAGTCCTGGCACCCAGCACAGAAAAGGGATCAGGGCTGAGTGGCAGAGCTACCGGGTCACAGACTTAGTCATGAAGTTTGAATCCCAGCAAGGTATTCAGCACTGTAGGGTCACAGTTTGGCTTGGCCCACTGTATGGACAGGAGTCACTCGGGAACTTAAAATCCAGCTCCAACATATATTCAGCTTAAGTCTTTATCTAAATAAGAGCACTGACAAGTAGAACAGGTTACATGTTTCAGCACTGGGTTTGGAAATGCATGGCAGGAGTAGTTTTATCATGGGACACGTGCTACCTCTAAAGATGACAGAGGATCCACATTTCCAATGCCACTTGCTCACAAACAAACAAACCAAAAATCTCAATAACAACAACATTCCCTCTGTCTCTACTGACATGACATAAAATGAAAATTTTGATCTAAACTGAGGTGTCTGTAGGTTCAAGACAGTTAGATGTATGAATAGCCATGGATTATTGCTCATATGAATAGCTTCTGAATCACCTCTGGCAAAGGTAGTGTACCAAAGTGGCATTTGAAGTCTGAAGTTTCAATTCTATTCATGGATTGTGGTCCCTGTCCTCCTCTATGGCAAGGTAATTTAGACAATTTGTAAATAAAAGTAATTAAGCAGGTGTCAATAGCACCATGGAGCATTTAAGTGTGTTCTTTTCCACTGAGAACAGCATAGTTAAATGAAGTTGTTAATTTAGTCATTTGTAGGAATCAAGCATTACAATTACATACTAACATGCTAATTAAATGGTCAAGATTCTGTCATCGTGATTTGATTCACGGTATTTCACTTGAGAACAATCAAAATTCATCCACAGATACACAGGCATATTAAAATGGAATATTGAAACAATTATGTAAAACCCAGTCTAGATGAAAGATATTCACTTGCCAGCTCTGTTTTATTTGCATAGGCAAAAGGAGTCATTCCTCTAACATATTTCCTAACATTTATTTAGCCAAGCCACTTGGTCACAGCCAAAATGCTCAGTCAACATATGGTGTAGGATGTTTAAAACAGCATTTGTGGGTGATATCTTCACACAGTTGATGTGTTAGATTCAATAAGGAAACTTAAATTAGATACACAGATTGTACCCCTGATTTGGAGAGAGCTGTAGGATTCAGGAAGGCCATGGGCAGCCCTGGTGTGCCCAGGTGCAGGCACAGGTCAGCACTTGTTCTCACAGCCACAGTGCCATGCACAGTGCCAGCTTCACAGGATGTGATGTGCTCTTTGTTTTGATGGAAAGCCCTGATCCAGCTGGAAGCATGATGGCCAGGCACTGGCACCCCAAAGCAGAGGATTTACCCTGCTTCTCATCCACCCAGCGAGGTGGTAGAATCAAGACCAGGTGGTTGATACCTCCTCCCAGCTTCAGAGCAGAAGAGACACCATGCTGGCTGTCACTGGGTCTCTTTGTAAGGCAGCCATAGGAAAAGTCTGGCTGGGGACCATGCACTTTATGTGCTTAAAGGAGGTGTTCTGTTTGGGGTTTTGTTTACTTGTTTGTTTTTAAATAGTGTCTTGGGATCTAATTAGGCTTAGGACTTGGAGCTGGACTGCTTTTCTGAACTCTGGCACCCAAACTGTGTCTATGATGGAGAAGGGGTCCATATATATCCTGTAAGATGTATCTTACTACTAGTATCAGCTTTTGCTCTACAGTGCTTTTTGTTCAATGAGTTGATGTCCTGATCCTGTGGCTATTGGGCTTCTGAGGTTAATTCTTTTGCTGCAGGGTGAAGGAATTTTTTATAAGCAATAAGCCTCTTACAGCAGCCCTCAGGGAACATTATCACACTCACAATGACAGACAGTTAACATTTTTCCAACATACTCTTCATCTGCAAGTATAACTGAACCAAAAACCTGTTTTAAAGGAAAAGCAGGCAGAGGTATAGCTTATAAAAATGGAAAGAAAAAGAATTTTAAAGTGTCAGGAAGATTTTTGCCAAAGTTTTCTGTTGCAGAATTGAGAATTATGTGCACATGGATTTCACCCATAGCCTCACCAGCTGTGAAACAGTAGGAAAGGATTAGAAGTGCTACATTTTAAGAGAAAGTGTTGTGTTCTGAAATCATTGTCAAGTACATAAAAGGGAAGGTGTTATTTTTAAAAAGGAAATGTATTTTTCTCCTCTTCTTCACATTCTCTTACTCTTTCTTAGCTATACAAAAGCTGGAAGACAGTAAAAGTTTCTGTGGCAAAAGAAAAAGCCCTTTCTCTTGTTTTCATCCTTTTCTCATGGAAAATATTATAATTTCACATGGAAAGTACTCCTGAGAAAAGCTCTACTTTTCCAGTTCTACCTATGCATGAAGCAGAAAAGACAGATTAAAGGAACTGTCAAAAGTTTCAATGTTAACAGCAGAGTGAAAAATAGGAACTCATTTTATCTGACTTTTCCTTTCCCTAGTATTCTTCCTGCTGTCACTCTCCAAAATGTCCCCTGATGTTAAGTAAGAGCAGGACCTGGCCAAGGCGGAAAAAGACCCTTCAGACTTCCAGACAAGCATAGTAATTCCTCTTTTTGAATCATCTTGAGAATGCAATTGAAGATTTCATCAAAATAATTTTCTAAACAGTCTTTGACACTTTGCAGTCACTAAATTGCCACAACAAATCCATGTTAACTTTTACCCATGACAAATAAAACTTTTTTGGTCTCTTTCTCCAGCCAAACTCTTCAGTCATATTTCCATAACTTCTTATTATGGACCATAATTTTTTTTTGCATGTCTGCTCTCACACAGGAACAAAGTTCCCTTGTATGTGCATATCTTCTATATTGCTATACCTCTAGCCTGCCTTATCAGATCAGGAAGCCACACAAGTGGGGTTTTTTTCATGCCCCTTTCTACTTACCTTACAATAATTTTCATGCCCTGTAAATCAGCTCCTGCAATCCCCAACTCCTGCGTTTGTAACAAGGGCTCATGCTGAAAAACACCTTTGTGCTGCAGTTTCAAATGGAGATGTCTCAGTGGACAATCTCAGGAAAGAAAGAAGAAATCCCACAAACACTCGGGCAAAATGACATAAGCCTTTCAAACGTCTGCCATTATTAAAGTAGAACATGAAACTGTGTCATTTGTCCTTCCACTGGACCATGCCCTCGTTGCTGCATTGCTTCCCCTGTGTCTCAGCCCAGGCATTAGACAGCATTGGCCATGGACAGCAGTAATGTGCCTCAGTGAGTGTTGGGTTTGGCAGACCTATGTGCTGTGCTTGTGCTCTCAGAAATGCTTTCAGGTTAAAGATTAAGTTGTAGTCAGATGTGAGAAAATGTTACCAACAAGACAAGGTTAATGACAGGTCCTATGAGCTGCTCAGCTGAGGCTCGTTGTCATTGCACTGCATCATTAATGAAATGGGTCCCCAGCAGAGGGCAAATACACTGAAAATTACTCTAAGAAATGAAAATGGGGAGACGGGGGAAAAAAAAAAATGTACTCACTGTCATTATTGTGTTCCATATATCACTGGAAGTACAGGGTTTCTTTTGCATATATGGATTGGATGTGGGACCTGCTCCACACAGGGCAACCCAGGTTTTCTCTGCTAGCACAGTAAAAAAATAATTAAAATTAAAATTAACCTTTTTGAAACACTGGACTGTGGCTCTTTATACAGTTTCATGATGGATTACACATTTTAACTGCACTGCCCAAGGAGTTTTTTTGCTGACCCACAATTTTCAGAGTATCTTCCTTCCTTGTAGGTAGAACAAGATGTGATTTACTGCCATTGAGTTCTCCTAAGTTTAACAAGATTAATGGGGCTTCCACAACTTTAATAGTCTCATTATCTTATGGTTTTAATATGTTATGTGAAATTATTTCAATCTTTGTGACAAATGGAATATTATATAATCTTTTAATTACAGTTGTTCTCGATATGTTAAGTCTAGAAGCAATACCACTGTGCTTTCAGGTGATTGAAAAAAGAACAAGCTCCCCAAATTTGGATATGTTAATCATCATGTAGGACAGAAATATTAACCAAGAGACCTACAAAAAGGAAGGGAGAAATTCAACCACGTGGTAGATTCATGCACAAACACAAAAATGAAACCTGTCCTAAAAGAGGAATAAAGGGAAGTTGTCTTATTCCATTAGGGGCGGGAAACAGGACAGGTTGCTTCAGGAACATTCACCAAAGAAACAGACATCACATATCTCAAAAAGCTCTCCAGTGTAAAGTAACTTAGATGGAAAAGCCAGTTATTGTTCACCACAAACTGGCTTTGAGGAGTTAGTTTGGCTTTCACCAAAGGAAGAGCTATTGCATCACCTCAGCTCAAGGCATTTTAGAAAGTTTCATATTTACAATCAATAAGTCAAAAGCAATTACAAAGAAGTGAGTACAACGGCTGGAAAGCATTGCTGTAACCGTGATCCAAAATCCTGTCTTCAGTTGGCTTTCACTTTGACTTGATAAGATTTTGACAATCTGTCTTTTTTTTTCTCTAGGGTATTTTGCCTGTGTAAATGCAAAACACAGAAAGATGCTCAGTTCTTTTAGACATTTTTGCTAAGTGAAACTCAAAAGGTTAAGTGGGTAAGGAAACAAATTATGCAAATCCCTTGTTCAAGGAACAACCCCTTTCTACTGTCACTCATATGTTTTTACAGAAGGATGATGAATTTTTTTTTCCATATTGCATGTTCCATTCTTTTTCAAGTTTCTTATGAGTTTAAGAGCATAGGAAACCAAGGAGTTAAAGTATATACCTTGGTAAATTTTATCTTGTATATTCATCCCACACAGTCTGTTTCCGTTGTCCAGTGTTTCCAAAACCCTGTTTCAAATTAATGAGGGCTAATTACAGTAAAGGCTAAAAAGCCTATCTTTTCAGAGCTTTAGAATGTAATGTTTGTCTCTGTACTTTCCAGAGTGCCATATAAATGGAACAGAGTACCAGAGACTTCCTTCATCCCTTGGAAGGGAGCAGGGGTGAATTTTTAGTATGAGAGTCTTTAGGAATACAGGTTTACTGGCTACAGGTGTTTGTCATGGAAAATTAAATAAGAGCTCCCAGTATCCACCAGACATGTTAACATACTGATGTTAATGTTTTTCCAGCAAAATTAAGTAAGATCTTTTTGGGAGATCTCATCACACTCTAACTGTCTCAGAAATTCGTCTTGCAGCCTGCAACATCCATTTCTAATTCCAGGAGTAATTAGATATCTCCTGGGACTTGCCCTGAGTGTATTTTCTTGTTCGTCCTGTATACTTCTTCATATAAACTGATTTTGCACCATTCTTGTCAGAGAAAGCGCAGTAGAACAACTATTAATTTCTGCCATTTAGAATTCTACAGAAATATGATGGGTAAGACATAAATTGGCCTCTGTACTCACCTCTTCCCACTTCTGTCTTGTCTTAGATAAATATCACCTGTGCTACTACTAGTTAATAATAAAGCTGAAATAAATTTAAGGTGCCCTCTTTTAGCAGGAATATAACATTTGCTTCCCTGAGACACGTAACAAGCACTGTGTAAGCCAGGCTGGCCATGCTAGGAAATGGTCCAAACTCTATCCAGGCCTGGAACCAGCCCAAACCTCAACATTTCAAATCTTTGCTTCCTCCCTGTGCAACTGCTTTTCTCTCTCTGAAGAAGGGAATTTTCTCTATCAGGTTATGGTGTGTGGGCTCACCCATGGAGGGTCACTTACTACTTCTAACAGAGGTGGCTGTATGCTCCAGACTGTCCTAGCACTTTGGGGATCACTCAAGGGAGAATGTCCAAGCAAGGACATTTCCATGGTGACAGGCACAGGAGAAACAGCACAGTGGGCAGTTGATGTAAATGTGTAAGACTGAATATATTTGTCTTTTGCAAAGGCATAGAGAAGCATGGAAAAAAAGGCAGGTTATGGTTCAAGACACCTAAAGGGAGGTGTCAGTGTGTAGGTGTCTGAGTGTGCTTATTTCCATTACAGACAGCACAGATCCAGGCTGTGATTCAGGTCCTTAAACGTAAGTGTTGAGCCATCTGAGACACCCTAGGACACCCCACAGGCCCCCTACATTTTCTGGGTCATACCCATGAAGTTCATGTGAGTGTTAGAGTGTCTCAAAAGGCTCCAGGCACCTCCTGTGGTCACTGAAACTGAGATGCACGTGCCTGTAGGTGCTCATACACCTGACACTGAAGGACACTGAAATGAGGGCTCAGTCTGGAACTGAGCCTGGCTGGGATGTGTTGTACTGCTCAGGGTACAGATGGAAACCACGATACTGACTTGTTAAGTAACTCTCTTAATTCATAGAAATGATTGACACAAAATCATAGGCAGACCCTGGAACTGATGTAAAGCTTTCCAAATCCCAGCTACTGTCCTATCCAGTACATGGACAAGGATAGCTACAAAAAGAGAAAGATTAGAAAGGCAGGACTTCCCAATCCTGCAGGTTTCCCTGATCCTGCAGCCATAAAAGAGTTGTAGATGCAACCTTTTCTAGGCACCTCATCTTCATTCATGGATCCTTGAAGTTAACAATTTTTTAACATGTGGCATATTGCTGCAAATACTAATTTTCTATTGTTTTCTCTAATTTTAAATTAATTCAGACCAGAGATGTCTGTGCAATTGGAATGACACACCTCTGTAGAGCTCAATAATTCCCTTATGTGTATTACCCAAGCAATGTCTTCCACTTCATTTGACATTTTTTTTCTATTTCAGTTGTAATCAATTGCTTTAGCAGTCTGAAAAAAACACCTTAAAGGCCACCGCTCCTAATCACACTTATGGTTAAGTTTGCAGTAAATCATCACATGTGGATTGAAAAGCACTTTTTTACCTATTGCATGATTACAGGTTCCTTTCTAATCAGTCTTCACTGGGTTTTGTGTATCAGCTATTTAATCAAGCCATAAACATATCCTTGTCAAAGGTATTCTTGATATCCTTTCATTACAACCTACATCACTTTATTCCAAAAGACAAGAATCTGACATGCCACACATTTCTCTGCAGCTGTGAAGGTTATAGTTATCATATCTAGAAATGGAAGAAAAATGTCCTGTCTCCAGGTACACCTTTCCATATGGACAGAATTTTCCCCTCAGAAATATTTTAAAACTCCTTGTTCTCTCTAGTTTTTCCAGCTCATAATGAGATCCTCACCAACTCTTCCGGGGAATGTTCCTCAAAACTTTCCCTATCCTAATGTCATCCTACACAAACAAGGACTTTCCACTGCTGACATTTCCCAAATGTTTGCCATCATGTTGTCTCCACTGTCCCATAAATCTGATTAATCTTTTCCACACTACATAACCAGGGCTCAATTTTCAGTCAGTAATAATTTTGTTTCCTTTCTGTTACTCTTCTATCATTTAAATTAATTTTAATTACCACCCACATCCTAGCACTACACAGAAAAAAGTACTCTTGGCTGGAGTTTCTGTGGACTAGAACTGTAACAGATCATCACACTAGTGGAAAACAGGGCCACAAGATTTGCTCTGGGTGCACTTCTTAGAGCAGATATACCAGCTCAGCTCCTGAAAGTGTACAGCCCCCTGGATTATAGCTGATCTCAACCACATCAGTGCCCTGTCCTGGGCCTGGATCCAGAATGCAGTGAGAAGTGGGTCTCTCATGCCTCTTCACACAGCACAGGACACAACAGGTGCACCCCCTCTGGTCTCTGTGGCATTTTTCCTCCTGACCTGCCAGGGCAATGCATCCTGAGAGAGCTTTCAATTTGCAGCAATGCCACATTGCAAATTCAAGATTGATTTTGTCATAGATACTATCAGCACATTCCCAGCTTTTGCTTGAACACTTACATATAAATATTTTCAGTTTCTAAGTTTTGTTTTTGTATGTAATACAGATATTTGCTTTACATGTTTCTTGCGATTTCCAAGTGCAACATCGCTAAGTAATTTTCTAACTGTAGCACTGCCCTCCATCCTCTTGCCTTATTGCTCTGTTCTCAAGAGGATTGCAGCGATTCCGTATATAGTATGTGTTGCAAACTTGGTCCCTTTGCTCCAGGACACCAAAATGTAAAATGACACCAATATAAGGACTAATACAAAGACTAGTATTTGCACAGGGGCAAGCCCTAACTCACAACGTATGCACATAGTGCAGAGGGGTTTTCTGGTGGCCATGGCATCATCAGCTGGTGCTGAGCTTTCCTCAAGGCCCCTGGTGGCACAGATGTTTCTTTTCAACCTGGCCCCTCATTGTGGCAACATTTTCAGTAGGACTGGCACAAAGCCGTTACCTTCTTGTTCTTCAGCCCACAAAAAGACTTCAAAACATATCTTAAGGCCCATCCTAGCTGGATGTAAACTAGCAATCCACTGCAACAACCTCCACAGTTTGCTGTTAATCCTACTAGCCTGCAAATGCCCTCTTCACTATTTCCTGTACCCAGTGCATGGTAGAGTTCTTTCCATTTCCTGTGAAGACATTGTCTAGTTCTCATTATTTCCCAGCTGATCCATTAGCTGTTTGAGAATTCAATTAGTTGAAGTTATTTTTATATTTATGCTGTAATTTTGCAATTAATATTTCAAGTAAATTATATGTTCACCAAATTAATGAAAATGTCACTGATATCCGGTAAACTGCTGTGACAACTTCCTGGGGAGCCCATTGCAGTGCCCAGCCATGCTCAAGGTGAAGAAGCTTCTCCTAATGTCCAAACTAAAACCCCTCTGACACAACTTCAGGCTGCTCCCTCAAGGTCCTGTCACTGGTCACCAGAGAGAAGAGATCAGTGTCTGTCCTTGTTCTTCCCCTCACAAGGAAGCTGTAATATCAATGAGGCCTCCCCTCTGTTACAGCAGGGGTACTGTAACACACGTATCAATCAATGAGGCCTGTCGAAAAGAAATATATATGGACAGATTCTTGCTAGCTGTTTCAGAGATGTTTATTTCTCCAGCCGCATGGCCGGAGCTCTGCCGAGGAACTGTTCCAGTCACGGGACCAAGGGTCCTTCTGCCCGCGCAGGGAACACAAACCAACCCATGGGAACGAGGCTGAGCAGGGGCAGGGAAACCCCGTGTCTGTGCCCTCAGGGCCCCTCTCCCAGGGCTACACGGCAGGGGGGGAAGGGACCCCAACACTCCCCAAAGCATCAGCACTTTGGAAACACTGTCCAGGTGTTGTTTCCACAGCGTCAATCCTGTTTTCATTGTGCTTTTTGGGAAATAACTCCTGGTGACTTCAAGACAAACAGGACAGGGCTTGGCAAAAAGAATTTAATCCAAATTCTCTCTTCCCTGGCACTGACAACCCCTCTTTTAGGACCTTAGGACCCTGTCTGTTAGAAGCAGTCTCTAGACCCTCAAGAGTTTGTGTGCAGTGGACTAGAAGTGCTTGCCCTTGGGTGCCCTTGGCAAGCAGTGGCTCCTAAAGACCAGAAATTCAGTGTGTTGGTATAGTACAGCCCATCCTGTTTGAAGCATTCTTAGGTGATATTAAACATTCTTCATTGTGCCAGTTGTGTTATCAGTAATTTTACCATCTATCCTCAAAGTTTCCCTTTGATTTGTTGCTAAATGATGGAAGTTGGAGCACTTCATATGGACTTGGGTCTTTTTCATTATCAAATTAATGATCTGTTCAAGTTTAACTGTGCAACTTCTTACTATGTGAGTCTATTCCCAAAAGGACTCTCAGGCAGAAACCCTGAGTGCCCCCACTTAGTATCCATCATTACTCTGGCACGTTCTCTTTCTCCGGGAAACAGTAATGTGCATTCTTACTGGGTGGTTGGAAGATGAAGTTCCCCAGCAACACAGGAGCTCACCTAAAGGGATAATAATTTTTTTTCAATGTTTAAAATTTTCTCTAGACTGCATTAGAGACAAATTTTTTTCTTGATTTTTCTTGATTTACTGCTAAAAGTTGATCTTAAGCCCCTGTTTTCACCTTCTTTAGTCTCATTTCATTCTGAGTAATCAAATTTCATGGGGTACAAGTTTTTCCTTTCTCAAGTAGTCTGTGATGAGTTGGTGTCAGTATCATGAAGCTGCCAAACCACACAGAAAAGCTGTATCCTATGAGCACTCCCAACCACTTTGGTCTCGATGACAAGTGACATATTGCTTATTAAAGATAACATCTTGCCAGCTCCCATCCCTCAGTCCTTTTTCGTTCTGCAGTTGCAGAGCTAGTGAAACCAGGCTTCTGTACCTAGTAAAATTGGTTTTTTGGCTTTTTTATTTTTTATTTGTGTATCAGAAAGTTTGCATAAGGTTAGTCCACAGTATGGGACCCTCTTAGAGATGAGGACTGCAGCTGAGCAGTACTTAATAATTTTAAAGTCTGTCCAGTAATAACATCTGCTTTTCCATACTGGTATCAGGAAGTTGAAGACCTGGGTTCAGTTCCTGCTTCTTCTTAACTTGAAGAAAGTCCCCATTCCCTTCCTCTCTTCCAGCTGAGCACCCTGACACCAGGCATTTATGTCAGCACCCACCTTCCTTGCTTCTGAAGCAAGGTGCCTGTGTACAGATCACAGGAGGGGAGCCTAAGGAGAGGGAGGTGGCACCGCACCATAGAGCTTCAGAGCACTAGGGTGATGTTGTGGAGGGCAGGGAGAGCAGGAATCTGCTCCCCAGGACCAAGTTACAGGGATGAGAACTCCCTTGACTGCAGTCCCTTTGGGCTGGAGCTTAGGCCGTCACCATGCAGTATCTGGGGTTAAGCAAAGTTAGAGCAACTCTTGCATTATTTCCAATCATGACACTTCTGTCAGGAGCTGGCTTCTGACTCCTGAACTTGTACACTGTGGGATGTACATATCAGTGCCTAGGCTAGGTGGCCACTTTCCAGGTTACACTGAAAAGGGCACCCAATTTCTCTCTAAAGTGTTATGCCATGGCCATCAGAAAAACCCTCTGCACTATGTATGTGCAAACACTATGGGTTTCTCTGAATGTTGCCAGAAAGTAAATGAGAACTTTTTTTGCAAGTGTAGAAATCATTTTGCACAGAGAAGCTCAAACATGACATTAAATGTCAGCAAAGCAGAGAGCCATGGAACTCACTGAACCTTGTTTTTATGCTGTGCAGGTCTCTGACTACGTCTAGCATTAATATATTTACAGTAAAATGTTGGGCTTCTGATGTGATTTTTTTTTAAACTTTGATTTGGGAAAGACTTATTTGCAGCTATTTCTACTCGGTATTGAAATAATGTATTACTAACTTGTGTAATTTTTATTAGTTCAGCAGCTTGCCTATGAAAGACACTACTGAGGCTATGAAAATGAGTTGCACAAAAGCCATTTGGGAATTGAGCTAGTAAACTAAAAGAGATCCTACCAAAACAAATTGAATAATGCAGAACTGTTTGTCAAAGCCAAAGGTCAGGACTTACTGTTACATGCTTCCAAAATTACTGTACATGTTTATGCAGTTAATTCATTGAGAAATACTAGGGAAGAGTTGAAATTGCAATCACAAATAACATATTTTGAAATCTTTTTTATAGAATCATAGAATCATTTAGGTTGGAAAAGACCTCTAACATCACTGAGTCCAACCATTAACCCAGCACTGCCAAGCTTAGCACTAAACCACGTTCCCAAGTGCCACATCTACACATCTTTTAAATACCTCCAGAGATGGTGACTCTACCATTTCCCTGGGCAGCCTGTTCCAGTGTCTGGCAACCCTTTCTGTGACAAAATTTTTCCTAATATCCAATCTAAATCTTGCCCAGCTCAACCTGAGGCCATTTCCTCTTGTTCTATCACTAGTTACTTGGGAGAAGAGACCAACTCCCATGTGGTTACAACCTCCTTTCAGGCAGTTGTAGAGTGATGAGGTCTCCCTGAGCATCTTTTTCCCGAGGCTAAATAACCCCAGGTCCCTCAGCTGCTCCTCATCAGACTTATGCCCCACATTCTTAACCAGCTCTGCTGCTCTTCTCTGGACTTGTTCCAGCCCCCCAAATGTCTTTGAGGGGCCCAAAACTGGACACAGCACTCCAGGTGTGTCCTCACCAGTGCTGAATACAGGGGGAATGATCACTGCCCTGATCCTGCTGGCCACACTATTGCTGATACAAGCCAGGATACCATTGGTCTTCTTGGCCATCTGGCACACACTGGCTCATATTTAACCAGCTGTCAACCAGCACGTCCAGGCCATTTTCTGGCGGTCAGGTTTCCAGACACTCTTGGGAGGAGCTGTTGACTCCCTCGAAGGCTGAGAAGCCCAGCAGATAGACCTTGAAAAATTAGAAGACTGGGTGATCACCAACCATATGAAGTTTAACAGAAACAAGAGCCAGATTCTGCACCTGGAATGGGGCAATCCAGGATGTATGGACAGACTGGGGAA
Organism: Corvus moneduloides; assembly: GCF_009650955.1. Classification (NCBI taxonomy): domain Eukaryota; kingdom Metazoa; phylum Chordata; class Aves; order Passeriformes; family Corvidae; genus Corvus; species Corvus moneduloides. The sequence goes on along the minus strand of NC_045478.1, from coordinate 14,776,869 downwards.
TGAGATGCTGGAAAGCAGCTCCTTGGAAAGGGCCCTGGGGGTCCTGGTCACTGGCAAGTTGAACATTGGTCAGCAGTGCCCTGGCAGCCAGGAGGGCCAACCCTGTCCTGGGGGTAACAGGCACGGCATCGCCAGCCGGGCAAGGGAGGGGATTGTCCCGCTCTGCTCTGCCCTGGGGTGGCCTCACCTTGAGTGCTGGGGGCAGTTTTGGGTGCTACAATGTAAGAAAGATATTAAACTGTTATAGAGCGCCCAAAGGAAGGCAACGAGGATGGGGAAGTGCAGCATTTAAGTCCGCAACAGCAACAGTGAAGGGCCTTGAGGGGAAGCCGTGTGAGGAGTGGCTGAGGTCTCTTGGTCTGTTCAGGCTGGAGAAGACTGAGGGGTGTGGAAATATACTCACAGCTTTTTACCGGCTAGGATCGTAGTTCAATGCCTTAGAAAGCCCTGGGCAGCCTAGAGAGGTAGCCCAGACAATCCAGCATTTCAATAGCTCTAAAAGCAGCAAATAGTAGCTGCAAAGCTGATACCACCAGTAGAAGCAAAGAGAGAGAAATATAGTCTTCAGCTTGCCTAATTCCTGCAATTAGAAGCTTTCAAACAGAGACAGACACACACAGATGTTCGCAGAAGGATTGCAAAGCGAAAGAGGGCGGGCCCCCTCTCGGGCCCTTCTTTTATTCGGAGAAGGGGAAAGGGGAGGACTGGGGGCGGACCCGGGGTGACCAGCCAATCAGACACTGCTAAAGAGTTTGAGTTACATTTGGTTTATGCCTGCGCTTGGAACAAAGGAGCTCAGAGCACATGGCAGAGGCAAGTCCTGGCTTGTCTCGGGGAGGGGGAAGGGAAACTCGGAACAGGCAGCAACAGGGGAGGGGGAAGGTCATCCTTATTCCAGATTGTGAATGACAGTTCTGAGACAGCTGTAGTCCAGCTATCCAAAAAAAAAAAAAAGTGCTTACCAAACAGGAGATATAATTTGGTGGGTGTCAGTTAGTCTGGTGTGTCCTGTCACTTGTATGCATGCACTTATAAGAAATAAGTAGGAATTTTTGAGCTGTTTATACCACTACTGCTCATAGTGAAAGAGAAGAACTAGACCTAGTAGTCAATTCTTGCTTTCCTGTGCAGATCAACGTGCTTTATCTTCATGCCATAAACAAAAAGCATGAATCAAACTCGTCACTTAAACACTCGCGTTTTTGTGGCTTCCAGTCACATGTGTTTTGTAAATGTAAAAAAATAAACCAGTCAAATGGAAGTAATGAGTTTTACATCTCAATACATTTTTTGTAACTGTAATGAAAAAGCAGCATTATTGACCCAATAGTTAATGAAGTAAACATTTCTCATGCTTCCTTTCTTCAAAAATAGTTTTTCAGTTGAAATCCCCAGTATGAAGACCATATATTTCAATTGCTGAACAGCAGCAGCTCTTCTCGTCGGTACCACTCATTCCTTCAGAAAAGGCAGCTCTAGAACAGCACAGGAACAGTAAGGACTACACCCTTCCTAGGCTGGTGCAAAGGCAGGCAGAGTCAGGCCCCCTCTCTTTAGTCTTCCCAAGGTTAGTAACAGATCTAACTAAATGATTAATATTACCATGCAGTGGGAATCACTGCTGGGTACAGAAGGAGTCTTCTCTAAGAAGTTCCCACAGGCAAGATTTTCAACTTTCTTTTGAGATACAGAAATCAAATTTTAATTTGAGGAGAAAAAAAGAAATTAAAAACCTATCCATTAATTAATGTATAACTGGTCACATACTAAGAGAGGTGAAAGTCAATCTTTGCACCTGGGGTGAATAAAAGAGGAACTTCTCCCACTTCTTGTTTGCAATCTCCAGGGTGCAGAGTACCAGGAGCACCAGAATAATGGCAAACAGGGCAGAGCAGATGAGAAAGCTGTCATGTTAGAGGAAAGTGATCACTTCATTTTCACACTTCTCCTTTGCCTTTAAACTTTTGAAAGAAAATGCTACAGATCAATAGGTTTCCTCATTAGCCAACTTTAGCACCTGGCTGTGAATACCAGGAGCAGCTTTGACTGACATACGGATGAGGTGTACAGAAGACAACTGAGCTGACATCATTTGCATTGTAGAATTTTTCTGGACTGAAAGTTTATATGTCAAGAAATAAAGGCTGAACATATAAGTGGTTCTTTCACCTCTTGGGGACTGTAAATTTCCTTTCCCTCCTGCCCAAAGCTTTCCAAATTTACCTTGCTAATCTTCACTTTTTGGCCTTGATTTTTGGGGGAATGCTTTTCATTCTGTTCAAGTTTCCTGCTGAGAGAAGGGCAAATGACCAGCCCTCTTTGAAGCAGAGCCGCTTGTTCCAGTTTCTTCTTTTTAGATGTTAGAAAGCTCCATACCATACTTAAGAATAAATATCTTGTAAATTATTTTATGAAATACAAAAAAAATGTTTCAAGCAAGCATACTCTTTCCCCCCATTTTTCTGCATTTCAAAGGATAAAAGCAGTTTTACTTCGTGGCACTATGATGATACAGCTCACAACTCCAAATTTCCAAATAATAGTTGTTTCCAATGCCAAGCATTTTAGCAGATGATAAAATTTTATAACTACTGAAATACTGAGAGCAGACATATTTTCCTTACACCTGCAAAACATCTCCACATTTAATACCTGTGCAAGCAAATGCTCAGGTCTCTTTCCCCTAGGCTCCTCAGATCTGCTTTCTGCACCCAGGAACTGAACCTATGGCAGTAAACACAGGTTTTTGACATCAGGTTTCAGGTATGTAAAAAGCTGCAGATCTTTCCAAGGGAATCTCTCTGTTCCTTTGTTCCTAATTATTTTCTGTTCTGTCAATTTAAATTGGAAGCTTCTTGCTACAAGAACTATCTCTGCTTTATCACATAAATAAAGTTGTATAACCAGTCACATATCTTAGAAGGGTGAAACCAAACCTTTGCCCAGGGTATGAACAAAAATGTATTTTCTAACATTTTGCATTCTGTTTCCTGACAATCTTACCATGCCAATTTGAAACTGTAATTATTTGAGTCAAGACAGCTCTCCAGCTGCAGTTTACAGGGAAAGGCAAAATCCAGACCCTCTGGCTCTGCATCGGGGTGGCTGGGAGCTACTGCCTCTCCTCCCACCTCTGCATGGGAGGCAGCACAAATCCCAGAGTTTGTGTGCTGTGGACTAGAATTTTTGCATCTAGGGGTTGCAAAAAGCATCATCTCTGTCTCTCAAAGGAATGGGAGACATGTGGGAACAGCCTCCAGTTCAAATGGAGAGCTCTGTGCCAGCACACCGCTCTTTCAGAAGGTATCACAAGTACCTGTGTCAGCTCTCCATGCTTGGGGGAGCCGTCATCTCCGCAAGTCTCTGCAGCTGCCACCACAGCTGATGCAGTTAAGAAAATGCTCAAAGCCATGTGTCTCCTGCCTATGAAAGTACGTGTAGCAAAATAGCAGCAGAAACTTAGCTCGACTTCTAGGTGACTGATTCTTTTTTTCAAGAATATAATTTTGAGTGTATTTGATTATGAAAATCAAATAATGAAGAAAAATGTTTTTTTTCTGTCACAAGCCAGCTTTGAAAAGTGATGATTCTTCATTTCCTAATTTGATTTATTCAGCTAATCTACTTGACCTTATGCAGACCTTCTGTTTTCATGTCTGAGTGGTAGGGAGGATGGGTTCTCAGTGCTTGTGAGAAAGCCATAGGGGCTATGAAGAAAACTGAAGCCCAAAACGTATTGTTTTCATGAGAAAAAAGTAAAAAGTGCATTTATTACAATAATTGTTACAAAGGTCTTCTCTCTTCTTTGCATTTGTGTTGTGGGAACCCAAAAATGAAATTATCATCTTAAGAGACAAAAGTAAATGATTTGAAATTGTTTTTCTGGATTATATGAATTTGTTGTGTGAATAAGGCTTTGTGCCTCCCCTGTGCTCAACAGGCAGAAACAAATCACGTACAGCTTACAGGCTTAGAGAAAGATGATCATTAAATTCCATTCGTGTCCAACAGCCTGAGTGGCCATCACTTCTTGCTCGTTTCAGGTCTGATCCTGCAGTCTGACACGCTTGAACAACATCTTCCCACGCACAGGGTACCAGCACGGATGTAAGGAGCAAGCTGGGTCTCTACCCCTCTCTCATGCCCACAAAGAGCAACAGGAAGGGCAATGCTCTTGCAAGATTTTGGTCAACCCCTGGTGATCCTTCCTTTCCTAGCAGCTTTTGTGTTCTTTCTTTATTCTCCTTTTCTGTGCCCAATTTTGTGCCAATATTTTTTTGCTTTGTCAGAGGTGAGGGAAAACTGCAGCTCTGGAGGGAATGTGGGTGCCCAGCAGTGGGTACCCTGGAGACCAAACAGCAAATTGATTTGAGGCTTAAAGGGATCCCAGTTTGGAACTTGGTCTCACTGGCTGAAATGGCAGGTATATTTTTTCCTCTGCTATTGGCACAGCATCCTCAGCTGTCCCTCAGGATTACTTTTTATCCTGACCAGGAGGAAAGCGTCTGTGGTGCAGAAAAGAGTTTTCCTTCCTGCTCTACTAACAAAAACAGCAGGATTATTACTTAACCCGAGGGAAGTTTTTTTCTGAGGGAAATATAATCCTGAATGAGCACTAGTAGCATGACCTGCTTGAGGAACGGTGTCTGTCTTGTTGATTTTCAACTGAGCAGTTGGCAAAAGGGAACATTAACACTCAGATGGAGGACTAGGCAAATAGACAATTTCGGGGATTTATACAAGATACAGGCAGAGATCCCACAGCTCAGTGCAGCAGGGACAGCTTCATCTCTTAGTGCTTTGCTTTATATATTCTCTTATAGCTAGAAGTATCATCTGTTGGGTTGATTAGTTTCGATTTCTGCTCAAAAATAGTCGATACTGAAGGTAGCTGGAATTTTCTACTACCTACAAAATGTTACCTGAAGAGACCCAAAAGAACAAGTATGGGTAAAGTAGTATTTGCACCTTTATAATACAGAACATTTTAATGGGCAGCTGGAAAGGAGCTGGTTAGTATGCACAGGGTTGGGCTTATCCTTGTATTTGGGATTTAGACATGTTGCAAGAGGCAGCTTTATTCTACTGAAAACCCACACAGCTGTGGTCTTTGTTAGCTGAGAGGTATGTACCAGCAACAACTCATACACCTGAGAGTCAAAACTGCTTTGATTAATTTGTGACCTGCTTGAAATACCTTTAAATTATTTTCCAGCACACTGGTCATTATTTTATTAGGAGATATGTATCGATAGCATAACAGACATTTTTCAGAGTGCCAGTAAGCCCTAAGTCTGAGATTTTGACTTCAGAAGGAGAGGCTGTAAACTGATGAAAGAAACACAGAGGCAGTATTCTATAGAAAAATTTGTCCAGAAATAGTTTTATGTGCTTTGGCCAGGTAAGAAACATTTGAATATTCACCTTTAGATACCCTATATTAAGTAAGTACTTGCTGCTGCTTCTGAGTGATTTGTGACAGTACATGCCTTCTACTGTGAAACAAGACTCCTGACAGAAATAAAGCATAATAGCTTTTAAAACAGAATGGAATTTTGGAGTCTTTCCATTGCCTTTAATGGGCTTTGGATTAATTCCAAACAGGCTGCAGCAATGTGTTGCTCATTATAATTCCCTGGCTCTTGCCCTTGCCTTGTGGCAAGAGACCATCACCCAGCAGAGTGTGTGATGCTTGCAGCAGCTCCACACAGCCTCACCCTGGGGGCCGAGGCAACAGCAGCAGTACCAGCCAGGGGTAGTACTATGTTTGGGGCTCAGGATGGTCTCAGAGGGATGGGAAAAAACCCATCAAGGGGAAAGGCCAACTCCAGCCATTGTCATGGATACAACATTTCTTCACTGTGCTTTGCCAGGGGGTCCCAAAGTCTCAGCCAAGTTGTTCCATGCTTTGGGTGCACAGCTTTCCTGCAGGGAATCACAGAATCACATGGAATCGGACTGGCTGGAAGAGACTACAGCAACCACACAGGTCATCTGGTCAAACCTCCCTGCACAGCAGGGTCATCCAAGAGCACATGGCACAGGCTGGGCTGGATAGACAGAATAGACATGAATTCTGCAGGAATCCAGGAGTCACAAGAACGATGTTGCTGCTTAGGTGCTGCTCCTTGGGAAGGGTTCTCCAAGGTGCTACCTCCCTGAATCTATCATCCCTCCAGTGCCCATGGAAGGGAAGTTGCCAACAGTCATGTCTTCTTGCCCACAGGAAGTTCTCACTCAGCTGGAAACGCAGCCCATGGGAATGCATTTCCACAGCTTCAGGTTTATCTCCACATTTCATTCTTGCCTGCAGTAGCACCAGCACATGGGGCTCTTGTCCCATCTGTTCCTATTCCCAGGTGATGCACCAGATGTGCTGCAGGAACCACCCTCATGCCTAAAGTACCTGACGACCTCCCCTCTCCCCTGGCCCCAGTGCCCAGCTCTGCTCAGTGCCTAGAGCTGGCAGAGGTTTGCCTGGCTGGGTAACAAACCAAAGGAAGGTGATGAAGTGTGATACGGGGACAGGGGAACAGGGCCACCTCCCACCCCAGTTCACTGCACAACCACATGGATCTTTGGAGGTGGCAGATGGGGAGGGCTGCCCCACTCCTTCCTGGGTCCCTGGGTGATGACCTGGAAAGAGCTGCAGCCAGGTGAGGTTACATGAAGCTGGTTGGGTTTAGGTTTCTGTTCTCCCTAAGCTCAGCAGCCTGGTGTTTTTGAATTCAGTTTCATTATCGGTGTGAATATGAGTTGCAGGTTGTTTTCTCCACACTGGATTGTTCCAGTTATACATATGCATTACTGGCCTGAGCTTAGGCTTCAATGCACAAGGACTTGTGTGCACATAGTAACACATCTCAGATATGAAAAGACTAAATAATTACTAGATATAGAACTCCTTGCAGAAAGAAAAAGGTCGTTTTGCAAAAGTGTGCCTTTAAGTCCAAAATGAAGCTGCTGAAATAATGCTCATAACAAGGTTTAGCTGCAAAGCTCTCAGCAGTTTTACTAATAAGAATTACTTCCAGCAACTCTGTATGTGAAGAACTGTGACTCCAGGCAGACTCACATCTCCTGTCAGGTATAACGAAACACAACCATCAGCCCTCCTGCTTTGTGTGTGACTGTTAAGATGAGGTATGAAGGAGACCAATCCATTCTGAAGCAGCTGGCATTTTGTGAGAGGCTAATTTTATTCATGAGCAAAAGTGATCTGCTAAATACAGCCTATAAAACCAGAATTAAAGGTAGATGTAAGATTATAATCAGAGAAATAAAATATTAGCCTTTCCACATCATATAAATCCATGCATTTTTTTTATAAGCAGATTACTTTAATCAGTGCTTGTTCATTGGCTGTAAGTTAACATCTAAAATCTTGGCACTGATTTTTGGCACGTTTGCTGAGACAAAATATCATTATTAAAAATTAGAGCAGATTTATTCTAAAATATTTTGCTGCACTCTAACAATTGTCTGGGTAATCGCTGACAGGAGCGTGCAGGCAATGATGCCAAAGCACTGAGTTGAGTTCTTTATTGTTTTCCAGTCTTAGCCTCAAATGAAAAATCACAATGATCCAGTGAAATTAATGTACACATTGTGCACTGTTATCTCACCTAAGCTGTGCAAAACTGACTATTTTCACGTTCACTAAATCTGTGTTCAACCAAATTTCTGTGCACACATGTGCACATGCTCACAGAGCTCCCCATACTCTGCCAACCCCATATCGTGTGAACCTTGTCTCAGTGTAATTCTCCACTTCTGAAAGCACAGCTCAGCCACAGCTTGGCTCAGTGCTGGAGATGCTGCCCACCTGAGGAGCACCACCACTGAGAATGTCTCCATCTGATAAAACAGCTTGCTCACTGCAAACCCAGGTCTATAAAAAGATCCTGCTATCACAGCCCTCCTAAAGCAGATTTTGGAATCCAAGAAGTCCTACATAATTGAAGACTTATGAAGTAATTGTAGACAAAAAAGTGGTACTGCAAAGTCCTTGTGAGTCATCCAAATTACAAGCAGAACTGAAGAGTGGTGGCTCACCAGTTTAGCCAGGAGGAGAGGGTTTTGTTTTATGTTGCAGGCCTGTAGTTTACACCCTCTTACTGAGTGGTTTGCCTGTTGTTCTAAGGAAACTATTTATTCTGCTGGAAGTCTCATTTTCTCTTTGAGGCTTTTCTTCAAATTGCTGTTGTTTATATAAATAGAATCTTAGCTAAAAAGAAACATTTAAAAATGTTTAGCAGGGACTTGCTTTCATACCAATATAGATTTGTGTGTGTGTGTGTGTGCATGCATAGCATACAAATGTGCACATCTGTTTAAATTGAATTAATATAGAAAAAAATCCCAAACAAAAAACCAAGTACAAAAGTGCTCTCTTGCCAACACTGTCCTCTCGTTTGGAGAAAAAAAAAGGAACAGTGGAATTGTTGAAGTATTTCCCTAAGAACAAAGTCAGCCATTCTTGACATAAAGCCAAAAGAATAATTTTTAAGAGGTCCTAAAAGATAGAATAGTCAGATGTGAGATAACATAATTTTAAATATCAAATTTTATATTCAGGAGGGTGTTATAGAAGATGAAGATTAGGACAGAGCAAGTGATACCACTGCAGCTCTTGGTGAGTGCCTAAGACCTTCAAGATTTAGGTGTCCATGTTTTATCACTAGTCAGAAGGTGACCAGAGACATGATCTAGAGAAGACCACAATGTAAAACACAATGTTTTTGGAAGGTAACCAATACTTGTTTTCCTTCTTGAATAGAGCTTGGTTCTTTCCTTAGGCAGTTTTCAGTAGAGATTAGACAGTGGCTGATCAGTTTTGGGAGCTCTGCCAGCTGAGGGAAACTTCTGTAAATAAAAAATGGAGCATCTCCTAGCTCAGTTATCTACCTCACCCAGTTCACATAAACTTTTGCACACTTTGAGAAACAGCTACCAGTGGATCCACCTTCTTCTCCATTAAATCTAAGCTCCTGTAAAGCTCATTAGTTTCCAGCACTGATTGATTCTTTCTGATGTGCATTCCAGAAGAATCCATTAAACTATAAGGCCTAGCAGTAAAATTAATCGTGCATCTACTGGATAGTAAAGAGGAATTAATGTCAATAATTAGAGCATAAAAGGATCTTTATCATCATTTCAATAGTGACTGAAATCCTGTGAGTGAACACCAGAGATAGACTGTGAAGAGTTTTTATTTCTCTAGGTTGCTTTATTTCCATTGCATCATTTGATGTAGGCACATGTTTTACCTTAAATGAAAAACACTTTTGATTATGTTGACTGTCTTACAGAAGTCCTACTGATCGCACACCTTTGCTCAATCACTCATGATTTCAGAATAATAAATATTATTTTTAGAGTTACAGAAGAGGCCAGTATCCTGGCATTTTACAGTATCTCGAAGACTACTCATATCAAAAGGAATAAATAAAGTATTGTTAAGTTAATGCCTATGAAAAACAGAGAAGTCAGAATGTTCCATGCCCATACATTAAAGAAGGGATTTCTCAATTAAAAGTGAAGCGCCTTTTTGGCCAGAGCCACAGAACCTGTTAGTCCTTCATCTTCTAACAACACCCAAAGTACTATGCTGGCCTCACTTCTTTAATTTGCGTGGTGACTTGTCTTCTTGGTAGGAATTGGAGATTACTACAAATAAACATGGCACTTCTGATTAATAATAACACAAGTGAGACATATATTTTTAGCTCTATATGTACAGGACACATGGAAACCCAGCCATTTGTGATCTGCTAAACTTTTAGCATGGACAACATGTTACAGGAGTGAGCACAGCATTGATTATGTATTTTATGAAAACCAGAATTAATTTTAAATATGGATATAGGAAAAAAACAAAAACCTTTTCTGCCCATGATTGAGCCTGAAGCTTTTTCTCACGGTCTTTTTTTAAGTAGTAGATAACATATATTCAAACTGTTATCTTGGTTTAGGTTCTGGTCATAACCATGTGGGGATTGAATCAACTGGAGAGTTTTAGGATTGCTTAACTTCATAGTTATCTTAAAGCTATAGACTTAATTTCCTGTTAGATAAATGGAAATTAATGCATCCCCTAAGGCAGACTTCTAAAGTGGGTCAAACAAAACACTCTTTAAAATTGTCTGATGCTCTTGGCTGACTAGGGAACATCAGGTACAAGAATCACCATGAAAAAATGACTTACATTAAGGTACTTTTGGGTTACTTGACTCCTATATTCCCGTTACAGTCACTGGAGCCTGAAGAGCAATTCAGCTCACCATAAAGTAGGTACATAGTGCCTGGTCAGCTGAATCGTTCATTGATTGCTTTTACTAGATCTTCATTAAATGGTAGTGGGAGCTTAGACACTTTATCACAGAATCACAGAATGTGCTGAGTTGGAAGGGACCCACAAGGATCGATGAGTCCAGCTCCCTGCCCTGCACAGCACCATTTCCAAGTGGTCACACCTTGTGCCTGTGTCCAGAAGCTTCTTGAACTCTGTCAGGCTGGTGTTCTGACCTCTTCCCTGGGGAGCATCTTCCAGTGCCCAAACACCCTCTGGGGGAAGAATCTTTTTCTAATATCCAACCTCAACCTGCCCTGACATAACTTCATATTCCCATGTGAGGCGGCCCCAGTGCAGAGCAGACTGGGACAATCCCCTCCCCTGCCCAGCTGACGCTGCTGTGCCTGTTACCCCCAGGGCAGGGTTGGCCCTCCTGGCTGCCAGGGCACTGCTGACTCATGTTCAACTTGCCAGTGACCAGGACCCTCAGGGCCCTTTCTGCAGCGCTGCTTTCCAGCATCTCATTCCCCAGTCTGTCCATACACCCAGGGCTGCCCCCTCCCAGGTCCAGAATCCTGCACTTTCCCTTGTTGAACTTCATATGGTTGATGTTTGCCAAGTCCTCTGATTTGTTGAGGTCTCTCTGCAGGGCTCCCCTGCATTCGAGGGAGTCAATAGTTCCTCCCAGTTTTGTATAATCTGTGAACTTGCTCAATATCCCTTCTAGTCCTTCATTCAGGTAATTTATGAAGATGTTGAAGAGCACGGGGCCAAGGAGAAGCCCTGTGGAACCCCACTAGTGACAGGTCACCAGTCTGATGTCACCCTATTCACTGAAACCCTTTGTGCCTAATCCATGAGCCAGTTGCTCACTCATCCCATGATGTGTTTATCCAGCTGGGGGCTGGACATTTTGTCCAGAAGGATCCTGTGGGAGATGGTATCGAAACCTTTACTGAAATCCAAAAAGGTTACATTAACTGTCTTCCCTTGATCAGCTAGGTGGGTTACCTTGTCATAAGGGGAAATCAAATTTGATAAACAGGACTTTCCTCTCAGGAAGCCATGCTGGCTGTGATCAATGACTGTGTTACCTTTCATGTGTTTTTCAGTATCTCCCAGAATAATTTCCATTGCTTTCCCAGGCAATTTCCCAGGCTTTGACAGGCCTGTAGTTTCTGGAGTCTTCCTTCTTGCCCTTTTTGAAAATCAGGACAATGTTCACCAGCTTCCAATCAGCTGGGACTTCTCTGGATTGTCAGGACTGCTCAAAAATCGTCAAGACTGCTCAAAAATCATCAAGACAGGATTTGTGATAACATGAATTAGCTCTCTGAGGATTCTTGCATGAATCAAATCAGGCCCTAGAGATTTGTATGGATCCAGCTGAAGCAGTAGATCCCGCACAATTTCAGGGTCTGCTGGGATTTTTCATTCTTGCAGTCATGGTCCTCCAGTTCAGGGCACATTTCAGGTGTGGTACATTGTAGCCAACACCTTGTGAAGCAGATTGAGGGGTTCCATTAGTGCTCGTTTCTTCGAGATTCAGTGCACAATCCCACTGCTCATCACTGGTGAGCCTGGTTTTGTCCCTTTCCCCCTTTCCACGTTTACAGCTCTGTCAACAACCCCCTCTAGCTCCTCTGAGCATCCTGTCAGGTTTCAGTAGATGAGGAGTGAGGTGTTGAGCTTTTTCAAATTTTGGAGATGGCAAAAAGACATCAGTGATGTCTCAACATCAATGATGTGCTCAACATGAGAGCTGTGGATGTCCCATCCCTGGGAGTGTTTCAAGGCCAGGTTGGATGGGGCTTTGAGAATCCTGGTCTAGTGAAAGCTGTCCCTACCCATGGCAGGGGATTTGAAGTAAATTACCTTTAAGGACCTTTCCAACCCAAACCATTCTATGATTCTATGAATTACCTCAATGGTAACTGCTTTGCAAATTCACTTTTAAATACAGACAAGTTTTTGTGGTTTTTATTACATTAGCACGGTCAGCCAAATGGCTTTGTGGAGCCAACTGCTTTGGGCCACCACATTATGAACTATTTTCAATACTACTTGGCAAGAAGTAGTATCTGGAAGTCTCCTTGCACCACGGCTTACAGAAAGGGCTGGAGGCCAGCACTGTAATTTCACTAAATACAATCATTTTACCACATCATTGCACTAAACAGGCAGCTGCAAGAATGCAAATTTTCCATGAGATGGGGACTTTATTCCTGTTCCTGAAAGAAAGTATGTTATAAATTCACACTTGCCCCAGCACACAGAAAGCTCAAAAGAACCCTATGGCTAATTCTATTTACCTTGCTAACGCACCAGAACTTTACATGGAGCACATGGGAACTTTGAGGGCATACTTGTGTAAATGAGGTAGGATAGAGTTTAAATCCAGAAAAACAAATTTTAAAGATCTAGAGTAACCTATATGAGAAAGCCTATCAGTGTTTCTTCCCAAAAAAGTAATAAAAAAATTAATTCAAAAGCTGAAATTTCTAGAGAAAAATAGGAGTTTCCCCATTTTTTCTAGCTGTTCTGTATAACCTGTCTTCTGCAAGGCATGGATGATGAGCAAGCCTGCTTCAGTTTATGTGAAATTACCTCCTGACGAAAATAAAAAAAACCCCAAGCCAGCTGCCACCAACTTGCTCAACGAAGTTTCGTTATCAGGTAGGTGTGCAGTCCCCAATTTGCTGTTATAGTGGTTCTGGCTGCGATGGACTTAACTGTGTTCATTACAGCCCATATGGTGCTGTGCCTTGGATTTGTGACCAAAATCCATGTATGTTGACACACTGTTATTTTGGCTATTGATGAACAATTCTTGCACAGAATTGTCCTTGCACAGGATCAAGGCTTTCGCTGTTTCTCATTTTGTCCCTGTGAATAGGTCAGGAACATGCTAGAAGCTGAGAGGAAACACAACCAGGAGAGCTGACCCAAACCAGCTGAAGAGATACTCCAAGTCATGTGATGCTGTGCTCAGCAATAAAAATATGGAGTTTGTCTTGCAAAGAAGCCATTTCTTGGTACATGGGTCTACTTGTAGGAGGTGATGAATAAATGCCTTTGCATAATTTGTTTTATTTTTCCTCTCGCCTCTATTTATTAAAATTTCGTAATCTTGACCTATGAAGTTTCTCACCTGTTCTCTCCCCGTCCCACCTGGAAGGGGAGTGAGCGAGCAGCTGTGGAGGTGCTTAGCTGCTGTCTGGGGTCAGCCCATAACACTTTTAGTTCAAGACATCTCAATACGTCAAGTCTCAAAAAGTCCCACCAGCATGGTCAAAGAGGATTTGGCTATAGTTTAATCCTTCATTATTCCTCATCTTTTACTTCCCAGAGCCTGCACTTCCCACCTTTAGACATGCTGCTCTTTATTAGCTCTCCTTAGGTTTTAAAAGGAATCATTTCTTTGAGATAGCAGCTAACAGGGTAGCAGAGGATGTGGAAGGGTTAAGTTCTACTCACAGTGGAGCTAAAAATGGGAAGTTTGGTTAAGGGAATGAACATGTTAAATAATAAACAAGCTTCCAAGAACTTACTTAAACTAAGCCTTATTTAAGCATCCAAATGGAGAATAAACTCCTGTTAGGTTATTACCAAAAGTTAAATATTTTCAAAAGGTTTTCTTATTGGTGCAGGACACCTTGACAATGAATTTTCACTGGCAAGTCATGCAAAAAACATCATCTTATTCCCACTTAAGACACTTAGTTGCAAACATACATTCAAATAATTCCCACCGGACATCCAAGATTAACAAAATAAATATGTTCCCACACTGCAGATTTTTAGAAAGTACATCGGTATATTGGTAATTTCAAGTTCAGAGAAGCATGGCTTTACTCATAACCAGAACAATATAACAGTCTGTTTGGGATTCTGCAAGACAAATGAATATATTCATAGAATTCACAGGAGACATAAAAGAGTTTGAGACTTGGCTGCATTCAGGCTACTGACCTTGTCTGAAGTCAAGTCCAAAATCAACTACTAAGAAAATAAATTTCCCTATCTGAAAGGTTTTTACACAAATATGTTTACGAATTTCTTCTTTCTACAGTTTAAATGTAAGTAATTATGACAGCAAACTGTACTGCTCAACTTCCAATAATCTTAGAAAAGATGCTTCATTCTTCTTCCCCCCAAAAGCAAGCTTTCCCAGTACTCCACATGCAGCAGCACCATTACAGAAAGTCTAGGAATTGTTTTCCATATTATATTCTTTACAAGTATTACTTTCTGGTCTAAAAACTTTAAGTATGACTGTTTCATAGAAATTCAGTAGATATGGAAAAGAATATCAAGTACTGCAGTTAAGAATTGAACTTTAGTTTTGTAAATACCCAGAAATTTTCTGGATAGTTGCCAAAACTCAACTCTGCTCCCCTGCTGCACATTGTTCAAGGCTGTTAGAGAAATGTGAGAGAAACAAAGAAGACCAAGCAGGATGTAAAGGCCCTGCACTGCATGTTCTGATCAAATTTATCAAATCTCAAACAATTTCCCCCCTCTTCTTTCAATCAGATTTCACTGATGGGCTGAATTCTGTCAGATACTAAGCACCTGCCACTCCTGATCCCACTCACAAGTCAACAACACTCCAGCTCTTCTCAGAAGGGAGAAGTAGGCTTGTTTTTAGCCCGTTTTATGGAACATCCACAGGACTTAAGAGTCTTGGGAAACTCAGTGTCATAAAAACTCCACTTGATTGTTCTGTGTGAGAAATAGAAAGGGATTTACCACACATGTCACTGCTGTAAGAGCAGTCAAGAAATGTAACATGCTGGAGCAGCTCGGCCTCCAGTACTAAACTGCTTCAATTCTTACATCAGACACGGCTTTTACTGTCCTGCTTCAGTGGGGCTCAAGGTGGTCTGTTCTACCCAGACAAAGCTAATGCACTGATTTGGGGTGAGTGGTTGGCTGGGGTGCTGAGTAGCTGGGCTGCCAGCATAGGGCATAGTCTGGGACCCTACAGCTAATTCGAAGCACAGAGTTGATCCTAATAATTGCCCTTCCTCAAAGCTACCCAGGATGCCTGTGACAAGGGATGCTTAGTTGGATCTCTCAGCTCTTATTCATACAAACTTTTAGTTCAGTTTACCTAATTGATGTAGCTAAGAAAAAATTAAGTGAAAAAATGGCTCAAACTAACTATGAGCTCCTGGAAAAAGGTCTTTCATAAAGGTTGGGTAAGGGCAAGAAGCTTGTAGGTGTAAGCCCACATTTTGCCAATCTCTGCTATCAAAGCAACTGCTTCAACTGATGCCTTTTCCTGGTCTTAAAATCAAGAGTCAAACATGGTTGGAAGGGAAAAAGGGATTTTACCTTTGTATTTATTTTAAGGATCCTTAGGTGCACCATGTCCAGGTGGAATGCACCGAAATGCACACCACAATGCATCCCCCCCAAAAGATCTGGTATATCATTATAGGTCTTACTAATTAGCATATCTATCAAAAATTCCCCAATGAGAGCCTTGAATGAGCCCCCCTCCCCAAGGAACCATCCCCTGGATGGTTCTATCTTAGTTTACAGAATGTGTTCTGGAGAGGACCTTGGGTTCTGGGGCACACTGATCCCTACCTACAAAGCTTCGAAAATGTTTAGTCTCCTAGATGAACAAACAAGTCCAAGAATGTAGGCAAAAAGCACTAAGAATACAGAAGCTGTAAAAAGGTATAACAGGGGTATAAAAGAAAAGGCAAAAAATCATCCTGGCATCACAACCACTGACCTCATCTAACTGTACAACCAAGGGCACTCACACACAAAACTGGGAGATCTGGGATACTTTATCTACTATCATTTCCTTTGTGGGATAAGGGAATGGACAAACAGGATGGACATGGGCATGAATTCCTGAAGCATCGTGTGGCTGTATTCGCCAGCCTCAGGAGGTTTTGGAGAGCAAAAACTTAATACTGACAGGTACCGCATAAATTTATCTTATTTCACTGATTCAGGTCGAGAAGCATTATTCTGCCCTGTTATTAGTGATTAGTGTTTATTATTTTAAGCACTGATCCTTCCCACAGGTCTCAACATTATCTTCATTAGTTTATGCCTGTGAATGGATAAGAGATGTGATCTATTACTTTCTCCACATTTTTTAAATTGAGATGGTCATAGTCTACTAAGAGACACATTTAAGACCTTCCCTGAATACAATTAATGTTATGCTCTATATGATATATAAATATTCCATCCTGACCCCAAAATATTAAGTTTATGCCACCATCTTCCATCAGCTTGTTATTCCTCAAAGAGGAAAGGAGACATTTTCTCTACATTGCTTCACTTGCATCCTTAAAGCTTGCCAGTTTTATAGACAACAATTCTTTGTGAGCCTCTATTTTAATGTTATTAGCTGCCAAAATATGAAGTGTCTCACTGAAGAGGTTCGCAATTATAATTAAGTTATCAGACTCATTCAGACTGTTTCCCCTAATGAATGATGTCACTTTCTCTGTTGAAGTCTTGCCTGTTCTCAGTTTTTTGGCAGAATGCAAAATGTGCCACACACAGTTCAGTTTTCACAACACATATCAGAAATTGTTCATGGACTTACAGAAGGAAGACCACTGTAGGGCAGTTGTGAAAGATCAGGAATTGCTGAATAAATTCATAGAGGAAACACTGCTGTGAAATTAGGTCCTTTGTTTCATTTCTAATCTTCCAAGAACCAAGGAGAGATCTTTACACAAGAGTAGAAAGAATAGTAGATCTATTTAAATACTTTGCTTCTTTTGCAATGTGAATTGATCAGAGTGAATGAATTGTTCTGCGCATATCTCTGTTACTAAAATTAGAACAATAAGCCAGATCCCAGCATCCAAATATGCACCTTGACATTGGATCAAAAAGTGCTGTTACCATTTTTGTCCATCACTGTCCACCCTGGGGCAGCAGTACATCCTGCCAGTGACATCTCGTCATTGCCCTCACTCTGGGGGGCAGGGCAGGAGGATATCTGTGCCAGAGGCTTTGAGCATATCTCCACCCATCTCCTCATAGCTCCAGAAGCAAGGCCAACAGGAGCATACTTCAGAGAATGAAGATGAACGGATGATGTACCTTATAATTAACCATTTTAACAAGTCAAATTCTGTCCCCATGTTAAAACAAACAAACAAACAAACAAAAACAAAACCAAAAAAGCCCTAAAAAAACCCAAACCCAAAACTCAAAAATATATAAAACAACCAAGAAACCTAATGTAGAAAAAAAATCCTCACATTGATTGATTTTCCAGTACAGTATTTACACAGGTCTCAACATTTACAAGACTCAGTTAAAAAGCAAACAGATTTTCTTTAGGATATTTTTTTTTCTATAATGTGATATTGAGTGCAGGTTTCATTTCAGGAAGAAATATACCCATTGCACAGAGGTTATGAGAAGAACAACTATGCTTTGTACACTCTAGAGCGCTTAGGGTGAACACAGGGATATAGTCAAGGTTAAATATTTAGACACAGTAGGACAAACTGAATGCAAATCAGTCTCTACCACTTCTACGGAAGAAAAGACACATCTAGGGCCATGCTAGGAAATATGAAGAGGTGTGCTGTCTTCCAACATATGGAAAAATTAACACTTCACTGAGGAGTTATGGGACCTAACAAGTCATATACTGCTTTGGGCTCTGTGCTTCAAGAAGTATTCAGCTGCAGAGTTCATAGCTAGACTGATAGAGCTGGAGTAAGGCAGAGTATCAACGCTGTAGTGTTTTCCTCAGGTGGGAAGCCCCTGGCCTCTCCACAGCAGTTTTGTATCAATACCTCAAGGGCTGAGCTGGGGTCCAGGTCTGAGGTTATCTTTAGATAAGCCCCTGTAAGAGAAATGGAGAAAAAGCTCTCAGGCACTGTGCTGAACTCCCTGTAGAGCCTCAGGCAGGCAGGGGCTGGCATGAGTAAGGGAAGAGGGGAATACCCCACAGCAAGAAGAGCAGAACTGCTCTCAGCCAGCTTTGCCATCAAACGAAACCCACTACTGCTCTGTGGCCCCAGGGACAGATATCAGCACTCACAGAAGGGAACATGTTCTTCACTGTGTTCAGTGTAGAAAACTTAATGGACCCTAGCTACAGCAAGAGGGTTTTCAATAGATAAAAGCTTTCTAGAGTGAGAAATTAATGCAGGATGGGAGCAGGTTGCCCAAGGAGTTTGTATGGTCCATGTTACTAGAGGTCAGGAAGAAACTGGACAAGGACAGTGCCCCAAGAACATGGCACTACTCTGCCTTTGGACAGGAGGATAAAGCAGCTCCCCCAGTGTTTGACAGTCTTATTTGACATCATTTTGGCTCCCAGAGATCCAGTACAGAGACTCTGGCCATGGTTAATTTGTAAAGAGGATATTCCCTTCTCTCCCTTCACTCACTAATGTATGGGGGTTTTTAAAAGTGAGAAGACACTTCAGTAGATAAATTACTCTTTAAAGGTAATTACATAATTGGGTCAGGGGCAATGAAGAGCAATTAGGGCTGCTTAGACCTGCAGTTCCCATATAAATATTTAGGTGCACCTAAACATTTGCTAAATAACTTTACAAGTGGGCCCAGAGCTCATACATTTTTCAAGAGAAAATTGTTCTTAATTACATGTCTTTTGACCACTCTATTTCCTGTACTTGTCTCACTCATGTATATAGTGCCATTGAAGTGGGTATCACTTGAGGAAGCCAGTTGAAAATAATTGGAAGTTGGCATTGTTTTACAGAGGCCACAAAGCATTAGGGACAGACTTAGCCTAGCCAGGGTGTCTTCTAACAATCATGCAGACTTGTCTCATCCTGTTCTTACTTTTCCTTGCATCATCATCTCTTCTCTTGTCCTGCCACATGGTAGGTGTAAGTAATTAAAGTCTGCAGAATGCTTTAAAACCTGTGCTGAAAGAAACTACACAGGAATGCTGGTCATTTGGAACAGTTTCAGAAACAGTCACAGCATACTCACTAATTTTATTTCCAGTCTGAATTTTCCATGAGTAATTTGCAATGCTCATAACCACAAGAAGCAGATAATTTCTTGTATCCAGAAGCTGTATTAGCTCTTATTGTTTGCCTGTTCTCTAAAGGTGAATTGCTCAAAGGTGAGCAAAGTAAATAAAGGAGCTTGTAAGAGTTTGAACCCCATCCATCCTACTGCACAAAACCCCCACGAAGAGCCTCATCCCCCATCATCCTCTTGGCAAGAATGTGGGTCCTACACTAACACTCCCTCCCTGCATGAGTGGCATTAGAAATGTACCAGTTATATATTAAAGTACTGGTATACTTTATTTCAGGAATGCTACCTTTGAATAACTGGCCTATTTAGTTAATCACCAAAGTCTCTTGATCTTTATCAAGTGCAACTTCAGAGCCAAAGAACATGAGTGATTTCCATTTTTAACTAATAGCTCTTCAGTATGGAGCAGCATAGGAGAGATAATCCTGGTAGAGCAGCAGCTACTGCAGAAACTCTGCACATTTTGTCCGAGCTAGATGGAGCTTCCAGCAGAGTATTTTGGAAGAATACAGGGAAAAAAAAGAATTAAAAAGCCCAAAACACCTCTATCACCACCACTGTAAACCCATCCCGAGCTGCTGACCTTTTGGGCACACTGCAAAATTACTGTAGGGAAGAGGAGGACCTCTCGAGTGACGGAGCAGCACAGCTGCCGGCCTGAATACTATTTTAAACACTACAAGGATCAGCTCATCCCCATTACTGTGTGTTAGCATGCCTGCATTTTAACAGACACTATTTTCAGAAGTGTCCAAACCACTTAAAGGCATGTGTCTCGTTAAAGTAAGACAGCTACTGTTGAAAGCACGCTTTCTCTGCTCTCAGTTATTGTCATCTGCACTGAGGTCACTGTGAATTGCTTGAGGAAGCACCCTAGAGAGTAGTTTTCAGCGACACAGATCAAAGACCGTAACTCTGCTCTGCTCAATAACCTTTTATAGTTTTGCTGTATCACCATTAATCACCTTCTTTCTTTCTTCTTCAAAACCACCTATCCATCTTTCAGGTTGATGAAAAATATTTCCCCATTAAGAGCACATTATTGCTAGGAACAGCCTGTCCACCGTGCAGAAAGTGCTATCACTCCTCAATATAACCATGTTCTGCTGCTGTATGCTTGGGAGAAAAGTACCTCTGGGCTTTTGGAGCATCTCCTTCATGGCTGCTCTACACCTCCTCCTTCAGCCGATATCTGCCTCACTAACTAGCCCTGCATCAGGCTGATTCTCAGACACAACTGTTGCTGTCATTTTGTTTTCTTCAAACAGAGATATCTCTCGTAAATTGTTCCTCAGAAAACATTTTGTCTTTTCTATGCTGCCCAGATGGACAGCCAGAAGTGGAAACCACCACGACTGGTATTAATGTGTTTTTGATATAAAACTTCCCATGGGGAAGGTGAACACTTATTCCTGCCTCTGCCTTAGCACCAGGAGCAAATCTGAATGACAACTTCCATGGGTTCATAGTCCAAGTCTTCTCATCCTCTCAATTTGGCACACGGATAGTATTTTTTTAATTCTGGAGACCATGAATGGGAAAGTTTTGGGAGAAAGTGATCTGGTGTGGCTGAATCAATGACAATGACCAGTCTTACAAGTGAGGAGAATCAGCAACCAAACCCAGGACAGGGAGCAGAGCATAGTTTAAATAAAAAGCACAGATCAGCACTTAGCCCTTAGTCACAGTTATAGTCCTTCATGTCTCAGATATCATCCCTAGGCAAATTCCATCATGCAAAATCCTATGAGATTCATAGACCTTGGACTTGCGTTTTCTCCTGTAGAAATTTCATTGACAAAAGTGATAAAGCATTTTTTCCCTGTTTTTATCTCATGTATTTGAAAGCAGATAGCAGTTGCCTGTTCCAATGCTGGGATATGTCTCCAAGCCAGGCTTCAAAGACAGCTCTGACCTTAGGCAGAGATCACAGGAGGCAAATCTCCTGTTATCTTGTTATACCATTTCTTCCAGAAGAAACACCACAAAAAGTTTCCATTGCAGCATTTTCCCTTTATTCCAGGGGGTATGGTGGGAGGAAAAGTTCGATGAATTGTGTATTCCATGGTACCCTCAAAACCAGCTGTTTCAGGTCAGATCACACAACAGAGAGGGTATGAATTTAGAATAAAGTTTTGTTCAGAGCACCAAACTTTTATTACCTCTTTTTGGGTGAATGGGATCAGAGATAGAAGGACTGGTACACCAATTTTTCAAAAGCAAACACCCTCCACAAACTATCTGTAAGGAGCTCCTCTCTAGGCATAAAAGTATCCCCACAGCTCTAAAAAGCAGTGATACCTGGATTTTATCTCAGCCATTTATTTATCTCATAAATGGTTTAAATGTTGCAATAGCAACGGCCGATAAGTCTCAAAAGGGCCTATAAACCAGCTCCCAGCCTGGGGCTAGACTGTCTAGTTCTTTTTGGATTTACATACAATTGTGCAGTTAGAAACACTCTCATTGGTAAATCAGCCAAGAGCAATCTTTGCACAATGTGTTTGCTTTCACAGCAATTTATTTAAGGTTAATAAAATAAAAATAAAACAAACCAGTGTTTCTTATTTTGAAGAACTAATACATAACCATTGCATGTAGCTGTTTTCTTGAGGTTTCCTCAAGAAACACTTTGACATTTTGTAGTGGAATATATTCCACACTGCATAAGCCAACAACTCATAGCAGCAGTGGATTTTGCTCTGATAACTCAAATAGAAGATAAGGAAAAAAAAAAAGATGTCTTCAGCATTTTTAATCCATCAGCTATTTGAATCTCCAGCCTCTGAAAACCCTCAAGGATGATATTTATCTCCAGGAAACACAGTGGGCCAGAGCCAGGGTCTGGTTAGGTGGCTTGAGGTAGGATACAGGTGAGGAATCAGCAATGTCTGTATCATGGGGGAAAGGCAGCATATTCACAGCCACATAAAAATATAGCTGCACCCTTGGCATAAGCAACAGGACAAGGGGAAATAGCCTCAAGCTGAGCTAGAGAAGATTCAGATTGGATGTATGGAAAAATTTCTTAACTGAAAGGGTTGTCAAGCATTGAAACAGGCTGCCCAGGGAAGTGGTGAAATCACTATCCTGGAGGTATTTAAAAGATGTGCAAATGTCACACTCAGGGACGTGGTTTAATGATGGACCTGTCAGTACTGGGTTAATGGTTGGACTTGATGATCTGAAAGGTCTGTTCCAACCTAAAGAGAGTTTAGGATTCCTTGTGTTAGTACTGTAAGACACTGACCCACAAACAGCAAAGTACGTCAGATGCTACAAGACTTTTCTTCTTGCAACAGCCAAAGAGATGCCATGTTGCTGTTGACCTCCTCTGTCACATTCCTGAGCCCTTAGCATCCAAAGGAGCTTTCTACACAGTGTGGAGTGGTGGGGTCTTGCAGGCTGCCAGAGCAGAGCCCACCACCTCATCACCCACCTCTGCACACATCACAGGTGCCTTATTCAAACAACAGCACCAGAGCAGCTGGGGCTAGCACCTGCTTTCCAGCAAGGAGCAGAACCAGGGATGAGGAGCATTTGGGATTCAGATTTCTTCTCAGACAGGGAATGTCACATACCCTCAGTACAGTGCATCAGCTGGAGGAGGGACAGCAGCTTTGAGCCTCTCCCATCACAGGTGCTGGTATGACAAAGCCAGTTGCTCAGACAAAGCCTGGTTTTACACACTCACAGACCAGTCTGCTAGACAGCACTCTCCCATGGGCCTACATGAATGCAATAATCATATACAGAAGCTATTTGAGGGGGAAAGGACCAGGATTTGGGATTCTCTAAGTCCCAAGAGAGATTACATCAGCCTCTTACTGCTTTAACATGAACATGAGTTTTGCTTCACCTTCTTGGGAGTTTCAGAGGGGCTGGAGGAAATCCCATCTCAGCTGTACATCTACCCAGGCTGAGGCCATTGTTGGCTTCTACACTTTATGAAAGTGAAAATAAGAGAGGAAGATTCAAGGTTACAGTGCCAGGACAGGAATTAACTTTAAAATATTTACAGATTTTTTTTTTTTTTTGAGACACAGTTACTTAGACTATTATTATTATTATTATTATTATTATTATTATAGAATACTCAGAGGCATTCACTCAGCCAGTTCCAAATTCTCTCTGACCTCAATGGCACTGGAGCCCAGCAATGCCCATCACCTGCCTGAGCTGTTCCTGGCCCCTCCACAGACAGCAGCTCTAAGCAGGAGGTAGCCTGGAGCACCTGCCTCTCCTTCCACCCTTGCCTTCCAGGGGAAAGGTGTTCTCTGCAGATGCCCCAGCACAGCTCCCCATCATCAGCAATACCAGAGAAACCATATGGTGGTAAATAAAAGAATGAGCACTAAAATTAAGATCCTGTAGTTTCAGTTTCATCTGTACTTGCTTTGCACCACTCAGAAGGAAATTTGGAGTAACGCAAGACAGTCTGTTGGGGTAAAACAACCAGTCTGCTGTCCTCTCTGAGGGATCTTCTGTGAGGAATCTTTGATCCACTCATGAAGAAAGTTAAAAGTCACAAGAGGAAATCTGGTATTTTTCTTCTCCTGAAGAAATGGTGGTTTTTAAGTAATGCATTTAGATGGTAGAAGTGCCTTAGTCTCAAGAACCATGAGCAGATAGGAGTAGGAAAAAAGAGAGAGCAGCAGAGAATAGCCATCCTCACTGTGAGTCTTCCCTGATGAGGATCAGAGGCCTTTCTCTGCACTGCTGCCTGGAGCCCTTCCAGCTTAGTGCTCCAAAGCAGTTGACAGCATTTTATAATTTATATTTATTACAGCTCAGGGCTGGTGCTCAGGATACAAAACTGGCTAAAACACTGTCCCACCCTCTTCTGAAGCTCTGCAAAAACACTGGTGTAGGAGCTCATAAATACACAATAAAATAACAAAGCAGACACAGAAGTGAATATAAATACAGGGTGAAGATAACTCTTCTCACAGTAACTTACAGTGCCCTCCACTCCTGTGCATACCTGGTAGCAAGATAATTGAAAATTAAGTTCTGCTGTGAGATGGTTAATTAGTGAAATCCATAAGAGTTGCATGTCTGCATGTATATATTGCTCAGATTTTTTTCCAGAGGTCCAAAATACAATAGGTCTACTTTCATGTGACAGCATTTGATTTCTTTGATTTTATGAAAGGGAGCAAAGCAGTGAGAGGAAGATACAGCTTGCCTTTCTGCTCTAGAAGAATTCAGAGGGAAGCATAAGACTTGGTAAAAAGGCATAGAAATATTCAGGAAAATATTTATGTACTTGCAAATAATCTGTTTTGTGAGCCATTTTGGATATCAAAATAAACATACATATAACGTACCCATGTGCAGTTATATACATGAATAACCAAGTAAGGAAGTTTCTGTAAAAGTAAAAATGGAGGGTTTATGATCTTTTGTTTATGAAATTATATGCATATTCAAAAAACCCTCATTACATACAATATTTTCAGTGCACATGAAATATTTGATTACAAGAAGTTTATATTTCTTTATATAACAAATTTTCTGTCATATTCACCACTGTGTTACCTAAAGATTTTCCCAGAGTGCACTAATCAACATTGCAAATTATTGTTGTCTCTGAGGCAGAAAAGACAGCTGAAAAATGGAACTTCCTTACAGTTGAAGGCAACAATGTACCTCTGTCCCTCAGGGAATTTCTTCAAGGGTTTCAGAGTGATTTTTTGTGTGGATTCTGCTCAGACAAGCTTTCTCCTTATCATAAAAGTGCTGTACTGCAGAAGAAAGACAGGCAAAGCCATCTGCATGCCTGCAGGAGCCTGTGAGAAGCTTTCTGCATATCCTTAGCCTCGAGCCATAAAGCGCTTTAGCACTAAGGGCTGGAAACATGAGCTTGCCTCAGCCTTCTGTAAGAAGATAATTCAGAGAGAGGAAAGGTTTGGTGGTGTCCTGGCAGCTGCACAGCTGAGGAAATGTGTTCTCACTACTTAGAAGTGCCAAAGTGCTGCACACTTCATGCCTCATTTCGGTTTTGCTGCCATCCAGCTAAGATGTATTATCCAGGTCATGAAGCAATGGCTTATCTTACTCCCAAGGGTAGGCTGGAGTCTGTCATCCACCCAGAAGTGAAAGAAAGAGTTAATCATAAACACAGATACTCAAAGCAGTGGGAAATGCAATAATCATCAGCTGCAAGTCGCTCCAGGAGACCTGGCGTTATGCAATGGCCAGTTACAGTGTGCTTGGCTTGAATGTGAACAAATATATCTGAGGGGACCCACTTAAATGGGGTGGACCAGAAACTGACTGGGAAAGTCCTATAAAGAAGACTAATTTTTTATAGTTGTTTGCTTGTTTCAGCAGCCTTGACAGTGCTAGTGCTGAAATGTAGCCAGATGGCAGTTCCTGCATTTGCTACCTCACGAGAAGATAAATGCAATGCTGCATTTTTTGGCTGAGTCTGTAGGGTATGAAGTACCCTGTGAGGAGGTCTAGGAGGGGTTTGTGGTGTAATTCAAATACATCCAAGTAAGGCAAGGTACACTAATGTCTCTGTTTCTGTTATACTTCATTGTTGTCACATCTTGAAACAGTCTGGGAGCTGTCATTTGTCCCAGATCAGCTGGACACCCTCCATGGCATCAGTGATGGCTCTGTAGTGATGTCTCAGGCTGGTAGCAATGACATGGTTTGAATCAGAATATGGAAATCTGCCCTGGGCAGGTGGATCCAACATCTGCAGAACCTCTAGTTCACTAAACAGCACCTGCCAGCTCCACAGCTAGTCAGGGAGCAGCCAACAGATAACTCCTGACACCAGTATGATGTGCTCAAACAAATGCATTTCAGAGTACTTTAACATATTCTCAAACCATACAATAGTTTTATGGGTGCCTAGACACCCTAAGGGTGTGTGTAGTGAACTTTATTCCTTTTAGAGAGAAACTAAAAGTGCCTGATGTTGTTGTCATGAGGTTGGTCTGGCCACATCTACATCAGAGTTAGCAAGACCCCAAAGGTCCAGAAGTGGGAGTAGCATTTGTGCAAACAGGCTGAACCAAGGGACTGAGCTGGCATCTCTGCACCCCACTGCACGATGGAGGTCACCAGCACAGCCCGGCATTTGCTCAGCTCTGTGTGATGCTCTGAGAGCAACAGGAGTTTTCCATTTCTCTTCACTACTGACTATCTCTAGGATTTCTCATAAGCTGTGAGCATCTTCCCTTCCAGTGACTTGTAGGTGTACAACAAAATGCTGTGCACCATCACAGCAAGAGTCACATGAAATGCTTGACAATATAACTGGAGTTAGTAAGTGCAAACATCCACTTATGTTGAGTCTAGCTGGGAATTATAGCTTTAAAGCGTTGCAGCCCATTCAGACACCTGAAAGGACAAGACATTGAAAAAGCTTTACTAGTTTATTTCTTGTTTGCATTACCTTGTGAGATCTTAGGGTCAGTGTGCCAGAGCTACATCGACAATGAAAACAGTAAAGTGCAGAAAATGGTCCAAAAGGGAAATCAAGGTAGTTTCATAACTAATAGCAGATAATCTGATGTGATTTAGAAGTTGACCCTGCTTTGAGTCCAGATACCTCCGTCTAAATTTTTTTAGGAAAAATGGTAAATGATTCAAAGGATCTTCTATAACCACATAGCCACAATTACATCAGATGACATAAGACATATACTGTAGCCAGCAGTTCTAAAAAAGTGACACAAAAAGTGTCTGTCACAGTTGCCCAATGAAAATTTGGTAAAATCATCAGGTTTCCGTTTATTTCAGGACATGGATATTTTCCTAGGTGTCCCTCAAAGACATGATATATTTTCAAGATCATTGCATGGAAAAGGACTACTGGTCCCAGCCTTAGTGGTGAGAACTCCGTCCCATACTCTGAATCATTAATAAGGACATTGGATGGTCTCCCACCATTGGTCCCTGAGGAATTCTTCAGGTAGATTTTATCTTACTGATCACAACACCAGGAGTTCCAGACAATTTTCTACCAACCTTATCATCCACTAATCCAGCCCTTATGCCCCCAGTTATGATAACAGGATACTGTGGGTGAGTGTCAAAGGCCTAGCTAAACAACTTATGCTGCTGTTCCTCATCTGCTGAAACATCCGTCCCATGCCAGAGGCAGATCAGGTTGGTTGTGCATGGCTTTGGGACTTCCATACTTGCTCCTCTCCAAAACCTTCTTGCCTTTCATTGCTTGGGAATAGTTGAGGATCTGCTCTATAATCTTCACATGGGAGTT
The DNA here is from genome assembly GCF_009650955.1 of Corvus moneduloides. Taxonomy (NCBI): domain Eukaryota; kingdom Metazoa; phylum Chordata; class Aves; order Passeriformes; family Corvidae; genus Corvus; species Corvus moneduloides. The sequence goes on along the minus strand of NC_045478.1, from coordinate 14,749,309 downwards.
AAAAACCAGCTGTGTATATACTAAAACCTTATTAAAAGAATTTGGAGTAACTAGAGGGATGGCAAAAAAATAAACAAAGTTCTCATTTTTCTATATACAAAGATTAAAAACCTATCAGCCCTACCCATCAGTGTCTGCCTCTGAGACTGGATTCTGCATTAAGTGATTTTAAACTGCTTCTTCTTGGAATATATAATTCATGTATGTCTATGAACTCCTCAGAGTGACTAAATCGTTGTTCACCAAATGAGCAAACTTTCCTCTGCCAAACTACTGCCAGAGTGATTCAGAGTCAAACCTAATTTATTTGCACTTACATTTGGAATAAACAACATGCATCTCATCAAATTATGTGGAGTCTCTAAAAGTTAGGACGTGCACCTTACTCCAGATCTCCCAGCTGATAAATGATGCTGTTGCAGACACTGCCCTTCCTAGCCACATGTTTCTATAGGTTGTAGTTCTGGCTACTAAAGGAAAATGCCAGTGGTGGACAAGTCTTCAGCTGGGTTATTGTAAAGAATGACAGCCCCTTGCTGGTTAGCTCTCTGCAAAAAAGCAGCTCTGTATATTTGATGAAAAAGCAGTAGCTATTCTATACTAAATGCTGAATTAACAAGCCATAACTAGCCTTATTAGCACCATTACTGCTAAAAAAAAAAAAATCCCTAAGAAGCTGTAGAGAGACTAAGCAAAGGGACTTATGCTAGAAACATATATGAGGATATGTGCTAGGTCTGGCTGGGATGCAGTGAACATTCTTCACAGTAGCTCATACATCGCCATGTTTGGGAGTTTTTACTAAAACAGTGTTGGTAACACAAAGATGTTTTAGTTACTGCTGAGCAGTGCTTACACTTAAAAGTACTTTACACTTTGCTTCTGCAAGCAGCTTGGTTTCAACTATTAAACTATTAACACTCACCTAGTCCCTCAACCCACAGGTTTTTGGCTTTTGTTCTTCAGATTCTCTCCCCATCTCTGCCAGTGAGTGAGAAGCTAAGTGGGGGCTCAGCTATCAGCCAGGATCAACATACAGTAGTCTATAAGGATATGTATGTTAACCTAGGATCAAAAATACCTGGTTGTGTGCTCTACTGGCTCTTTAAAGCACCCCCAGGATAAGATGAGGATTCATGTCCCTGCAGTACAGCCTGCCTAGGTCAACATAATGCAAAATAGTGCAAAAATCAACACACACTTACTCTGCTGATTGGTGTGCCTTGAACAAATTAGTGACATAGAAAGTATCAGCCAGAGAAGTGATGCCAGGGGCCCTCAGGAAACCTCACCTTTCCAGGAATGTTTCCTCAGCAGAGTCCCCTAGGAAAGTTGCAGCTACACTGCTAAGCAGCTGAATCCCTCTTGAGCACAGCTGTGCTACCAGGCTCAACAGGAGACCACTAGCTGCCTTGCAATCCCTCTGTTGAGCAAATATTGGTGTTGTCATTTCAGACCTACTCCATGCCCAGCTGTGAGCCCGTTGCCACTCACAGATGGGTCTTTAACCCCAGCAGCAGGATCCTTAACAAGATGCTCTTCTGGGCTGTGAAGCACAGCTGAGAGTACAGGCTTGGAGTGTTGGTGGAAGGTGAGAAGTGACTGACTCACAAACTGGTACCCTGCAGCTGTGTAAGCAACCTGGCCAAACCAGGCTGCTCTGAATGTTGTGTTTTCATCACAGACAGAAAAAGACAGAAATCTTTTTACCACCTGTTTTGCAGAGAAAATGCTGTCAGACACTGAGAGATACTCCAGGCGCCTCCTGGGCTCTGCTGCCTTGCTGCACTCCTCTCTCCTTGCCTGCATTGCCTTTCAGCCCTCTGCTCAATTCTAGCTATGCATCCAGTATCTTAACAGATGGGACAGTTTTTTCCACTTTGGTTTCGTCAGAAGCTTCCTGAAAAAACTGCCATAGGAAATCTGCACGGCCTTTATATTCAACAAATTGTCCCACAGGACATTTTGATGGAAAAAAATATTCCAACAAAGAAAGCCGTCCAATGTACAGCATCCTGAATGCCTTAATGATGTATATTCATCACCATTTCTTGTTTCCTTTTCTTTCCAGAACTGTCTGTGCTGATGAGCAACTTATCTGGGAGGTTATTTCTATGAAGGGTTCTGCTTCTACCACTTCAGCAGGGCAGGTCTGGGTCTGGGAGAAAGAGATGGTCCTGGGAAGGAGTTCAGAGGGGCTCTCAATGCACACAGGAGTGGAGAGTGAGAGACGCCCTGTCTGCAACAGCTTCTGCCCACTCTGCTGCTTGGGTACAGTTTCAGAGGACTGACGTCATAGGGCTTTTGAAAGGGGACATATTTCAGTGACATTTTGCTTGCCTAAGCTCATGCTGGCCTGGAGACCTTCTAGATCACTGGTATATGTTTTATATCCCTTAACACACCACTTCCAAATTAGGCCAAGACTATAGTCATTCTGTACTGATAGTGTACGTAGTCCTTCATCCCAAGAGCTGAGTGCTTTATACATCCAGATAACAAATTTCCAAAACATTCTTAAAGATATTTATTCTATTAAAGTGCAAATGACAGTGGAAACTTCCACAGTATTATATATATATATCAGTTCAGGCAAATCTCAAGAATAAAATGGAAATGTCCCTATATATGGCCTTTGGAACCCCAGTGACCAATGTTCTCACATGTGTCAGATCATGGCATGTGAATTTAGTTGAGGAACAGGAATAAAATCAGTCATTAACTACTACCACACATTTTTTATAAGAATTTCTGTTTATGCAAGTTTGTTACTAGCATTTAGCTGCTATAGCAACAGGCACTTTATAAATGAGCAAAGTCGCAAAAACAACATTCCCAGTTTTATTTGAGCTTCACTGAAGTAAAGACCATTCCTGCACTCTAGTGCTGGAGATCTTTTTTTCTAGGTGGAGCTGTGGAGAGCTTTAATTCACAGTTTATTTATCTTTGCATGATTTGTTTAAATGATGATATTTTTGAACTATATTTTATTAAATGGCAGAGTACTTGCTCCTTCCCTTTGGCAGAGAATGTGCTTTCATGATGGATTTGAATTACTTCATCATATTTCCACACTTAAATATAAGCAAGTGATGGGCCAGAATCATGGCATATATGTGCTCTAAATTGTCTATATTTGGATTTGCACTTTCAGTGGACAGGATGAGTAATAACAAGCATAAGATGAGGGAGTGGGAGACTTCAGTGGGACCATAGGAAAAAATTCTATTGATGTGTGTACAGAGCATTGGACTTGGTTGCCTAGAGCAGCTGTAGAGTTTCCAATACAACCTTTTTTGTGAAGAAGAGGTTAAACAGCAGTTTTTTGGGGGAATATCTTAGATTGTAGAGCTGATCCTTTCCTGGAACAGGGGATTGACTTAGAGGCTTTCTGAAGTTGCAGCTGAGTTTGTAAACTAATTAGTGTTGGAGAAATGTACTAAGAACCTCAACATTTAAAAGATTGTTCACACTGTTTATTTGACATCACCCATGCTAGAACAGTTCATTCTGGTGTCCAGAGTACGCTCCTAGTTAACACTTCTGCATAATATGGGATACATATGCATATACATACACACACACACACACACACACACACATATATATATATATGTGTGTGCCTCTGTGCAGTGTAGATGAGGTCACACTTGGGACAGAAGGGAGTTATCTGAAGGTGTTTTGTGCCACTGGCTGTCATGACTGGGGAACAGACTCCTCGTCTGCCTTATTAGCATAGTCTTGAATGTTTTATTAGTACAGGTACTGCCAGAGGTTTTGTTCCAACCCTACTTTCCCCAGCACTGCAATCAAGCATTTAAAAGAAAGGAGAAATTTCCAAAATGTTGGTATTCAGCTCTAAGCAATGTTCAAAGTCTGTTTTGGTTCAGGCCCTATTGTTTGTCTCTCCTCTGAACTTATCTTCACAGCACTGATTTCACTGATATATCACTGCTATATCACTGCTGTGATATATTATGTGATTCAGTGGGGATTATCCTGGTTTACATTCACCAGGACTCAGAAGACAGCTTTGTTAATGGGAAAACCTGGCATGTTGGTTTTTTTTAAGTACATTGGGTGAGGTAGCAAGAGAAAAGGATGTGGATGATGTAGAAAGAGCTAGGGATGTGCAGTTTTATGATCTAGCTTGGAAACAAAAAATTCCAGAATCATGCAACTGACAGTGACGTACATAAGCAGTAGTATATTTTCGGAAGCTTGAAAGAAGGTCGTTAGCTTTGCAAGAAAGGTGGATGTTTTCCAGTCTCTCTCTGTTTAGTTTGTGCGGTCAGTTTTTAAAATTTGTGCCTCTCAGAGAACTTGCACAGTGCAATTTCTTGCCCAATACAAATCCTTCTTCTGTTCATTTAATGAAGAATCAACCTGCAGTGTTCCTGTGAATAGGACCCCTGGGTTAATGAGGACCTTGGGTTGATTAGGACCCCAGAAAGACTTTGCTTATCAAAGAGGTGATTCTGAGCCCCATGTTATCTGTGGCCCAAATGTATTCAGATGTTACCTAGAGTAGAGGTGTCCATGATTGGTAACTAAGAGCATGGACAGGAGCTCCACATTGCACATCTAGACTAACTGTTCCTACTGGTTTCATGGGGGAAGAAAGGCTTGCTGAGGCAAGTATGATGCAGCTGTTTAATCTGCTGTCCATGATATAGATGTTGTTGATAAAGTCTGTCAGATTTCCTCCACAGTAACCCTCTTTCCCAAGAATGAAACTTCTTGAGCTTGAAGGTTTTGGAACAGATCCATGATAGGATTTTACCTGTCTTGTGAGAGAGAAGCTATCTGTGGCCTAGAATTAAGAAAACTCCTAAGAACTTGATGCTTTTTCTTGCATAACCTGTACATTTTTATCTTTTGATTTTGAAGGCCAACCTGGGAAAGAGCCATGAGGTCATGGCTCCCAAGATGGGGACTTGCTGAGGTAACCTTTAGGGGATTTCCTTAGTACTGTGAAATGACAAAGAGGCTAAGAAGCTCTACTAGCATTAAATTTCATGTGATTATAAATAATTCCAGGGTAATGGACATTTTAATATAGATCCATGAGCCAGCCCAGAAGAGAAACTGAAAGACAGTGTTACGAAGTTCTTCCACAAGGGACATTAGGAAAGGAGTAGCAACATACTTGTTAGCACTCCAAAGGCATGCTGGAGCTTACATCTCCTGAAAAACACATAAGCAAGAGGAGAAAGCTTGATAGGAAACAGGACGTTGAAGGAGATTCTGTCATGCATTTGACATGGATGACTGGTCTGTACTTGAAAGATTCTGTAATCCTCTGAGAATGCTGACAGTACTGGGCAGACAGGCATTTCCTACAGAAAGCCTTGCTGCTTTTGTGACCCTAAGGAAGGCCCCCAGAGGGTGATAAGCAATCACAGAATCTACAGACATAAGAAAGATCCCATGCATTTGATAACTGTAAACCTTCCTTGCTCTCAACAGGGTTGTCGTCCCTTGTGGTTTGGGCCACTGGGAATCCCAGGGAGTCCCTGGCAATGGGATCCAGACAAATACTCTCATCATTACAAGGATGGAAAATACAGTCTACTGCATATGCATCCAGCTCGTAAGTGTAGGGAAATGGTAACTATCATCTCTTCTTCGTTCATGAAGGATCTTATTGTGGTTATTCTGAAACCCTCTGCCCTAATTCAGATCAACCCAAGCATTTATAGTAATTTAATGTACTAATCTACAAGTTAACAGATGAGCAAACTGTTCACATAATGGGCTCAATGGGCATCAGCTGTTTCCGCTGGTTTTTATGACAGGAACTGTTGTAACTGTTTAAAAATGAAAGTATCCCTCTCCTTAACAGGTTCTGGTACCCAATGAGCAGACTGTGCAATCTTTCACCATGTAGGTCTTATCAGACAGGACAAGATGCAAGATACCCAGGAGCTTGTGAGATTTCTCTTGCACCTTCTCCTGAGGTATGTCCAGTTTCTAACACGCACATGATAAAGGAATAATACCATCAGCAAGAACAAAGATGCTGCAGAGGAGACAAACTGTTCTTCCCACCCGTGTCTCAACTCATGGAAGATGCGAAGGATGAGCAGGGAGGAAAGATAAATCTGTAAAGGGTACACAGATTTACCTGACTTAGCAAGGACCCTATTGGCTTAATGGTTCTTCTGGTAAGCCATCCTTAGTCCCTTGAGGCACACCTCTTCTAGGGACCAACTCACAAACAAGTCAAGGTGTATTCTCTTTACTGTGTATGCTAATACTCTTGGGTATTAAATGGGTATTAATAGAGGCATTAAATGGTGGAGTTATGGAAGATGGGTACTAAGGAAATGGGGCTCACACATTTGTTGTCTGGCTCAGGCTGTGTTTTAAAAATCAGACCCCAGGCATCAGAGAGACCTGTGCTGTGCCTGTCTTGTGATAGACTCAGACAGACTTGTTTTGGCATGGCTGGGGTCAAGAAAGGTGTCACTGTGGGGGTACTGATCTTCTTACACCCCCTGATCACCAGGGTGCGGCACATTTTGATGACACACTGAAGGGTCTTTCAGCAGCAGAGGGGTTTTGCTGAGGAAGGAGAGCAGAGAGACCGACCAGCCAGAAGAGCAAGGGAGGATTAGGTCCTGCATTTTATGAACTTTAGGCCTTGCATGGAGCATTTACCAGATGACAAAATTAGGTAGGTTTTTTGAAATAGCTTGTGAAATATGGCACAAAAAAAAAAGGGTCTTCTAAAAACATGTTCCTTTCCTAAATCAGAAAAGCATCTTTTTATAAGTAGTGCTTCTCACAAATGGCAGATCTTCTACCATGGGATTTTCTTACTCCCTTTTTCTTGAACTCTCTGTCAGGATGAATATAATAGCTTCACTGTTTTACAGCAAAAATACGGAGGTTTGGGTTCTAAAACTGTTAACAACCCACAGATAACTAATATTCATTTATTAACAGTATACAGGAAAGAATTACATTTTTCTTCCAATCCAGGGTTTCATTAAAACATTCTCTGTTTTTGAAGTTCAGAAACAATAATTTGCAAAGAAACCTTTAATCAAAACAAAGGAATTGGATTCAGATTTTTTTTTCGCGTAGGAGAAGAACGGATGGTTTGTGGGAACAACTCATTATTCTGTAACATTATCTCCTTAAGCGAATCTTTCTTTCATATGCATGAAAACTGCTAGTTTGCTAATTCTGGGCACATGAAGACCTGTGTTTACACACAGCACAGGCTTGGTCAAAGCACATTTGCTGGTTCAGTCTTAGTATGCATTATAGTTGGTATTGAGCTGTGGAACAGTGCTGAACATAGCTTGCAACTTCCACTTGCAAAGAAATTGCATTTAATTTCTGATATAACAAATGCATTTGCAAATGAAAATTCTTGCAAATCATGATGGTTTTGGTTTAATTTGGAGAAGTACTGATATTAAGTGTCAGACATGAAAAAGTCTTCTTGGGGCAGCAAGAGCTACTGGCTGAGATTAGCACAGGTAATATCAGCAAAACTGTAACTGACAGGATACTAATTTCATTTTGTGATACCAGAGCATGACACATCTGGGTTCAGTCCTCTTTTAGTAAGCTGAAAACGAATATAGAACAGACTTGCTACCCCTTAAAGCAGTAAAACTGTAGAAGAATTGTTCCATGGGGGTAGTAGAAGGGGGAAAATCCACAAGAGGCATACAGACCCAGAGCAAGCTCAGCTCACTGACATAGGCTATAAATTCTGACAGTGAATAACTGCACAAGAACCCTTGTGTGCTGTATCAAAGGAGTCAAATGGGAGCTCTCCTTTGACCAGATCTGTGGCTGTGATGTTAAATTTACCTGCAACCTTATAGTTCTTTTGCAGTTGAATATAATTTCATCATCCTTTATATTTTATCTAAAAGCTCTTGGGTTCACTTGTTTAGGAGCAAGAACAAAACAGCCTGCAATAGTCTCTTTGTTGGGAGTGATAAATATTCAGCAGAACATCTCTCAAATGAGATTTGAAAATCAAAATTTTGATTTTGAAAATCAAAAGAGATTTAAAGTCTTTTTTAATTAAAACCAAAGAAAAAAAGGGTCTTTAGAATGGCAGACACAGAGAAATTGGGTAAAACTTCCAGATCAACTATTTAAATTCATTCCTTCCTACTCCCCTAGGATTTCTAATACTTATAAAGAAAATACATGCTGAAAGATAAAAGAGAGAAAATATAGAATAATAAATTTCAATTGTACATAAAAGGAATAAGTGGGAGTATGGGAACATATTTGTAACTGTTTTCTTATTGCTAAGTGGGACAAAATGACTCCAGAAAGGCATGGAATTATTTAAACCACATATTTAAACAACTCATACTTTGTTGATTTTTCAATACACAATTTCCTTACAGAGAAAAATGTCAAGACAGATTGACCCAGGTTATTCATGATAAAAAAGCCCATTGTTTTTATATTATTGATTTGTTTTTGAATAAGTAGCTGAGCATAGGATTCATTTACTTAATTATATACATTTGAGCTGTTAACTTTAGACTCCCTTTATACTCAGTGGACAGAAAGGGCATTTGTAGAGCGCCATTTATTGCACCATTATGTAGACCTCTGAAATGGGTGGATGAATTTTTAATGACAGTTTCTTTCAGGGGCTGTAAAGACAGTTGACCATAACTAGTGCTGATGTTGACCTCCACTGTGCAGAAATCTCAGTTTAGTCAAGATGAACCACTCCGTGGGAGTGCTTCCACTGCCCACACAGTATGCAGTGCCATCAAAGAGGGGACAGGAGATATCCATGTGATAGTGCAAGTAAGATACTGGATCTATTGGAAATCCATCTTCTTCTCCAGCAGCAACTAGATAGAAGACTAGATAGGACACCCTGCAGAGTCTGTAGTATAGTTGTGCTGTATGTAAATGCAGAGACAACTTAATTGAGGCAGTCATTGCTGTTTACTGTCTGCTGGGTATATTGCCAAAATGAAGGGATATGGCAGCTATTTACACAGGCTGGGAACCAGACATCTAATTTAGATGCCTTAATTTCAGCAGATTGGATTTCCCTCTGGAGGTCCTCAAAGGTGCTTACTTTTCCCTGTTATTGTGTGATTTTTAGCACTTACTTTTGGAAGGATGTTCCATTACATGCCAAGAAGTGAGCACAGCACATGTACCTAAATGGACAGGATCTTAATTTATGCAGTTAAATACTGTATATGACCTTGGTATTTCTAAGAAAAGTGATCCTTAAGTCATGTGCCAGATGTGGGTGATGGAATTTTGCAACTGAGTTTTCATTGTATCTTCAGCGTTATTGAGAAGTCGGCAAATGCCAGCTCTCTGTGTGCTGCATACTAAGAATTGCAGTTGTGTTTCAAAACCATGGTGATGCATTGACCCAGAAAGCACAAATTCCCACCCTTCTTTTGGGGCTGTTTGCTTGTTGGGAATGGAAGGGCAGTCCTTCGGGCAAGGTGTTAGTGGGACTTGGTTGTTTCTAGAGGAACAGTACACATCTGAGATCCAGCTGCTCTCACCTTAAGACAGGTGTTTACACAGACAGAAGAACTCATGCCTCGACAGTGACCACAAAGAGAACCATGGGTGACAGTCCCAGATAGAGATGTCTCCCAAAGGCAGACTTGTCCCAAGGAAACAAGTCCTTAAGACTGCTCTGATTTCAGTGGGTTTGGGGGTCTCTTTCTCTGTGCTTCATTAACCAGTTGAAGAAGCAGCACCTCCCTGTTTGACATGGTGCTCTTGGGGCTTAGTGACCTGAGGTATACAAAAACTGGAATAATGAAGTCTCTAAAATACTCAATTTCAATCTACTAGAGTTAAGAAAATTGCACTGTTTTTCCAAATCATCCTCTAGCCCCATCTACCATTTATTAAACATCTCTTCAGCTCACTGCCTTTTTTGTAAACCTGGTTGTCTAACAAAAGATCTGCTGGGAAACACACCAGGTAAATCACTGAATTTAATATAAGTACAAAAGGAAGAGCTGGCTGACATTTAGATAGACTGACCTTTCAATAGACAAGCTGGTGTGTGATTGAAACACTGCCTCATTCAAGGTTTTAAGAGGTTATTTCACATAACAAAAAAATGTAAAAACGAAAAGGTAATTGGAAAGCATAAAGAGAGGGATCATTTAATCTCACCTGATACCAATCACAATCTCAGTTCTATACCGTTCAGTATTTCTGCATTATTTTACCCAAATATACATCGGGGGGGGGTGGGGAGGGGGGCAGAATTTAAAGTTTTGTTATTGACAGGCCATTTAAGATTTTCAGCAAAGACACCAAAACAAGTCAGACAAGTGATAATTTTTTTTGCTTGCTCTGTCATCTTAAATTCTCCCTCTTTGTTGTTTATATAATTTGTCTTATATTTGTCTCTTCTTCAAAGGTCATGTGGCAAAACCGGTTTTAGAAACCTTTATAAAGCATTGTTTTGTTCAGCCAGAACCAGCAGCTTTGTTACTAAAGGCTTGCATTATCTTGGTCTTAGAGAACACAGAGCATTTGAAAGGGCTTTTACAGAAAACTATTTGAAAACAGAGGCTATGTCATTTTTTAGAGAAAACATTTAATTTTTGACGACTCTTAACTTTTTAAAGTGAAAAATATCTTGTGTTCCTTTTGTTTTCACTTATAAATAAGTGGATGGATCAGTCAGGTAGGCACTCCCAGCATCCTGCACAAACAGTTCCAATTTTCAGTCCAATTATAATCCCAAAGAAAGCAAAAAAGATAGGACCAGGACAAAATGGAGTAGAAAAGACATGCTTTAAATGAATGAGACAAGATTTTTCACTGTTTTTCTTTTCATCCAATCTTTTCCTTATAAAAATAACTTACATTTCTCCAGTTGGCTTCAGGATCACAGTTTTTGAGCTTGGAAATTAGGAGCAGTTCTGAATAAAATTATGCCTACTAAAAACCAGCATTGAATATATTGAAAATTTACATTTTCCCAGCATCAGCCAACTGCTGAAACAATGGGCATTTTAGTAATTCTGAAGTGATTCAGTGAGACATTCAGCTGACAAGGCCAGGAATGCAGTGTAAAACCCTAATTAAATGATACTGTAAGGAACATTTTGTATACGGTAGTTTTTCACAGGCCATTCCACTTCACAAAAACTTTTATGCTTATATCTATACTTCATAATAATATATAATTACTTATTAATTGATCTCATGCACATACCACACACAAGAACTCCAGTACCTGAACCAAACTGAAGTGACTTGTTTATGTCACCCAAGAAAATAACCCAGCTCTGAACATCCCACCACATTTCACTTTTGCTTTTCTCTTTTTCTATTCAGAGGTCAACTATCTGCACTTTCAAAAGCCACCCAGTAAAAACATGGTGGCAGACACAGTTGCAGTCTTTGCAGAGCACTCATTGGTATAAAAGTTGCCCTGTACATTTCAATTCACACTTCAAAAACTGTCAAGTGTCCAATTTTTTTAATAAACTAAGATGGTTTAGAAAATGACTACAGCTATGTGGATCAGACAAAAATGAATAGCTGTTTGAAGTATGCTTTTTAGATGGAACTCTCTGATCAGCATCACTCTAACTCACTTTGATATAGTTATTGGCTGCTTGGCTATATTTGAGTTTCATGCTGTTTTCCTAGTTGGATTGCAGAGTTTCTTCTCCCTCCCTCTGAGGGAGACTCAAACCATGGCATTTGGTTACAGACTTCAAGGCCTGCAATTCAAAGATATTCAGAACCTGCATCTCTCTCTAGCCTGGTGCAGCTCTTTCAGCAGTAAGATAAGACCACAGTTCAGCTTTGGCCCTGAATTCAGATTTCAAACATAGGGAAGACAATTTGTCCAATTGCTTTACATGCAATTAGTCAGGTGGTCAAAATCACCTTCCTGCTGGGGTCTGTGGCAAATCCAGCCTCCTATTACACTGATGCAAACTAACACTTCACTGCAAGTAAACATCCTTTCTGTTCATTTGCATCAGCATCACTGAAAAGTGTATTTGGTCCATGTCCACAACAATTTCACAGTATCATAAAGAAGAAAAAAGCCCATTTTTTCATGCCCAGATGATTTTCTCACTTCCTGAATATTATATTATTGTGCATTCAAGCATAATTAATGTTCCTGTCACTTCACCCACCGCCAGCAGAAGCAGAAGTATTTTTATTCCATAATTGCCTGTTTTTCAGTGTCCATGAAAATGATTGTATTGACATTACTGGCTCTCACAGAGAGACAGAAGAGCATGAAAGGGAAAGTGTTCCGGTATATGAATCTGCAAGCACCTGCAATGTCATATATAATGTGACCAAAATTTTAACGAATGCTGGAGTTTTAAAAGACTGTGTCTGAAGATCTCTCTTCCTCTTGGAGTATCCTGATCAGCTGCATGATCCCCAATTATCCCCTACAGTAGTGGAGATAGCTCTTGGAACTGTGGCTTTGACAGCTGCAACAGCTGCTGATGCATGAAAGCCAAAGAGCTTTTGAATCCAGTGTGCAACAAGACAGTTCTTCCTCCCCATTTCTGCCTTTAAAAGCTGCAGTAGAGCAGGGTTTGAGGATTGAAACTTTAAATGGCATCTGCCAGCGCAACATCAGGAGGGTTTACAGGGCTGACTGCACTTACACTCCAAGGAGTTGATAAAACTGGTGTCATGAGGGCCTAGGTCGTCATGGGTTTTGAGGAGTCTCTCCCATTTAGATTGATAGGTCATGGGTTCTGGCCTAATCGGCATTTTAGCACCCTGGGAAGGTTAGATCAGCAGAAAGCAGAAGCATTTCAAGGTTGTAAAAGTACTTGTAATTGTGCTGTTTGAGTAAACAACATCTGAAAGCACCTAGCAGGACAGTAATTACTTTATCAATTTAGGTGCCAAAACAAAACACTTAAAAGCAGTTTCTGGAAAGACCTGTCCAATTTAAAAAAATTAAAAAGAAAAAGCCAGCAAAAAGGTTTTCAAAGTAAAAAGGAATGCTAAAAGTCAAACAACAAAAAATTATTTCTGCCATAAAACTGTACCATATCCTGATACCATAGAGTATTCCAGTCATGTATTCAAAGAGATGAACAAAGGATAACTGGAACAAAAAAAAAAAAATTAAGCCACAGCTGGTACATTTTGAGTGACTAATCATTCTGTGTCTAGTGAGTACAGGGGAAAATACATGGATATAACCAAGGTCAGAAGCACAAGGCTTCAATAGTAATAATCAAAATGTTTTTCCAAACAAAAAAAATATTTAGATTCACACACAGTTATGAGGTATTTCTTCTTAACAAATAAAATCTTGTGGCAAAAAACCCCACAGGACAGAGGAGTTTAGAAGGAACCACTTAAAACCTAGATTCTAACATTTTTCTTCTACCACTGGTAGAGTGCCAGCGAAGGCTGAATCTAAATTGTTGCCAGAGAGGAAATGGGAGGCATTAGGGACTGAGTGCCTAATTTCTGCATTCTGGAACACTGCCATGCTGTGATATTGAAAGGTGGGAACTGGCTAATCATCCTCAACTAGGCAGTTAAAATAAAAGGTTATCCAATTTTTGCAGTGGCAACCCAAGCAATATCAGAGATTAGAAGCAGCAACAATTTACCTGCCATATTTATCCCTGAAAATTTTGCATTAACTTTATGGAAATAGAAGCATCATGGAAGTGATTCAAATCATGTTCCTTTTCCTCACCTGGGAAATGGTTCAGATCATTGATCACTGCCCTTGACACTCTATGTGAGCTGTAGAAAGATACAGGAAGACACAAAACCTGAGCTAAGCTGTGCAGAGATTCCTTCAGGACATAACATTTCTTCCTCAGCCTTACAGTCACCAGCATATTCTATGCATTTAGGAGAAACACATAAAGGAAATTCAGGCTCAAACGGTTTCAAACAATGAAATATGGAGGTCAGAAATTCTCAGAGGAAATCCAATATGCTTCTTCATTCCTATTTTTTCCCTACAAATCTGTTTTAGGATATTGTTGCAGAGACAAGCATTTAATTCTGGGAAGTTACAAAACTTCCATTTTGCAGCTCACCTTATTTCTTCCTTTCTTGCTTTTTAAAGTCTGAGCTTAGTTTACAGAGGTAACTTGTGTGATAGATTATACAGTCCCTCCTCTATCTGACCTGCCAGTAACTGGAGAAACTATGAAGACAGCAAAGGGACTGAATGGAGGAGGAGGATTCCGAAAGCTGTCGTAGCAATATCATGCATACAAGGAGCACCATACCCAGCCTTCAGTAAGGAGGCACAGACCAAGATGCAGAGGGAAGAGAGCTTGGGAAAGAGAATAAAAACTAAATTAGAGAAGGGATATAGAAAGACAGAGAGAATTAGAGGAAATCTTGAGATGGATGAGAGGAAGCAAAATTAAAAAGGAGAAATTAACACTACCTAATAAGGAAATGGTAGTGAAAGAGAAATCAAATATAAAAGTGATTTCAAAAAATGAGATCATGATGAGAAAATGAAAAACCACCATTACCTACAGAAGGGCGTAATGAAAACTTCCTCTTCAAGCCCTCCTCCTCTCTGAGGTCAGAACAGATACCTGATGTCAGCCATTGGGCGAAGGGGTGGTGGCTGCAGCCCCTTTGCCCCTGGCACCCACAGCCAGGGTTACACTACTCTGCCTCCCTGCCAGCCTGGCACAGCCACACTCTCAGCCAGGCTCAGGGGTGAGCCACAGAGCACCTCAGTCCTGCCCAAATACACCAGTGTGAACCCTTCAAATGACTTCCAGGGACACCAGCTCTCCACTTCTCATGCATTGTCTACCACTTTTTCACATTTTTAACTTAAGAGTGTACTGTGACTGAGATATAGGAAGATACCTCCTTGTGGATTGAATGCTAAGATCATATCAACCTATGTTTCAGCATTATCAATGGAAATGAGAAAAACTTACCTATAGGAATAAACCTGTCAAAGATTAAGGGGATTAATTTGAGACAAATCACGCCCTTCTATCTGTTACTGACATTGGATTTTTTACTTTCAGATACTCTTCTGTTTAATCTCCTCGAGGTATATTAAGCTAAAAAAATATTAAAACACCTAGAGCACGATTTTAGAGAGTGTTTCATCACACTGGAAAAATAGAAACTGCTCTTTATAGGTGGCAAATAATTCACCTCAACCAGCTACATATTGGTGTAAGGGGTGGGTTTGTTTGATTGTTTGCTTGAACTTAAATGGCATTAATTTGTTTCTGACTGTCAAAAGACAGTCAATTAAAAAGAAAAGCAAGGAAAAAAGAGAGAGTAGGTGCTTCAGAAAAAGGTGTTTCAACAAAGAAGAGCATTGCTTTGAGAATGAGAAATATATCCTGATTTCACAGTGCTGCATTGCAGTGGAAGAATAGACTTACTGAGCTATGAGGGTGAGTTTGTATGTCACAATATACTTGTGTCCCTCAGATTCATTTCTACAGATATAAGGCTACAAAGGAGTGTGTGCAAAGGTTAACGAGCTCATTTTAGAATCTCTTTTTTCCCAGCAGTTTCACAGGAGCCCAACCTTAAAAAATCATTCTCAGCTGTTGATGCATCTTAGACACAGCCAGGCTGCAGGAGCTGTGATGACCAGGGAGGGAGCAAAAGTCCTCTGCTCTGCACATCCCTTCCAGAGGGAGCACAGCACACTGTCTTCTGCCAGAGGTGCTGTAGAGGGTCTGCCAGGGAGTGCTGGTCCTTCACATCCTGGGAGGATCTGTGCAGCAGGTCTTGCACAAATCTCGTCTTGCACAAATCTTGTCTTGCACAAATCTTGTCTTGCACAAATCAAGCTCTACACCAAAAGCCAAGACACCACAATGGGCTGCTAACTTAGGGCAAGCAACCACAAAAGCACAGTCCCTGCTCTGGCAGGGCCCCCACACTCTGTGTGGGCATGTTCTACTATTCTGTGAAATACCAAGAGACCTTACAGCTGTACAAATCCTCACACATGGGCCCTGTAAACTGGCTACAGTAAGGTTAGAAGCATAGAATCACAGGGAAGGCTGCCCAACTGGTCAACTTCAGCTCAAGGCAGAGAAAAAAAAAAGAAGAGGACACCTAATTTCTGAGGTCAGTTCTTCAAAGCAGGGGCTGTCAGTCCCTGTACATTTTATAGCCTCTTACAGAGAGTGGCCTTCAGGCCAGCAGCCATAGCTTCAAGCTTATGCAACACAAATGCTTATTAATAACTGTATCAGTTTTACATCGCACTCTCTAAAACAGGTTGCACCTCCTCCCACCCCCAGCCCAATCAATCAAAAGCCCTTAAAATAAATCTTCTCATTCATGCTTATAATCAAGTCTCAGAAAAATAAGAGTAGGTATTTGCTATCACACAGAATTAGGTTATCATCTCCAAATTATTCTTAGCAGAATGTAAAAAAAAAAAAAAAGAAAAATGTTTTTTCTTTGTCTATGCTCCTTTCAGTCTTGGTACTAGTTCTTTCTCTGACCTTGCTTCTAACTCCTTCACTGGTGAATGCAATTTTGAGTTCAATACAGCATATCCTGGGAGTGCCTCTCCTATCACTGTGAGGGATGATTCCCAATGCCACTCACAGACCATGTGTGAGCACAAGGGACAGAGGCTGTCCCAGGCACTCTCTGTAAAGTCAAACCCAGCCACAGGCTGTGGATAACACAGTGGCACATTACTGTACCTACACTGCTGTTTGCATAAGAGATATTTATTGTCTTACAGTTGAAAAGCATCATCTAGAACTTTCATTTCATCCAGGAAGCACAAAAGTGTCTCCAACATAGAGGACAAATTTCAGATAATATTTTGTAACTGAGCAAGTCATTAGTTGGGAAATTGAAAATCACTGACATGCTCTGAGTCACCACTAAATTCCAAACACAGCTTCTATTGCACTGGTGACAGTGACGGCACAGATATAATATCAGTTTGTAAAGTGTGCATTCAAAAAATGCCATAATGTCTTTTCATAGGTAATTGCATCACAGGAAGGAAACACTGCAAGTGAAAAATTAGAAACATTGCAATGAAACTGTAGGTGGATTTGCACATTCCTCGGCAGATGTAACACAAAATCTATAGATGTGGCATGATTATTTTAACATTTCTAAGACCTGTAAATACCAGACATAAGCATAGTCACTGTAATTGAAAGAAGGTTCTGTTAGAAAGTCAGATATTTAAGAGTTCTGTTGTAACCGCTGGACTCTGCCTAGCAGGCTGCTGCTCCCTGAGAGCTCAGTGATGGTTTCCTAGGGCCATGAGATTGATCGCATCCCGGAGCCCATTTCGGACAGCCCCGCGATCTGGCTCCGGCAGCCAGCAGCGTTACAGCGCAGTGGGGGTAAAGAAGGCAGAGAAGGGTCTCTCATGAGGGTTTGAGATGGCTTTAATCACATCTCGTCCCCACAATGTTCAGAGGTAGAGGGACAGCGTGGTCTGGGTGCGGGGTGGTTTTGTCAGGGGCCCAGGGGCGCTCCCTGGGCGGGGCTGGGGCACAGGAACAAATAGGGAGAAACTGAGGGAGGGGCCAAGGCCAGGGAGGGAGCAGGTGAACACATAGAATCACGAGGTTAACAGGCTACCACATCTCACCCTTTTCAATTTAAAATGAAAAGGGAAGAGCTTCATTTTTATGCAATTGAAAAATGGTAAAATAATGCAAAATAATTAAACCAAAATGGATGATGCAGCTGGTTGTTGTCTTTGGAGATCGGTACTGGCTGAGTTCTCACAGCAGTGGCTTTCGTGGCTTCTTCTGCTGGGATGGCATCTTTTTGGTTACTGCTTTCTTCACTTCTCGTCAAGGTGGTGTGGCGAACGGGGAAGGGGGATTGTGTGCAGTTGTGTGCAGCTGCCAATCTTCGGGGCCAGCCGGTTCGCGCCGTCTCCGGACCAGGTCCGCTCCGCAGGTCCAATCCAGGGCTGGGGCTCCCCCCAGGCACAGGCAGAGTTCCTTTGTAAATCACCACAGTTTTCCAGTGGTAACCCACCACACATTTGAATGTAGGCATTATAATTCACAACCACTTGTCTGGAGGTTCACCTGGGGAATAGCCACGGCTAGGAGGAGTTCACACGTCTAAAAGAAAGATCATGTATATTCCAACAGGAAGAATGAAGAGATATAGATTACCTCTGCAAGACATCTTTGATGACTACATGTGACTGAAAGGGTCATGGCATGACTCCCTGGATGCTGAACTGATCAAGTAATGTGACCCACTTTTGTAGATAAACAGAGACATTTGGGGGAAGGGGGAAACAAGAAGCAGAATTTTTTTCAAGAATTATTTTTCTAAGCTTGCAAATTTCATTTTAAAATATAATAATAAATATCTGTCTTTAAAAGGACAGAAGGCACAAGAGATAGGGGAAAAAAAGAAAATTGAAAAATGTTTTTTTCACCTAATCATTCACTGGAATATTTTAAGGTTCCTCACCAGCTGATTGGTTAAAATAAGTTTAATACAGGCACAACTTAGAGTCACAATTTTTTTACATATAATACATTCCCCAAGAGTCACTCCATTCATTCCCAGAAGGAGATTTACCTAAAAGAAAACAAAGAATTCTTAGAATTCATGTCAGAGGAATATATAGATATTCCTCCAAATGATCTTCTCTCGCTTTTTTTGCCGTAAGAAATGTTGCATTTTTGATCTTTAAGACTTAGAAGTTGCCAGCAATTACAACTCTCCTTGTGTTGTCTGAAAGAGGTGAAACAAAGGGCAGGGATTAACACCTTATAGACTTAATTAAAATGTTTCCAGAACCATACTCAGAGAGATAAGTTCCTCTCAGAAAAAAATAAAATTAATCTTTAATGCTATGACATTTCCATCTTTTTTGAATACACTGTTCAAACCATTAATATTTCCACTGAAACCTTTCCATGAAATAACCATAGTTCACTGCAGTTACACTTGTATCTTCTGTGAATACAATACCAATAATAAGGCTCATATAGTTTTATCTTCATAGTTCCATGAAAGATAATAATGATGTCTAATGGTTTCACCACCTTTTCACCAACTAATTATTTCATTTGTACAGCTGGAAAGCACACATAGGAACCAGGCTCACTCACAAAGGAAATGAAAAAGGAAAAGTGGACAGAAAGAAGTAGAAGGAAAATAATTGTTGAAATTCTACGTATTGCTAACACAAACTGTGAGAGTTGTGTATCCCTGTGGAGCAGAAAAACAGACAATTCAGAGAAGCTCCTCAGAAAGGTGGGATGTGGTGTCACAGGTACGGCATAGGCCAAGCTGCTTGCCCCATTAAGGACATAAAATTAGAGAGGATGTGGTGATTTGGCATGAAAAATAGGTGGAGCTGCAAACATGAACCTTCCAGGTATAGGTGACATGTGCCAGCAGCCTGTACTTGTGCTTGGGATTGCCCCAACCCAGATGCAGCACCTTGCACTTGGCCTTGTTGAACTTCATAATGTTTGTACAGGGCCACCTCTGAGGCTGTCCAGGTCCCTCTGGATGGCATCCCTTCCCTCCAGTGTGTGACTGCACCCCACAGCTTGGTGTCATTGGCAGACTTGCTCAGTGTGCCCTCGATCCCACTGTCTGTGTTACTTACAAGGATGTCAGACAGTGCCGGCCCCAACCCCGAGCCCTGCGGAGCAGCACCACATCAGACACTTGCCTGCCGGAGCACCCATCCCTACTGAGACATTCCTCGCCCACAGACAGCCTTCTCCACAAGTTCTTGGTAGGGCTGCTCCCTTCTCTGACTCGAGTAAGGCTGTTTCCAGTCTCCATTTATAACTTGACAAAATTTATTTCGCTGCCTTCTGCAAGTGCATGTGTGAAGGGAAAAGGTGTATGTACAACCCAGAGTCTCGTTTTCAGGCTCGTCTCTTGATGACTGTTTTCATTTCCCACAGCTGGGAGCTATGGTGAAACTGGAAATACTGAGGGAAAAACCGTGGTTTTGTACTCTGGATCTGCATACCCCAGCCTGGTGCTCTGTGCCTGCCAGGCCTGTACCATTCTCCTGCATTGTGATGAGGTCCTGAGGCAGAGCAACCACACCTCTCCTTCAAATTGGGATTTAACTCCTTTAGCAATGGTCAGGTTTCACTCATGCCCTTTACAGTGCCGCACTGTCTCAGTCTCACTGCATATAAAATGGAAAAAACCCATTTTTCAGCTCACATAGTTGGATTCCTTACTGTTGATGAGGTCTCAAGTAATGTATGCACTCTGTAAATAGTCTGTAAAGCTGCCTAGAAAGATACTCAGATAGGATAGAGGATTGGCATAATCAAGAGAGACACCTGGACTCTCAGTCTGAAAGATATCTGTCCAAAAGAAAAAGTGCACATTAAAGCATTAATTGTGCACCTTAGAAATATTATCTTTGCATTACACTAGACCTATTTGCACTGCTGCAAGATGCTGTTTCTTTCAGATAAAAGCAGTATAATAAATGTCAGGATCAGTGGTGCTGGGCTGATTGGGGGAGATGCTGTTCTGTAATCTATAGAGCTCCACATTTTCTCTCCATCCAGATTTCTAAAACTATCTTACTTCAGAGAATCTCTATTATATTTTAGAATGAGAGTCCCAGAGGTCACCATTCAGTCAATACAAAATTCCATCAAATCACTTGGGGTAAAACCTTTTGTTGACTTTCCTGACATGTCATTTTATTTAGCAATCTACTTTTTGGATAGAAACAGATTAATAAAGCTTTGCTTAAGCATGTTTTCTAGAAGTGCTGGGGTTTTTTGAAGGGATGGTATCTCTTCTTTTTTTAAAAATCAGCTTTTATACTGTACAGCTCTTTGCAGCTGCAGTAGAGCCTGAAACCAGTAAATAAACCAGACCTCCATAACCTGTTGTGGTTCCAATGAGCACAGAGAGAAGTAATATTTCACACAAATGAAAAATTTGGTCAATAGGTTTAAGATGTGCATATTTTACACAATTGCATTGTGCATTTGAATTGTGTGATTGAAGCAATAAGAAGCCATGGGAACTTGTGAGGAGAATGTCATCTGCCTCCCTGCCACCTAACCATGGTTCCTGGGTTTACCACAAGCTTTAGTATAAGGGAGATAAGGCTTCCTTGGGCACTTCTGCTGATACTTGGCAAAACCCTGGGCGGCCCTGCATCACCCTGGACCCCCAGCTCCCCTTCCCTTAGGAGCAGCCCGCCTTTACTGCTCCAAGACAGCCAGAGTCAGGCAAGAGAAAACTTTCACCTCCAGGAATCAGTTTATCACACCTATTTGCTGGATGCTACTCCACCATTTTTTTCAGTTTCCCCTAGACCTTCATTTGAAATCCATTAATCCAGAGGTCTCAAAGGCATTAACTCCTTGCAGTCTTTCTCCTTTAGAGCTCCAGAGATTTTCGTTCAAATATAGTTGAGGCAAGTACAGGTGAATTCTCTCTCTGAACCTTGCAATCCCAGACATAAGACTGAGCCAATTGAAATATAAATTTAAAAAGAGAGAAAATAGATCAAACTAAACCAAAATGATGGTCTGCCACACCCTGAGAGGTGTCGGTCCTAGGTGCTTTTGCCTCAGGTTCACCTGCAGCTCTGTAGCAAACACCTTTTAGTTTCTATAGCTTTCTGCAAAACAGAGCCATGTCTGCTTGTTTATTCCCCAGGAGTCCTCTGGGGGTTTTAAAGGACTTTGTCACCACTAATAAAGCAAGTGATGATAAGCAGCCATAACCCACTTGAAGTGTACTGGATTTTAACATCCAGGCTCTAAAGTATCAAATTAGCAAGTAAATTTTTAAAACAAAAATAATATTTTCAAATAGAATAGCCTTACTCGAGAATTTTTGTCCTCAAGGTCCACAAATTCTTTTGGGCTTTTGTATCTTTTAAAACACCTCCGATCCTATATTCTTGTGCAGACATGTCTTGATTTATTCCTTTTCCTGTGCATGCATACCTAGAAATATTTTAAAGTAAGTGATAGAATGGGAGAAACTGACCTCAGCATTGTTGTGACCATGTACAAATCTGTAAAATGACAGAGTCAAAAGAAAGTTTATGTTTTATGTATTTTTCACTTGTATTAGACAGAAGTTACTGACATCATTTGTGGGTAAAATAACTTCCAAAGAAACGATCAATTTTCTATATACACTGGTAATTACCTTAGATAATTTTATCAATTTCAGTTCACTCGTTGGTCCACCTCCAATGTTGCTCCTTGCAGAACTATGGTGTTTGCAGGAAAACCTGTGATGGGACAATGCAGGGTTTTGTTCTAGTATTTGCTAAGGAAATACACAAAAAGGGTGTTTTTAACGGCCACGTTATGGAATAATAAGCTAACACAAGAGGGAATGGAAAGACTTCTGATGCACTTAATTGTTTTTTGGATTATATTAGACAATGGCACTGTATGAGGGACACCAGAAAATTATTAACTGCAGTCACAAAGGCAAGGGAATCAGAGAAAACTGCAGAGTTTTGCACTCCAGTCTGAACAGTCTCTAGGTACTCTGAACTCACCTCAATATGTAAATGCCACTGAATACTTCCAATTTCTCTGCTAAGCACCAGAGACTGGCTCGAGCAGTGAGGGGCCAGTTCCTCAGCTCAGCAGGATGCCCACCCTCCATCTGCTGCCTCAGAGCTTGGGGAAATGAGAGCGGGGACACAGGTTCTACCTGAGCAGCACTGCTGAGCATACATCAGCCTGTCAAAGCCCCCTCACCTTGGCCCTAAAGGGAATGACATTTTGGGAAGAAAGTACAAGTTATGTGGGAGATCGGCCACCCCAAACAGCACCTGCATCTTGCATTTCTTCAGGGAAAGCTTAGTGCCATGACTGAAGGGTTATTTGCCTTTTTTTTCGGTGCCTGCTTAGTCTCAGAATGACATTTTAAGCCCCAACTGCTGTTTCAGACACTCTCCAGGCAGATTCACCTGACTCAGATCAGAAATATTTACTGATCATGTTATCTCCATACTTAACACAATTAGTGTGAAAGAAGCTCACATCAATTCCTTGTTATTGGCAATGCTGATATGAGATCCCAAATGATGTAGCATCATCTGCCTCAGGTGACCAAGTAGATGTGGAGGGACACACTCTGTCTGGGTTTCCACAAACTCACTCCCCTGGTTACTCAGGAGGTGTTCTCACCACAGGCAGGTGCCCTCAGCCTGTTTAACTGAGGGAGTAAAGACATAATGGTTGAAGACAGATTATCTTCTTATGGGTAGACATGAGCATCCGAGTATGCTTGAGGAGATAAAAATCTAAGGCCATGTAGTTACATACATGTGAATTATATTTCATCATCACCTAGCTAAATGCAAAAAGTGTATCTTTAGGATAAAATATGTATTTATGTAGCTAACTAAAAAGAAGGCGCTAGCAGTGAAACCTTGAAAGAATAAAATTTACCCTTAAAATTTATGTCTTAAGAGAATAAAATTTACCCATTATACAATTTGAATATAACACTCTCATCAAGTTTCTTTCTTCAAAGATTCACTGTGCTATTTCTGAGACAGGGTCTCATATTTCAGTAGAGATGATGTTCAATGTCATTCCTAAATAAAAGCATTACCATACGCTGTGGGAAACCCTTCTTATGAAAGCTTTGCGACACTGTCCCCATTCAAGGAACTGATCACATTGAAATCTTGGTCTTCAGCTTATATGTTTCCAGTCTTTGGGCTGGACCACTGCCCTTTTCATTTTGGAACAGCTTTTCCTTGCTGTCTGATGAAGTGTGACAGCTTCCAAAGTTGTATCTTATATGTGCTTTAAAACTACTAAATTAGGGTTAGCCAAAACTGGTAGAAGTTTCTGACTTCAGAAGTTGGAGACATTTGGAGACTATTTGCAAGCTGGACATGGTGGCAGCTAGTGTAGTTAAAATCTTAATGCAGAATGTTTAAAAAAAGAATATTTTCAACTTCGTGAGGTAGTGAGTAAAAAATTATTTTAATAATATAATAAATTGTATAATCTTTGCATGAAACTTGTGTGAATGTTAAACCATATAAGACAAAATTTATAATGGCTCATTATGTAATATTTATTGGCGTGAGTCAGCTAATTAATCCCAAGTTGTTTTATCTTTGTTGAACTAACTTCAGTCTTTCTTTGAAAAAATCCATTACAGTGGTATCTCACTTCTTAAGTAAATCTTATTGATCTCCTTATGCTGAGCATAAGGAGATCAGTAATGTTTGCCAGGCTCTAGGATTTATTGAACTTTAAAGAAAGTTAATTTGTCTTCGTTTTGTCTGCCTGGAGAAAAACTGCATTCTTAATGCAGCTCAGCAATGGTCATGAAGAGGAATATACAGGACAATGGACATTTGTTTTGATTCTAGTAATGCACTGGTAAATGATAAGTTAATTCAACCCTTGATATGCTTACTTTTCAAAAAATTAAAAATGTAGTTAATACAAGAGAAGCAATTTTGTGCTTTATTTGTCCATTATGTTATAACTTCATAAAGGGAAAGCTTGTGTGTTTAGCCCCTGTAGTCACTCTTTTGTCTATGAAGTGAAAATAACCAAAATATCATGGGACAGGCAAAATGTTGAGTTGGTAGTTCAGTTCTTCTCTTATATTTCTGACATTAGCCACATTTGAGAGTATAACAATTACTGAAAGACTGCTGCCTTCTGAAACTGGAGTCAAATGTATTCACATTAAATATTAATTTCAGTATTTCCTTACACACTCATTTGAGAATGAACACATACTGAAGATACAAAACCCCTACTGTTTGGGAAGGTAATGCCATTTCCCTTCTGGGCAAAGTGGATGCCATATTTATAAATAAACATTGAGAAACCAAGATGCCTGTCCATCTGGGGAAAAGAAAAGCCAATAAATATTTAAAGGAAATTTCTGTTTTTAGATTCTACACGTGTTTTATCCAGGGAGTGTGCTTGAAAGAAAAGATAGTCCTGCATGCAGGGAGAATGTGAATGAGTGGTAGAAGAAGCACCTAAGAAGTTCCCAGCCCCAAAGCCCTCCAGACCAACTCCATCACATATTCATAAGGTCAGGGATGTCAGAGCATGGGAAA
This sequence comes from Corvus moneduloides, assembly GCF_009650955.1. NCBI lineage: Eukaryota > Metazoa > Chordata > Aves > Passeriformes > Corvidae > Corvus > Corvus moneduloides. Next base: position 14,724,261 of record NC_045478.1, on the reverse strand, counting down.
GGTTTTCTGGTGATGCAGAGCTGCTCAGAATGGTACAAACAAGGAGAGATAAGTGTCACTAGGAAGGACCTTAGGAAAATGATTGCTAAGGCCATAAGATACCAGATGAAGTGTGATAGAGATGAATGTAAAAAGATACACAAGATGGCAAATGATTCACACATAAAATGCTGCTTCTGAACAGACCAGAACCCCTCAGGACTAAGGCCTTGGAAAATAGCACCTGTTTCTTTATCAGCTCAGTGTTTGGTAGAAGCCAAAAAAACAAAGGAAATGAATGTATGAGGTAAACATCTATCTCAAGGGGAAAACAGGGAATTCCATAAGAGAGATCCCTGTTACTGAACAGACAAACCAGGGCAGGCAGAGGAAATCTGTTGGTCTGAAATTGGTGGATATAGGCTAAGTCAGCAGGAAGAAATACCACACAGATTTCTCCCGCTTTTACAATTCCATGGGTATGTACTTATGGACACTTTCAGGCTAGGTGGACATTTGCTCCAAACCAGTAGGACTTGTTCATGATTTTATGGGAACAGGAGGGCTGCCTTAAATTCCAGCTCATTCACAGAGACGAAGTTCTTTGCCTGCTCACTTAACCTTGAATAAATTTTCCAAGACATCTGAGTGAATGTAAATTTTGTGACCTTTCATAAGGAGACTTATGCACCTATGAAAATTATTCCCACTGGTTTTCAGTGAACTTTGCAGAAGGCAGGAACATTGTGAGCTTTTAAAAACAGGAGTCCTTGTCCTTTTATTCAGCTTGAGAGGCAGCCAACACACCTGTGGATGCCAGAAAGCAATTACAACAGTAATTATTTGCATTTTAGCACCAAAATTATTAGCCTTAGTGTGGAAATTCAATCTAGTTGAAAGTTGGCTTCTGTTCACGCCAAGGCTGAATTGTTCTGTCTTTCCTTGAGCCCTAGCCCTACCCAACCACCAGTGTGGTTTGGAAAGGTTACTCAGCAGGGTACAGAGCAGTTTTATTCAAATGCATGTAATGAGAGGGTGTGAGAGAAACGGTTGAGTCAGACACAGCTTGCCATTTGTCACTGCCTATGTAGGATTAAGCAAGTGACCTTATGATGAAAGCTCAATATTAGAGGAATATTTATGAAAGCTGTTTGGTACTACAAGAACAAAATGAGCATTTAACTGTTGTGGTATAAAGATCTACCTGTCCCTCTTTGCTCAACTGTGCACTCACACATGATTAGTCCCATTTCAGATGTCAACCCCTGCCTAAATTGTACTGTGGGTGTACCTACATGGATGGACTTCAGAGCCATGTTGCAGCTTCTTCCCAGCCCTGCTTCTGGCCTAGTGTCCTTCTGCTTCTGGCTGGAGTGCTTGGATGGATCCTGGTCCTGGTCCCTTGCTTGCCAAGTCAAGGGCTATCAGACCCCCATTATCTGCTCCTGTGGGACTGGGACTATAGGTGAGGGCAGAGTTGGCACTGACTCATGCCCAGCTCCTGGCTTGGCTGTCTCCCTGGGGCAGCTGGCCCTTGTTGTCCCCAAGGCGAGACCACTCTGTGAGTACAGTAAGTGGTAATGGGTAATGCAGGCATTCTCACAAGTCTACTTGAGTGTTGTTTGGGTGGATGTTGCAGTTGAATGAGTCTTTGATAGGATAATTATTATTGTCATGGCCTTCTGTGATAGCTCCCATGCTAGAATGGTCCTAAATGAAAAAAGAACTGTATCCAGTAATTCCCTTTTACATTCAAAGTGGTTGCTACATAACACATCAGCAAGAGAGATGTTCTTCTACCTCAAAAACTGAAGAGTGTGATGAATTTCATGTTCTTTTCTAGTAGCTTACAATAGCCACCTTCAGTGCTAAAAGTGCTCATTATTCTCATAGTTTTACCTTTTACTTCCAACTTTAAGGCAGTAGATTTCTGCATAATCTGCAAAAAGGTAGGTAGGGTTACTGCAACTTAAAGCTTCTTATATTTACATATGATTGATCTGACTGTGCATAATTTGATGTAATTTCTCATTCTTTCTCACAATTGACACAGCTTCCATTTATTAAAATCTGTAAATACAGAATGGGAAACACAGATTATCTCAATTTTATTTCTCCTCTGGTGTCACTTTGCTGTTTCCAGTCCTCTCAGGTTCTCAGTTTCCCACTTGCTGGAGAGGATGAAAGTTTAGTAAGAAAGTTTCACAGATATGTAGGCTTGGCAGAAAGATCTCTGAATGTAGAAACTGAGGATGAGATAGTGTAGTGGTTTGGTCCAAAATACTCATTACTGTTTACCTTCTGTGAGATAAGAATTAGGAGAAACGCAAAGCAGGCTCCAAACTTGAAAGAATATAAAGAAGTTTATTAACAGACCTAAAAGAAGAAAAAAAAAAATCATACCACACCTTCAGAACACTTCTCCTCCCCCTCCCCTGCCCTTCTCCCAGTGACAATGTAAAAAGACAACCCTTGAGATGTTCAGTCTGTTTACCACTTCCGTAATAACCTTGTTCAGTCCATGTAGGAAGAGGAGTCTCTCTTGTCCATGCTATGAACACATTATCACAATGAGCCAGCTGCCCAGGTTGGTTCTCTGCTCGCATGTGAGTCCCTTCCCCAACTTGCAGCTTTTCCCACGACTGCTTTCGAGGGTCCACTCTTGAAGTTTTTTGGGGTACAATTTTAAGGTTGAGCCGTTCAGAAATAAAAGTTCTCTTTACCCATCTCTGAGAACATTTAATCTCTAAAAACAGAGGCCCTTCTCCTTCCCTGGGAGCAAAGGGTCCTCCTCATCTTCATCTTTAGGACTATCTCTGGGAGCATGTCTAGGAACTGAGGTTTTCTCCTTTCCCATTTGGAGCAAAAGTCCTCATCGTTTCCATCTCTCCCTGTTCAAACTTCTCATGAAATTACAGCTGCGTCAGCATCTGCCTATCTCAGCGCAGGTGCTTTTGCTCACAAGTACAAGTTGAACACTCCACCCCCCATGCCTTCATGAAATTACAACAGATACTCTGATATATCATAGCTTTACAACAGAATTTCAGCTTTAAGCATCTCCTCTTTCCTCTCTCTCAGGTTTTCAGCTCTTCACAGCAATAAAAGGGTTAATCTCACCTAGGCCTTGCAGCTGGAATTTTGCTTATCGCTGTTGGTCACATGACCTCTTCGGGACAGCGGTGCAGCTTCAGCTGAATCTTGGCCGCACTGGAGAGGGGGAGCCGGCCGTCTGCTCACAGCAGGGCTGGGGGGGGAGGGGGTTCCGTGGGTGGAACAGGGCCCATCGGCTCCAGGATGCCCATGGTCTGGCCCGGCCTGGCCTGAGCAGGGCCTGGGCCGGGCCCGCTGGTCCCCGCACGGGACCCGCAGCCACCTGTCCCAGCGCCGGAAACGAGGCAGAGACTCTGCCCCGGAGTTTCCGATTCTTAAGTGTGCATCACAGAGGCGGTCAAAACTTTAAGTGGCTTAAAGAATTGACCATATTCAAACTGGCCAGCTGATAGGTTCTGTCAGGTCACAGAGGACGCTGTAAGCACCCCTTTGCAAGAACATCACTTCTGGGACTATGCTTTGCTAACCCATGACAGATAGAAATGAAAGCAAGTTTTGATGTAGAGTAAAAGATGTTTTGCTGAAACACTGAGCACTGAATAACTGAGAAGGCAAAGGCTGGAGATGAGTTGGAAGGAGATTTTTATGAATAGGACAAAGGTATGTGACTACAAACAAAGACATGTTTTTCACCAAGTAAATAAGTCTCAAGAAGAGCATAAGTGAATAGAAAACGTTTTTACCAAATAGAGAGCTATTGCAGGCAAACAAGAAATGTCAATGTACCAAGAAGAAAAGAAGTCTGAGCATTTTCCATTGTAAGCTTAAATTGTAACTTACTTACTCTTGTGATTGGATAACAATGACTATAATATGGTAATGGTAGTAGCTATGATAGGCTATAGGCAAATGTAAAGGTATTGTGTATGGTGCTTATTGGTTGTTATGTGTTAAGATACTCTGCAAAGAAAAGTATAAAATGCTTTGTAACTTGAACAGAAAGTGGCTTCAGGTATGCCTACAGCTGGAGCTGGCAGCTGTAGGGCTGGCTCTGGATACCCACTCCCTGAAATGCTGTAACTTCGCCTATGCAATAAACAGCTTTCAAGAGAGCTGCCTGAAGTCCAGACATCCTTTGTGAAACTTTCTCCTATACCCACCATCTTATTAAATTTACTGTGCTTCAGTATTCATCTTTCTATGTAAGAATCTGTTCTGGTTTGGCCAAATTTAGAAATATATCCTCTGAGAGAAAGCAGGTTACAACCATCCCTCCCCCACCAGGTTCAGGAAAAAATAAATTTTCCTCGAAGAAAAGTGAAAGAGATAAAAACTATTTATTTAACAAACACATGGGAAAAGAATAATAATGCTAAATAATAAAACCTCCTGCTCTGCTGAGAGAAACCTGGGGGAAAATTTAGAGTCCTTCTGCAGATCTCCCTCTCCCTCCTTGGAGCTGGGACGGGGTGGTGGGCCCACCTCCAGGGCCAAGGCCTCGGTGGAAAGTCCTCCCAATGTATTCTGATGTTGAAACAGTCCAGCAGAGAGAAAAGGAAAAGAAATGAACTCCCAGGAAAACAAAAGTTCAACTCTCCGTAGGAAAAGGAGCTGAGGGAAAAAAAAAACTGCCAAAAGCTGGCTGGAAAGAAAAGCAAGCTGGATACTTCCCTCCCCTCTCGCTCTCCTGCCGCAGTTGGAAAAAAGTCTCTATCTCTGTGTGACCTTGAACAAGCTGCAAACAGCTTTGAAAAAGTTTTGCTCAGTTTTTCCTCCCCCCTCTCAGGCTCAGTTTAAAAGCATAGAAAGGCATATATACTAATTTCTGGGCATAGTGCAGCGATAGGGAATACAACATCAAGTCACCCCAAGACATGGGGACTACATAGAGTTAAAGGATTTAAAAGGTCAAAGATGTCTGAGAAATCCTGCAGGGAATCTACAGTTTCCAGTATCTTCCATGAAGGATTTCAAAGCAATTTTCCATTGGAAATGGTGCTTCTATTTCCTTCAGTCTATATTCTTCCATTCACCAAATATTAAAGCTGGTTTAAAAGTTCTTTTCTTCTGAGTTCTTCAAGTGAAGATGACAAAGGAACTCAACCAGAGAGTTTGATGCCTTTATTCTGCTGTGTTGCTTGGTCTAATAAGATGTTAAAAGTAGACATTACCTGTACCTACAGGCATCACTACCCTGCAACCTTTGGCCATTACAATGATAATCCTATTGTCACTCAGCATTAACTGAGATGTTCTGTTTGAACTTTCAAGCTGCCACATCTGACAGCCAAAAACACACAGGGCATTTGTGAAAAGTTACATGTAAGTTGTAAAGGGAATCTATAAGAAACCGCAAATTATTCTATTCCGAACAGCTAGGGCACAATATTTTAGAGCACCACTACCACCACCACTATCTACCATGAAAAAATAAACTCTCAGAAAGTACTAAATGAGTAAGAAATCTGGTCTGATTTTGCATCTGGTCTTGCTTCCAGCAGGGGCCTGGACTAGAGACATCCTAGGGTCCTTTCCAACCTGAATGATCCTATGATGAAAGTGAATCTCTCCTAAATCTGAAAGAAAGCCTTGTGCAAGGCAGATCCTTAATGGAGCTTTACTTTTGGAGGCAACAATTTCATCTGAAAATCCAAATCTTGTGTGAAACATTTTTTCACTGTTGTACTCAGGTCATTCATTTACTTATTTTCACATTCTTGAAGCAATCCAGATGGCAATTGTACAGAACGCAAAGGAAAAGCAGAAAGAAAAGAGAAAGAAAGGAATATTAAAAGAAGCTAAATAATATTTTTATCACTCAATAACACCTAAAGGCTCCTTACTGCCCAAATGACCCAGTATTTTTGACATCTGGGGAATTCTTTAGTATCTTTATGCTTTTAACTAAGAGACAAAGATGCTATGAGTCAGGCAAATGCACTTGTATTGCTTCAGAGGTGAACCTCATGTGTTCTTAGAAAGAAAAGGCCAATGGGCTTTTTGAACTGTGGATCACTGACTGCTTTCACCTTTCTGTGACTGAGCCTTGTCTGAATCCTTCAAGTCAGTCTCTACTGGAATCTTCCCTAGAAAGTGGTTATCCTAGGCTACCTATTTCAAGGTTTCTTGTCTCTTCCTTTGGATATAAAGGGAAGAACTGGAGAGGGAGAGAGTAACTTAGAAAGTGGCCTAAGTGTCAAATTTCAAATTGCTGCTATATCACATGCTATCTCTGAGAAGAGGATGTAATAAGCTAGAAAATATGAGTTTGGCAAGATCCATGTATAATGAATGTTTTATACAGTGAACACTGCTTTCAGTGCATAATTTAGATAGTTTGAAAGAAGTCTTGCATCTGTTGTGATATCTCCACCTCCAGAAAAACCCAGAATACTTCATTCATAGCACCCAATGGGCTCCTGCCTGGGCTCATTAAGGCTTTAAAAAAGAAGATGAGAAAACTCCAGTGCAAAGAACAAAGGAGAAATGAAGAAATCTGATTCAGAGGCTTGCAGGCACAGACAAGTGTAGAAGATGACAAGTTGAAAGCAACTCTCCTGTCTCACTTCATAACACTGATTTCCACTGGAGGAACTCCAGAAGAGAGCTTAGCAAGGCAGGTAGTTCCAGCTAAACAAAAGCACAGCCAGGTAACTTTAAAACTCACCAGGGAATCAAGCCCAAAAAGAGTGAAGCCTTTTTGTTGTTCCCAACCATGGGAAATACTAAAAACAAAACAAAACAAACAAAAAAACCAACCAAAACCAAAAACCCACCCCAAACTATATTTTGTTATTTTTCTTTAGTGATTTTGTTTAGTAATTGGGAATGTAAACCTTTCTGCTAACACAATACGATTTCTTTTATCTGTTTAAGACAGTTGATTCTTCTTAGGGGAATTTGATAATTTGACAGACCAGCCTGTTATGTGTTTGGCAGAAACATCCTCTGATTATCTGTGGTTCTCCTCAAAATTCAGGAGAAGAGTGTAGTTTTCATCAATGAGCAAGGATTGCTTAGAGGCTGGTAACATTGCTAGCCTACCAGCACAGAGAGAAATACATTGGTGGGTTAATATATCTAAAACGTGGCAATGATTCAACTGACAGGGTAATCCCATATTGTGCAAGATGAACCTGCTGCGCAGGATGAAAACAGGAATTCCTTTTCTTTAGAGAAGAGAAAGGAACCATACATACAGATGGCACAAGGATGAACAGTTGCAGCAGCCCTGGGAAAGTGATGTTACATCTTGAAAAAATGTATAGAATACCAGTTTGCAGATTTTCAAGTTTTATTACATTTTTAAGCAGGAGAATAAATATTGAAACACTTTTTTTTTTTTTTAAGCCACAGAAAGCTACTATTTTCCTTCCTCCTCTCCCCTAACTCTATAAAAACCCTATTCATGAAGTCTCCTAATATCTCTGTGAGGTCTCAAGTCCAGAATGATGAAAAATACTTCAAAGATGCAATGGGGCCACTGCTGCCTCCCAAGTAGTAGCAAAGAAGTGCTGCAAATTCCTGGCAATTCTGTCAGTTAATCAAAGACAGAGGTCATTTTGGAGTGGGGTGTAAAACCTTGAGAAGAATTTGGCTGAAATGTGCCCAACTCAGACAACCATTTGTTGTGTTCTCAGATCATCAATGTATGGATTCTTGAGTACTTTGCTTCCCTTTCCTTGCCATTCAAATCTCATCCTCATCAGTTCCCAGACAAGGTATGGCATTAACAATGTTAACCACAAAATACTTAGGTCTGATCCTGGAACTCAAGAAAAATGGAGGAAGTAACAGCAGTGTCTTCAAGCAATAGTGACATGGAGACAATAATTTTAAAAGCCTTAATCTCAGATGAGGCAATCAGGCAATACCAGCTCTCCTGCAGATCTTTTCTCTATTCTTAAGGGAAAAAAAATTCAGCAGCCATTTACTCTGGATGTTGTGATACTGTACTGGCCAAGCTCAGTTCCGGCAGCCCACATTTCAGAAACCTGAGAGTAGAAACACTGACTCATGAATCCTGTAGCTAAACTGGTGTTATATGAATATGACTGCATGGGGATGCAAGCTGAGCTCTGTGTTTTTACCAAGGCATAAGAATGTTTTGTACACTTGTTTGATATTTTCATATATTTAGTATGTTTCTTTGGACTGATTCCATGGCATTTTTTTTCTAAAATATCTGTCTATAACAGTAGAAGAAAGGATTCATAGTTTATACAACCCTGACTGGAGCACCATCTTTAAACTTCAAAAGTAAATGTATCTGACTGTAAGCTGGAAGAATTAAACAATGTTAGTTTTATCCTTCTGAAATAAAACTCATCTTTAAGTGTGTCTTATCCTTACTTTGACTTCTTTCCCAAGCATGAACCTTGGACAGTAGAAACTTGAGTGCTCCCTCATAGTGCTTCCACAAATTCTGGAGAAATTGAAAATTTTTTCTTTTTTTGAGACAAAAGAATTAGGCTTTAACTTCCATTGTTTATGATGTTTCCTAGAATCCCCTCTGGAGAGTTTAGCCCACTTCCATTTGGCAAAACATGAGTCAAATCTATCGCTGGAGATGTAACAGTGAAGGATGCTGGAGGCAGGGCTCATCTGCACAACACCCTATAAAGAGCTCCAGGCTGACCCCTCCCCTGTGCTGGGACAAAGGGCTGCCTGTGGGTCAGTCATCCCCTGCCAGGTCTGAGTGTCACCACAACAGTGACCTGCACCCCCAGGGATGCAAGGGAGGGGAGGAGTCCCAGTGTAATACAAGTACATACATACCCAGCTTCATTGGGACACTGAGATGCCCCTTTACAGCACCTCATAGCTCCCCTTTACAGAAAACTGAGCTTGAGCTCCAAAAGCTTCCAAAACTGCAAAACACATTTTAAAATTTGGAGGGGAAAAAAAAAAAAAAGAAGAAGAAAAATGCTTAAGTCAAAATAACAAATGAATCATTAAAAAGTACTGTGTCTGAATGCTTGTGAGCTTGTGCACATTTTGTGAAAGGTGTTACTTTATAGTGCTTGTCCCTCACACTTCTGATGCTCAGACAGTAATATTCCACTGCACCAATGAAAGCATGGTGCCCCAAAAGGCAGCACAGTCATAGCTGCTTCCATACCACAGGTAGAAGCCAAGGCCAGGATATTCCCATCTAGCTTTGCACACTTGTGTCTGGCCCCAAAATTAGAGTTGTCACTAAAGGTGACTGGAGGGACTGAGTCCTGCTTGCTGGCAATATTTATTTTAGATTTTTTGTTACCAGTCTGCATAGTGTCTGCTGCTGGAACATGTGACTGGGAGAGGAGCAAGAGGTGAGTGCCTGGTGCTGAGGTTGGTCATGGCCATGGAGCCCCCCAGCTGTCATACTCCACCACAGAGAGACAATGCAGCACTGTAAATATTTCACTGAGCTTGTTCACATCCCAGAATGTTTGAAGATATTTCCAAGATGGTTAAATATGTGTGGTTTACTGTCATTTATTTCTTCTGTGGAGTTAATTATTAGTCCAGAACCAGCAGCAGCAATTCGAACACCACCAAAAGGGTTTTCCCATCCACAGTATGACCTCTTGTATTGACATCTTTCCTTGTAATCTTTCCTATAACCAAAGAGATGGTATTGCACATGAGCTTAATAATGCTCAGAAAAATGATAAACACTGTTTCTTAGAGCATTTTCTCTGTTCATTCCCATTCCTAATAAAAATACATGTACAGAAAGCTACAGGTTTGACTACAATACTAGTAGGTGCTTCCTCTACAGAATGAGAGTTTTAAAAACAGAATCTAAGAGATTAAAATGAGCTTTTGAAAAAGATTTTGGAAATACTGAACATTAAAGAGGGAAGTTTTCAGCTAAAATGCTGGTTCACTGTAAGATCTTTCTCAGATTTACTCTTTTTTTTCTTCAGACATCCCAGGATGAGCTGGAGCTGACTTCTCTTAAAAAAAAAAAAAAAAAATTCTGTGAAGCTATGTGTTTTGTGCCAGCGAGATTATTGCAGAGGAGAAATATTTTTAAGTGAACACTTTAAAGTTGAATTTCACAACAGTGACATACCTGTAGGCATTTCTGCTGCATGAGTAATAGAGAAAAAGACTAACAGGTTGTTATAGCAACCAGCATTAAGCAATGACTTCATGAGAGGAGTTCAGTGACATCAAAAAATCACGTTGAGAACAGCTGCTTTGCTGTGAGGCTCTGCTGTGGTTTAACCCCAGCCTGGAACTGAGTACCATACAGACACACAGTCCCCCAACCCTGGTGGGGAGGAGAATAAAAAAAAAAAGTAAACCTCATGGATTGACATAAGAATCTCGATAATTGAAAAAAAATAAAATTTACTACTAGTAGTAGTACTAATAATAATCGTAATGAAAGGGAGAGGCAAAGGAATAAAAACCCCAAGAGACAAGCAGTACATGCTGCAATTGCTCACTACCCACTGAGTGATGTCCAGCCCATCCCTGAACAGCGATTCCCCCCAACCCCGACCACCTTCCCCCGTTTATCCCCTGAACAGGATGATCTGTGGTATGGAATATCCCTTTGGCAAGTTTGTATAGCAGTGTCCCAGCCACATTTCCTCATGGCTTCCTGTGCACCTCCTCACTGGCAGCACTCAACGACTAAAACATCAGTGTGCTATCAACATTAGCCTCATGCTTCCACAGTACCAGGAAGAAAATTAACTCTGTCCCAGTCAAAACCAGCATTGACTCATTTTACAGGACAGAATTTCTTTTCTCCCAATCCCCTGAAGCTTGAAGGAGCTGTGAGTGCAGGGGAACCTGAGCTCGTGTCTCATGCTCAGTGCAGGGATGAGCACAAGCAGCGGAAGGAGCAAGACATGAGCCCCATGGGTCTGGGGGATGCTCTCTCATCTATCTAATATCTCACTGAGCTCTTGTAAGAAGGATTTTTTTCCCCAAAACTTTGCTTCTTGTCACTCCTCCAAATTTTCCCTTCAGACCAGCTCCTTGACCCAAAGTTTCTGCGTCCTTCAAGCTTCTGTGCAGAGGGTTTCTGCCTTCTTGGCATATAGTCACATGAAACCTTGAAACACCCATATTACTGTAGCAAATATTACTGTATTCCACAGCCGTAGGAAGGAGAGAAGATCCAGCAGGCAGGAATTGTGCAGCAAGATTGATTTATTTAATTATTTTACAAACTCTTTTATAGACTTTTTTCTTCATAGTCTAATTGGACAAAGGATCAGCCACCCCCTGGGTGGATTGGCTAAAATCCTAACATCCATTGTCAAAATATTTTTCTACTGTACCATAAACATAGTTCTACAAGGTTGCAGGTGTTCATAGTTTATAGAACTTCTGCTAATCTCTTTGTGAGAGAGAAAAGTATCCCATGGGCTTAGAAAGCAGCAAGAAAATTCTTGCTAGCAGAAATATTGTATCCACACACCCAAGGAAAAAGGAGGCCTAAAAAAGGCAGAAAATATGGCTGGGCTTGAGCTGGAGCTGGGACAGCTGGGGTGATGATGGAAGGAGTAGCTGATACTCTGAGTGGTACCTGAGGAGTGACTGATCATTTTCATCCCCATGATGGTTTCTTCAGAAGCAGATTCTATTCCCTTTCAGGTCCCTTCTCTTATTCCTGTTAGCTGAGAGGCTCAAGAGTTATTGGGATGGAGGTTTTTTTAGGTATTTACAGGTTTTTTTCATCCACTTTTCTCTGGTTTGTTTCACCCTACAGACTTAAATAGACACAGGGTGGTGGCTTCTTGTCCCTGTTATTTCTTGCTAGCAGTGGGTTGGATGAGACCACCTACCTTACATCTTTCCCCCAAAAAGATAGGGAACTAAGTATTCAAGGATTTGATAGGTGGATATAGTAGGAGATTATCTCCAGTTTTCTTCTTCCCTGGTCTCTTCAGCTCCCTTATCTAACCCACAGTTTTCTATCATCTCAATGGTTTCGATTTCTTTGTGGTTTTAGTAAATCTTTTTGCTCACCTGCCTGCTTCCAGGCAAAGAGAAAGTAAACAAGAGCTTGGTGCTTCAGATGGTAGGGAAACACAGGTGTAAGGAATGTAGACCCTAGTTAAAAAAAAAAAAAAAAAAAAGCTATTTTAGACACTAAAATACTACTTAAGAAAGCCAAAGAAAATTTCTACAATAGCAATTTCCTTCACTGAAGAACCTGATTTATAGAATTGAGGCGACGAGTATAACTTCAGGATGCTTTTCCAGATAGGCTCCTTCCAGGTATTGCTACCTCATTGCATTTCTGGCCCTGAGATGTCACCTGCTGGATCCAGGTGATCAGGCACAGATGCTGATCGAGTACGTGAGGCAAATTGGACTAAAGAGTGAGACGTTGTGAGATGTCACAGAGTACAGGGAGACAGAAAAATGGCAGAAGGGGTCAGTGAGGACGGCCAGGTAACCTAGTCTAATGTGTGATGCATTAAACTTGGTGGATCTGTGAATTCATTGCTGAGGACAAGAACTAATTGCACTCCAGAAGCAGACAGCACCAGCCAGTGATTGCTTGGGTTCTGCAACAACTTCTAGGGGCATGCCTCAGGCCTTTCTGCTGGTTTTGTGCTTGGCTGGAAAGATTGAACTCATTGCAGGGTGTCTGCTCCTGATGCAATGAAAGGACACCACCAGAGGCTTTTTGGATCATCTGCTTTTAAAAACTGAGAGATTCCAGTCCTCCAGGCTCTTTTCCAGAAAAATATGACCTTTCAGTCAAGATGCTAAACATGAAGAAAGCAAGCACTCCCAACTGACAGTATTTAGAACAGTAACCAAAATGGCCACAAACACTCCACGTATCAAAGATACTGCAGAGATACTGAGTCACTAATAAGTGTTATAAAGGACTCTTTAGCTGTGACAGGATCAGAAAATTACATCCCACCACATTGTGTACACAGCCATTTCTTAATGACTCAGCCTGCTCTGACTTTAGAAAACCATGGTGTTGAATCCCAATTTTTGGCTAATGAACCTCAGCAGAGAAGACAGAGGCAACTAATTATTTGCCCATCTGGACATATGAGAAAAAGAGGAAGAATAGGTAGATCTTAAAAAGAGAGAGGGGAAAAAAGACTCATTCGCATATCCAGGCATTTAGTTTAATTGTCTGTGTAACAGAACTCTCTATAAAGAAAATAAATACCTAGTCTGGCTTCCCTTCTCCTTATATCTTTGAATGAACTAGCCAGAGGAGGAAGAAAGATGCCGTGTCCTTGGACACCCCCTTTTTCCATAGATACAATATAAATGCCAAGAGAAATATGAACAGTAGATGTCCCACATATTTTTTGACTTGTAAAAAGTGAAAATCCCAAATCCAGTACCAGTCATGAGAGTCTGAAAGCAATCCAGAAAAATGTAGCATTAGCCTATAGTGCTTCGAGTCTTGCCTAAAAAGCTGAGGATAGAAGACAAAACTGATCATTGATTTCAAAGTTCACTTCAAGGCTTGCACTTATGTCCTTGATAGGACAAAGCAGTTCAAAAGCATAACAGGAGCTTTCCAGTGGAATTCCTGTGTAAATCTGCATTCAGATTGTTCAATTCAACTGTTAGTTTCCTCATCATGAGGGGCTTTTCCCTCTCATCTGCCTCAAATAAAGCTCTGCTACCAGTCAATGTGGTCACATCTTTGAATCTGTGCAGCTTCCTTGCTCTTCTTTCCTTTCTCCCTCCTCTGAGGCAGGGATGATTTCTGGTTCTGCATAAAGATGTATGAAATGAGGGCTTTTCATCTCACCAAGACAAGAAAGGATTTCAGCCTCATACATAGCCTGTTGCATAGAAAAAACAAGCAAAATGCTTCAGGAGTTATAAGACTTCAAAATTCAAGCATACATTCAAAGAGACAATGTATATATATATATATGGTGTCTGCATGTGTATATACACACACTTATAGCAAGATAGATACATAGATAGATAGATAAAGCAAATCTTTAAAACAAGAATGGACTCATACAAATTACCATAATTCTGTAGAAGATCTAATGTAATTTTCCACAATTTTGAATGTAACAGCAGTTTCCATTAAAAGGTTAGATTATCTGTTTCTGATGCCAGAGTAAGGAATAAAACCACACCTTTTCCTAATACCCTTACTACCATAAATTGAAATAAACTCTCTAATTAAGAAATAAATGTGTATGTCTATTATACACTGATCTTTATCTAACAAAATTGCAACCATATAGTTGGACATCTAATCTGCATTAGGCAGCCAATTTGAGGTTCGTCTTTCTCATCTCTTTGCATGTTACTCAGCACATGTAGGTTGTCCCCAAAGTCCAGCCTGGGAGCACCCCACATGCCCTAGCTATCCATAACATAAGCATTACCAGAAGGTGCCTCTAAATACAGTGATTTCAGATCAAGCCTGGGCCAAGTATATTTTAATTGCCCCAGCAGAGAGATGTGAACTTTACTTTACATTTCATGGTGAGGTTTGTACCAAAACTTCCCAAAACAAGCTCTGCAACAGAAGACTGAAAAAAATGGTTGACATTCAGAAGAAGAAATTAGTGATGTCGTTTCTCCACCTGCTCTGCAAAGGGAAAGCAAGGATCCCTGTCTATGCTGTATGTGACCTGGCCAGCCATGGGAGAGGTGTGAGGCCTGGCAGTGACCTGTACATCCAAATTGAGCCAAAACCAGATTGTTGTGAATCCCAGCTGTTGCAGAACAAAACACTGATCAGGCTGTGGGCACCCAACGTGGCAATCCACCCAACATCCCACAGGGTGTGACTGCAGGGAGAGTCTGGACCCATACAGATCTTAGGCACTGCATGCCACTGGCCTGATACAGGGCAGGTAAATGCAGACAGCCTCAGAAATGCCTTTCAAATGCATTAGAGACAGACAGAGATGGTTGGATGCTGCAGCCAGCAGAACTTCAGCTTGGGGAAGATTAAGTCACTTGATTGCAGATCTGAGTCACGTTTACCTGCAAATCTGCCTTCAGTGTGTCATATGTACACGTTTTCCTCCGTGGAAAGGAAATCTCATCTGCTTCTGATTGCATCCATGAGACTTTCTGGTCTTCTCTGTTCCTGCTAAGGGTCCCTTCAGTTTCCCATTATATTTTTCCCTGGCCTTACCTCATGCAGTATTTCCCAGCTGCTCACTGTCCTGACGTGCTCTTGCCCTTCCAAACTTTTCCTTATCTCATATTTTCCAGGCCTGTCATTGTCCTTTTCTGGTTTTCTGTATCTTCCTCCCACACCTTACATTCCCATCTGCACAAGATTTTACATTTTTTTAGCAACAACTGCTGGCAACCAGTGGTGGTTGCCATTGCTCATGATAACCAATTGCCCATTTATATGGGCAAATATGACCAAAATCCTTGCTGTGAGAAGTAATAATACCAGTCCTATCCAATTTGTTTGGATCATATGGTCTAACAACTGCTCTAGACCAGGGGAACTGTACCCTTACACAGCCAAAGGTTTTCCCTGCAATGGCTCTTCCACAGCCCAAGATAAATTGCACTCTCACAGAGACTTGACCATGAGAATGTCCATCAATTGACATCCAAAATGCTAAAGAGTTAAATTCATACGTGAAGCTCCAAACAGATGCTATTGTGGTTCACATTACATTTTTATCGTCACTGAATTCCATAAAGATTTCCTCCAGATTAGCTTTCTGTCTAAACACACCAAATCTGTGACCATTAATTTCCACATAGTTATAATCTTGTTGTACTCGTCAAGCAAAATTGAATTTGCGGAAATTTCCTTGCCATTGGGTATGTAGAGTTCAGTTATTAAAATGTACTTTCAAGCTGGGAAAATGTTGTCAGCAGTAGGTCTGTGGCTTTGTACATTGGCAAATATAAATCAAAAGAGTATCCTTGAAAAAATTAATTTGCTCCCAAAATGAGAAATGAAGATAAAATTCTGAAAAATCTACAATTGTAATCTGAGGAAAGAGAGATGGAGTGTTTTAAGAGAACTCTTAAAAATTATAAAATATATTTAAAAGCCCATTTTTGCTTCTTTAATTTAATATTTTCATGTAAAAGCTTCTGGCTCTAATTAAAATCTTCATATTACTCAACTAACATCCACTGCTACAAAGTGATAACAGACTTAAATCACAGGACTGGTCTTTTGAAAATTAAGAATTCTGGTCTTGGACATAATTAAATCTTAATCGATTGAGGCCTTATCTGACTAAAAACCCAAGATCTTTCTGTCACATTCTAATCACAATATATTTCTTGACTGTCCTAGCACAAGACTCCAAACACTGCTCAGTCACTTCGGCCAAAATGAGAACAGTTTTTCAGACATAGCTTTAATTGGATTAAGGGAACCGTCAAGCTTGGCTTCTCATAACTGCTTGGCTTGGCTGCTTAGTCCTACTGTTAATGCCATGAAAGGTCTGGTTTGTTACTAGAGATAAGACTCTCACCAGTGTTTGATCTTGCAGAGGGATGCAAATGAACTGTTGTCCCACAGATTTCAGCAAGCAGGTGGAAACCAAGGATGTGTCTCATTAGGGTCTCAAAGGATCCAGGCAAAAATATGTGGCATACTAAGAGGGAAAGAAATGTACTCCTGTGAAGAGATTAATGACTGGCAGGTTGACAGCATGCAGAGGGATCTGAACACCAGCTTTGATTAAGAGTGAGATGTTAAAGGAAGTAAAGTGGATGCTGGCATGTGCCTTAGTAGAGAAGGACAGCACATCCTGTGAAATAGTTCTGATCAAGTGAAAGCTAAATGCCAAACATAAGATGCCTGAATTTTATCACCAAAATGTAGCTGGATCTCCCTCTCTGTTCTGCTTAGTTAACTGGTCCTCATCAAATCAGAAAAGCAGGTCACACTTACTCACGTGGCCAAATACAGTCAGTTTCTAATATTAAATAATGAAATTTAAGATTTAGGACAGATCTAGTTTGTGGCAACAAAAAACCAGAGGCAACAGACCCTATTCTGAGTTTCCCATAATCTGATGTGGTTCACACATCTCAGTGAGTAATGGGGATAATTTAGCAGTTTGCCTCTATTATTTCTTAAATTACCTTCCTATTTCTTTCATTGGTTCTTCCACATACCAATCTAAAACATATTTTTAATGCAACACTTTTCATATTTTTAGTGTCATTTCTCTATAAAACTAGCGAGTAATTATTAATTCTTCAAAATTTTTCCTATGAGCTAGCAGGAGTACTAGAGCAGGACTCTCATTCAAAAGAATGGCCTGTTGAAAAATTACAAAAATTACATTGAGACCAGAAATTTCATTAGTAAAAAGCATCAAATAAAGCACGCAGTTCTCCAAGGTTTTCATCAGTTAAAATGTCCTTTTATTACACTCTCCTTATATGGGGGCAATACTAAAAATAATTTTTACTATTGATCAGGGAAAGCATCCACCTGACTTCCTGAGCATGCAGTCTTCTCCCTGAACCATGACCAAATGCACCACAGAGGTGAAAGGAAAGAAAATTCTGGGGGCTTCAGACAGGTCCCCATTGTGCAGCCATGTGTGGCAAGTGCGGGGAGATGGATTGGTGCAGAGAGCAGAAACTGAGTGAGTGAGACATGGCCCCTCAGAGGCCAGGGCAAACTCAGGAATTTAATCCAGGTCTCTCAAATCCTGGTTCAACATCCCCTCTCTGTTAGATCAATGTAGCTAATGGCCAAAAGATGGTCAAAAAGAATCAGTGTTGCAGAAGGTGAAAAACTCACCACTTCTGAACTGTAGCAGCAGCAGGTGAAACAGCAAAACTTCTTCATGTCCAGTGATGGGGGGTTTCCCACTCTTTCTTTATAAAGTCCTTCTTACAGTACTTTTCTCTTTATGAGTTTCAAGGTAGATGTGGAGTGCAGAACAGAGATGCGTGGATTGCAGGAGACACAAGCTGTGAGAGGGTACCTGCTGTGGTTTACATGGTAGCATTCTTTCCTCTTACATTGATGCAGGATGACATATGGATTAACCTATGGCTGGATTCCTCCGGACAGATCAAGAGGCTTGGAGAGTCTGGGCTTTATTTCCTTGACATGATTTTCCCCATCTGGGTTGGAGACTACAGCTCCAGCCCCAGGATGCCTGCACACTCCTCTGCTTCCCTTCTGGAGCATCTCATCAGCATCTGGTTATCATTCAGTGTGTTCACGGCCCTGTCCATCAATGCTGGCAAACTCACACTTCCTAATGCTAACTGCCTAACAGGTTCTTCCCTCCACTCTGCTTTCATGGACTTGTCTGCACACAGGCCTGCTAGTGATCCTGTGCTACAGGAGCAGACAGACACAGGCTGCTGCACCCACCAGCCACACAACCGCTAGAAAAACAAAGGCAGCAAATAAGCAAAACATCCTTAAAGCCTAACAGAAGCAAACAAAAATGCATTATTTTTTAATGATTCCTTTGCTGTGCAATTCCATACCTAAATCTTACAGGATTACTAAAAACTTACAGATATCTATAATTTACTTTCTGTAACATTCTATAGGACTTGTCTCATAGGGATCTTAGAGAGAAGGCCCTGTAGAATCGCAGTGATAAAAAAATTGGGGTTAAGTCCTTGTTTTTACTGCCTACCACTGACCTGAACTCCTCCAGCTATGTGCTACCATGTCCAGAGAAGGATTTAAGAAGCCATGCAGCAGTGTGCACAGTGGCACTCCACACCAAATTTCAGAAGTGGACTTGACACAGCTCCAGTGGCTTTGTGCAAGCCCTGGTGCTCACAGTCTAAGGTTTAAGCAGCCATCAGTGAGAGCCACAGCTGGGTGCTCACACCACGCTGGCCAGGCAGTGGGCAGTAAGATGTCCTGCCCTGCCAGGAGCCTGTGCCCTGGCAGCTCAGGGGCAGTTCCAGCCTCCCTCCTGAAGAGAGGTTCAAGAATACAGACAGGCCTGATCCTAACCTCTGCTAACTCTGCAGTTCACTTTATTCCATGGCAAAAAATGTATCAACATTAATTCTTAACTGCAAGTCCCTGCTGTGCCGGGCTCCATCACAACTGTGTGGTGCTGCTGGGTGGATTCCTGCCCATGGACTGGTGCTGCCTGCCCAGCTAAGCTGAGCCCTCTGAGCCTGGCACCGTCAGCACCCACACCCACAGCAGGGAGCAGCCCCCCACCACCAGCATCATAACATAAATAAAATATGGGTGAGATGAAGGGAAGAATAGTCTAATAATTTCCTGTGGTGTAATTACAGTAAAAATAGCTACTCCTGAATAAAGTTATTGCTTCATTCTTGTATCCATGGCAACAGAAATGGAGACTGGTAGACCGGCTGCAGATGAATGCAGCGTTCTCCATCCCACCAGCCAGCTCAGCCTGCCCAGTGCTTCAGCAGGCAGGTGAGGAAGGGCTGGTCTGCTGCTGGGGTGGGCTCTGTCCTTTGGTGAGAGGGACCAGCTGCAGGGAAACACACGTCCATGCTCAGGAAGCTCTGCATAAGCCCATTACACTTTCAGAGCATCCTGGTCTGCTCCCTGGGCCTTTCCCAAAGGTAGGCATAGGGACACATGGAGAAATGCACAGTGCACAGTGTTCATTGGCCCAAGTGAAGGCAGAGTGCCTGGGTTCAGGAATCAGCACAAATCAAATGACAGGTGACCAGCTGAAGTGGACTAACACTTCTCCATGTGCAGCAACAGGTTCCAGTGCTTGCCTTAGGTGCTAACTGAAGTCAGCTGGGGCAGTTTGCATTCTGACCTAAAAAAAGTCTTGGTGTATTGCTGATAATCCGTGAATTACCTATTGACATTGATATGTTTATGCTTCCTCTGTGAAACTTTATATAAGTCACTGAGTGTTAGTGAGCAGCAGGTCAGTATCCCATTTTGGTCAGCATCCCCATTTCATCCCCACTGAGTCTGTTGAAATTATGTTGATGAGCTCATCAATACTGTCTGGAAAATAGTAACTACCACACAGGTACAGCAGCATACCTTCAATTCCCAATTGGAAAATATCCCTTATTGCAAGTTCTCTTGCCCTATCTAACGTTTATTCTACAAGTTTAAGTGCAAGAGATCAGGACTTGGTTACAAAGTTCAAATGTCATGTCTAGGTGAACAGAGACCACAAGTATTGTATCCCAGTCACATCCATGTTTATTTGCATGTTCTCATCTCCTGCTTATAATTAATTGCTGGTCATGAAATTTCTCCTCATGAAATGAATATCAAATTTGATTATAATAATCAGTTTTCATTTGATATTCATGTTCCTTTAAGTGCAGTGAATTGCACTGCATTTTTAATGAAAAATCATGTCATAAAAAATCTTATGTGTTCCACTGTTGACATAGCACCAATAACATATAAAGTTCTTGCAACTTTATGTATGAAGCAGCTTTTCTAATCAAAGTACTGGGAATAATAAAAAAAACCTTTGCAACATAATATAAGCATTGTGAAAATTGTGAACACTGAGCTGCTGGGAGAAATAAAAACATTTTACTATGTTTTTCAGGTTACAGGAAGGATGGGTGAATAGTTACAGCCTCCTTTAAAAACATAACCATATACAGAATACAGTATCACTTACTCTTGGAGAAAAATAGCTGCGCAAAGTAGGACAAAACAATCTGTGTGTTATCAAATAAATACTGTTAATTTTTTTCTATTTGTAAGTTGTTGAAGTTTTTTCCTACAGGGCAGGATTTGTCTGAGATGCTACTTTCAGTGGATGGCATTTCTATGGGGTTTTTTATTCATTACAAGAAACTAAGGCGGGGAATAAAAAGGTTTTAGTGACTCTTTTTACCCAGGTGAAAGCCATACAAGAAGACCAAAGGAATCAAGTGTCCTTGTGATACTTTAGTTCAACTAGCTTTCTGTAGCATGGCTTTTGTAGGCAGCAGAGAACCGTCTATAAAGAAGAGTTAGCCTTTCACTGCTGTCCTGATACATGCAAATATGAATTAAAGCTTTTTTTCCTAAATATCCTCCATGCACATTAGTGAATAACTGATTTCACACTCAGAATATTGTCTAGTTTGGAGGGTGACTGGCATGACTTGGCTTGCACCTATACAGCTGACTGCTGCCCCCAGCACCCACACTGCCTAGAGGGACAGATCCTGCTCAGCCACCCTCTGGTACCCAGTCCTGCCCCACAGCTGTATCAAGGATGGGCCAGCAATCCCACAGGATGGACAGACACATGCTAGCACTGCCCCATGTCCTCATCTCATTTAGTTTACTGGTAGGGAAATAACTTGTATGGCTGAGCAGCAGCTTAGTTTCTCTCAGCAGCTGCTCATCTGAAGGTTAACAAAGAGCTTTCGCTGTCACACTGATGCTCAGAGTTAATCCATCAGGCACTATTTGCAGTTGATCTAAATCGTTGGTGTGACTGGAAGAGGCAGTGATGGAAGCGAACGGGAAAGACTCCTGGCTTAAAAAATTTTGCCTCTGGATCCCAAGGACATTTACATGAAAAATCTCCTGTTTTCCTCAATATCTGTTATATTTATCAATGGCAGCCTGTACTCCTCTAAAGCCCTTTGCAAACCCTGTTGCTGTGTTCCTTTCACCTAGAGTTTCTGCAGTGTCTACCTCTCCTTCACTGCCACCCTCTCACGCATTTTTAGCCACAGTGGTTGTGTCCTTTGCCAGTGATTCTTCTTTACTTTTCTTCTGCCAAAACCAGCCACATCCACGTTAGTAAACTGAACAATGTTAGGAAGGTCACCTCGGTAGGAGGGTCACAGCTGCATTTCTGTCTATCATCCCAAGAAATTCCTCTGAAGTGTTCATGGGTTGACACAGAAGGATCTTCTGGAGTTGCTTTCAGCAGGTGATTTCAGTGCAGCTTCTATTTCAGTGGAGTGCCTATTTTGAAGCAGAAGAGAGCATGACATGACTGACATGGCCAGGCCATACTGTCCTATTGCACTCCCCTGCTCTAAGACTGGCTCTCCAGACACAGGGCTAGTCGGTGCCAGGGTGGCACAGAGAAGCTGGTCCTGGCTCTGTTTAGTGTCTCAGACACAAGCTGATAAGCAGATGTAGCAAATGGGATCTCGATGTAATGGCAGTTATGGTATTTAATTCTTGCTGCAAAATATTAAGGCCTCAGTTATTGCCAATCTATTCTCTTAATGTGCTTGTTCACTGTTTGGATTCAGTGATGAAAGCCCTCTATTTTATTACAATGGAAGGGAAATGTTTTCTTATGAACACTGGAAACTCTGTGGGTACAAGGGAGGAGCAAGCTGAATGTGTGACCACCAGGTGAAACTGATGATGCTGAGGGTGATGAGCTGTTGGGGAAGAAGAAGCTTCACCATCTGGGCAGCGGCAGCACTGTGCCATAGTGGGTCCCACTCTGTGTCCTGCAAGGCCACAGCCGTGCTGATGGAAACGCCTGGCACTGCGCCACCAGGAGCTCTGCACAGAACATGGGCAGCTGTCCTCTCACTCTGGTCCAGCACAGAACATATTGTAGACAACACCTGAGGGAAATTACTGGAGTTTGCCTACAGAAAGAATAGTGGAAGAAATAAATATTTTCTCAGTATTGTCAAATATTTCCTTTGACATTTTTCCGTTTTTCTTTGAACAAGGCCCAGAAAAAAATTGATCAGAAGTAGTTTCTGAAATTTTCTCCTATGCGTTCTCTTTAACAAGTGTTGTTTTTATCCTGATTTTCCCTGAACAAAACAAAACACATTGCTGCAGAAAAAAAGTGTTATTAGTGTTGCTCCACCTGCTGCAGTAGCAAAGGACTGTGGTTTAGTGAGCCAGTGTGGGATGCAGGAGAGCTGTGTGTGCACAGCCCTGTGAGAGGATTGCACAAAGCTTACACTTGGTTTCTGAATCTGAATCCTTTCCTATGCAGCCCAGATGGGCCATCATGCGAGAGCAAGGGCAATTCTCCTGTAAGACACTGCAGGGTTGACAGGATTAATGGTCCCAGGCAGCTCGTGAAGCATCCACTGTTTGTACACAGTGGGGCTCTGCCAAGCCACATTTGCAGGGTTGGTACATTTTCAAGGCTTTTTGTTTAAAACAATTCAATTTCTTTTCCTCTTTGAAGCCTGACTTAGGCTTGCTCATGCTAAAACCCTTTCCACCCAGCACAACACTGGCAATAACTGGGCACAATAGGAAGCAAAACTGTTGATGGTGTCAGAGACCTAGAGTCACAATTTTAAGTAAAATTAATAAAAAAATTCAGATTCAGCAACGACATGGCAATACAGAATCTGGCAATTCACACTTTTATCTAAAGCTGTAGCGTCGACCTGATATCACAGATTGTCCTGGGTTGCAGTGTATTCTATTACCACCCCCATCAGCTGTTGAAATCAGGTGGGGCAGTGTTTCCTTGCCTCCTCCCCCCAGCCTATCTTTCTGTTAATTGCCCATCATTGTCCTGCCGCCTGACTCAGAGATAACTCCCTCCGGACTATCTTCTGTTAATGAGCCTAATCAACACTTTGCCTCATGACTCATTACCCCATTGTGAGATGCTCCACCCAGAGGGAGGAACCAAGCATCCCAGCGTGGATATAATCTGAGGCTGAACACCAGAGACACTGGCTTCCCACTGGATTTCCAGAGGACAGGAGCTACACAGCCACCATTGGACTTCCTGAGGAAGAGCAGACTGTTTTACTACAGGATCACTGCTTCAGAGGACTGCAGCCACCACTCTACCAGACTGCTACCACCACCCTGCCTAACAGGGTGTCAGGTTGTACCTTGACTCTGTCAGTTTGACAGTGTTTTCTTTTACCTTTTTTTTCCTTTTCTTTAATTTCCATTAAATTGTTATTCTGACTTGGTGTCTCCCACTGGTTTGTTTTCAAACTAGTACACAGATTCAGAAAGACTTATGACTTTTACACAAGATATTTTTACATTATTAATGGACAGCCTCCAGGGTTCCCTGTTTGGGGCTGGGAAGGGGGACTGTAATGTTGTGGTTGCTTTTAAAGAGATCCCACGTACCTTCCGAGGGCAATAAAATTGCATTATTAGCTCCTAAAAGAAATGTGTTACTGAATAGATTTTTAAAAGTTTTCCAGGTTTCCATAAAATGGTTTGTAATGTCAAATCTGAATAAACATTAATTTCCTGGGGATGTTTTTGTTAGGGTACAACTTTTTTTTCTTTTGTACAGGTTATAAGAGTAACTATCCCTGCCCCCAAAACCATTATTACTGGCTGAACAAATGACTGCAATGCATAATTTATGTTGTGCATTTATTTATTTCCATTTGTGAATCATCTAGCTATATTTTTTGCAGTTTGCTCTTTGCAATTGTTTCACCATTTTAAAATTTGTGTATTTTATATTTTAAAATTACTGTATTTCCCCTTGTTGCTCAGGGTTAGAAGTGGATGTGTGAATTCTGTGAGTAAGAACCTAAGTCGCCCAACATCTCTTCTACTTCCAGACTAGGAAATCTCACTTTCAGTAGGACCCAAACCTAAATAAATCATGGGCTTGGTACCCTCAAGGTGATCCAGTTTGAGATGAAAAAGTGTGACAAGTTAAGGATGCCTTTAAATAGTTCCTTTTCCCATTTACTTGATGTATTTTTGAGCACAGCAGAGTCAGAAAAGCATTCAGTTTAAAATAAAGGAGATGCAGGAGACTCCAACACACAGATTTCAGTTTCAGAAAGCAGCAGTAGCCCCTCTCTCTCCAGATCCCCTTGGCATTACTGTGCCATCACCATTACCCTGAAGATGGATGGGACCAGGCTACATTGGGTGCTGTATAGACACAAGGCTGGCGAGCCTAAGGCTGTGAATCCTAAGGAGCTTATGGTTAACCCAGAAAAAAAAAGGCCGAAATAAATATACAAAGAGAGACAGAAGCACAGCAAGATGAGAGATTCAGCCACAGACATGTGGTGAGCTGGAAGCAGAGGTTCATAGAGGGTCTGGGTCTCATGTGTGCTGTCCTTGGGGATCATGCCATATGATCTTTCTGGACTGAAAGCACTCAGTTGTGCCACATCAAGTTATTTTTCCAGTAGAAAGTCTGGAAATAACCCCTATGGAATCAGTGATATGGGTAGGACAGTAATATACCTCACTACCACCACCTACAGAAAGAGGAACATCTCAAGAGCCTTCTCAGGATCATCACATCCCTGCAATTTCTGTGTATGCCTTCAGATGTGTTTTACCAGTTCCTTTCCTGGGCCATTTTTTCTGACTTGAATGGGACCTTAGATCACATCTGCTACTTGAAATAAACATAACCAAAAATATATTTGGGATGGCTGTCAAGACAGTTTCTCAACAGTTGCTCTCTGCAACCTGTTCCCTATGAAACCATTTCCTCCAACAGAAAAAAAAAAAAAAGGAATAGTAATTGTAAATCTGCACCTAGCTACAGGCAGATTTAATGCTGTAGTGCTGCAGCCATTCAGACAGCTCAGAGCAATGGGATAAGGTATAGGAAGAGCTTTGTGCTGTCTGAGGGTGCAGGACTGAGTGATGTGTAGCTCTGGGGAACGTGGCTCTGTTTCTATGATGGCTCTTACTGCAACAGGCTGGGGGTGGGTGCGTGTGTCTCCTCTTGCAATCCTCAGCCAGTGCTTGTTCCATGTCCTCTGTCTTTCCCGGGTGTCAGGGACCACATGCTGAACAATTTGTCAAGGTCTCCACCAGGTCTCTCTCTTTGTAATCTCCTCTTTGCTCTTTCAAAGCCTGGGAATCATTCCAGACCCAAGGGACCATCAACAAATGCTGAGGAGTCTCCCTCTAATCACAGCTTCAGAAAATAAGCCTTTGCTAATACTCTTCTGTACAGAAATGATAAACCCCTGTAAATCCTTTTCCAGTCCTGCACACCCATCAGCAGTGCCTGTACTGGTTTTCCCTAACTCTTGGCTGAGCATTTTACTTCTGTGCTCTCTGCTGCCTCGGGTAGGCCTCCTTCCCCACTGGCATTAGCTGTACTTGGAGAAGGACCCTTCTCCCATCCCAGACCCACACCTTGCCCTGGGACCCAGGGAAGAAGCTGTGCACAGGCTGCTCCAGGCTGTAGTCAGAGACTGCCTCAGGAAACATCCAAAGAGAAATGGGAGATGCTTCCCCAGCCCTCGTGGGCAGCTAAGAAATGGAAAGTTTGCTACAGTCTCCAGCTACCAGCTTCTGCTGGGAGCTTATTGGGAATTTGGAACTTAGCAGCCTTAGTACAGCTATAGATGCTTCCACAGAAAAGTGTAAATTTACATGGAATCCCTGCCCTAATATCCATAACTTCATCCAGAGACACAACCGTCTTGTTCTGCCATGACTGCGAACTATAGAACATCCAGTGAAGAAGGGAAGGCCTTATAGACCCTCTGAAGGAGGGCATAATACCTCCAAAATCATAACTTCAAAGCTGCTAAAGAAGGAGGCAGCCGCTGGAGCTGTTCCTTGCAGACAGACCATGCCAGGAGGGCAGTTACAGGCCATACTGTGCACGTAGGAAGGTCTCCAGGATCTAAGATTGTAGGTTTGAAATAACAGCAGCAGATTTTAACAGCCTACAGATGTTTCGAAACACGGTAAGTCATATTCCAGTAAATTATGAGGGACATTGCAAAGCAAGCCTGATTCCACAGGACCCCCGTGGGGCTACACCAGGGAAATCCCAAAATACCTATCAAAGAGTTTGGCTAAAGTGTGACTTTCTGCAGTTTTTGGCTAATGTGTCTCTTCAGGCTTTCAGAAAAACAGTGACATTTCATCCAAAGGTTCAAGGCAGAATTTAAAATATCACCAGCTATCCAATATATAAGAATAAGCATTTAACAGATGCCAATAAATAGTAATGTACATATCAATTATTGTTTTTAATAGCACCCATTCATCCTCAGCAGTCCCAGTAGAAAAGCAGGAATGTACTCTCTAATGCTGATCATAATTGTACCAGTCACAGAAAATGACAGGACTGCTGTGAGCCCATACTGGTGGAGGACACCATTAATTATCACAGTGGAAGGAGGAATGATTTGCCTTTGTCACAAAAACAAACCTCAGCAAGTTAAGTCAACAGGAGAAAAAGTACCAAGATGCGTTAATTTGTTATATTGGAATTAATCTGGAAGATCAGAAGAGTGTTTTCATATCTAGGAAACAAAAAATATTAGATTATTTGTGAGATTAGATTGGTCTAACACTAAGAATGTTGATATAAATATAAGCCTCTGTAGGGCTTAAGAAAGATGTTAGAAACTACCCTGAATGACTCAGATGCTTACAGGATCATTTATTGTTATTTGCATGGCAAGGGCACACTGAATCTTTTTTTTAAATGTTTCCACATTAATTTAATATTTCACATTTAGATTTGGCCTTCTGTGGGCCACAAAATACAAAAAAAAACAAGAGTCGGGAATATTCTGTTCATGTTTCTGAGTGGCCAAACCTCTTTCAGTGTGTTTCTGGTAGGCTGTGAACGGATAACATCCCGATTCCCTTTCCTGGGCAGTGCAATATAAAGGATAATGGGAGAAAAATAACAGGACAAACACAATCAGACTGATCCCCCTCTCAGCTTCCTGTCTGGATTACAGAAAGTAAGGACTTCCCCAGAGAAGAGGCTGCAGGCAATAAAGGTCTTGTTATTCCAGCAGGCTAAACTTTGGGAATGAAGATGACTGCTCATCCAGCTGTGGGGTGACAGGATTTGTTCCCATTGTTTTCTTTTTTTTCTTTTTTTCCCTGCTACTTCCACGGTTGGTAACAAACGGGAGATTTGAAGGCTGAATTTTGATATAGCACTCCTTGGAAACTCAGACAACTAAGGCGGTTTGGCAAGTTCTCAGATTGTACAAGGTTGAATCAAAACAAACTAGAGCAGTAACATCTGGGCCTTCCTCCCAACTGCTGCTGTTGTTCCTGGGAGCATTTCATAGAATCATGGAATGGTTTGGGTTGGAAAGGACCTTAAAGATCATCCAGTTCTAAGCCTGCCTGCCACAGGCAGGGACACCTTTCAGGTGTGGAAGGCAGCAACATTCAGGGACACCAGGGACAACTAGACCAAGTTGCTCAGAGCCCCACCCAACCTGACTTTGAACACTCCCAGGGATGGCACATCCACAGCTTCTCTGGGCAATGTGTTCCAGTGCTGTCAATTTGGGAACTGTTTGGTTAGGAGACAAGTATTTTTAGTTAAACTTTCCTCTATTTCTGCAGGTTCTGAGAGTTTCCCACATAGCAGAATTCAAAACGGGAAAACTGTTTCAGGAGATTCCTGTGTAAGATGGTGGCCAGTGGCATGAGGTTGGGCATGTCCAATCATTACAAAGTTAGTCCATCTAATGCTTTGGAAAGACTCCACTACTGGAATAAGTAGTAAAGCAGGTGTGTTTATTCCATGGGACGCACGGGGGATTGCTCCTCCAAAGTCATGCGTGCCGACAGCTGCATTCAGCTTGGTATGTATCGGGTTACAAGTTCCATATTCATTGAGTTTCCCAATACGCCTATACATATTCATTACTTAGCCCTGCCTAGCCTTGATTCATATTACAATGAGCCCAAAAGTCATTTACATCCGCGTTGCGCTTGTGCAGTGCTGTCTGGTGGTCGCAGGGGGACTCCGAGATGAAATAAGAGTCTTCCTCAGATGAAGTAAAGGGTCTTTCTCATCCTGAACTTTTCACCTTTCTTCCCTGCGCATGCTCTTTATGCCCCTGGGCTAAGTCCAAGACTGGTTTGAGTTAGCTTTAGGTTAAAAACAGGATCTTTGGTCAAGATTCCTTCCCTTTATCAATAGTCTCATATCTTCTTATCCTGCTTTGGTAGGCACAATAAGTATTGGGCAAGCGGTATGCATTGCTTCTAACAAACCAATTCTTAGTAAATCATTTAACCTCTGCTTCCCCATCCCCCTGATTCAGATCTACACTCTTCCTAAGGTGTAGAACACATTAGTAAAGATATATTCTGGTTTGATATATAGGGACTTAGCTAAAAACTAGCTTAATCCACCTACTGGTCAGTCAATTACTTCCAAGTCCATTTAGAGAGACTATCACAGTTAGAAACTTATGTGGGGTATAAAGCAAGGGCTGAAGAGGAGTGGAGCTCAGATAAAGGTCTGGTGGACTCACAAGACACACTATGTCCACAGTGAAAAATTAGACTTGATGTGATGCAAAAAAAACCTTCTGAACGTTACCAAATTAATTATGCAGCCGAAGAGTTCATATTAATTGTATCTCTGGATCATCTGTTAGCTCCAAAATGCAACCATGTCCTGGGACCTCTGGATTTCCAATCAAGCAAAACTACATTTGCATGTCTCTGTTGGAGAGATGACTGCTTAAGAGATATGCAAGAGGAATTGTAACTCAGGCAAAACGGGACTAGTCCCATTGCACACAGGACATGCTCGGTGCTCTGTGGTTGGATAACAAGGATACATCAAGCTGGATCAAAATTGTGTTGGTTTGCTAACTTTAACCTGCACCTACATTGCCTAATAAAATTTTAGTTCTTCCTTTATTTGGAGAACATTCTGAGCTCTTTATCTCATTAATTTGCACTTACTTTAAATTGCACATCTTATTTCCATAATGGAAAGAGTCTTATAAAGTGGAAGTCTGTAAACACTTGAGCTCCCAGCCCCAAGTCAAGACACAGAATAATATACAGCTGTCTTTTAACCTGATATTGATATTTTGGGGAATGTAACACATTCCCATATTGCTGGCCCAGAATGATGGGATTGGGAGAAATTCAAATATTCCTGCAGTAAATAGTCATTCCAGATGTCAGAATAATATTGGAGATTACTGTTAGATGGCTGGCATCAGGGACATGTCCAAACTGACAGGTGTATTCCTAAGAGAGTTTATTAAAGCTACAATACAAAAAAAGCCACACATGAAGACGTGTGGAGCATGACAAGAAAGTCTTCTGGATGAGTAAAAGTCTGGCTCTGCAGAGAAGTTTTACAGTGGTACTGATGCAGAACTGGATTAGCTAGGAAGGAGCAGCAGAGAGACATCTCAGTACACCTCTGTAAACTGATTGAATGTATCACACAGAAAGGTCAAGGTCAAGGCAAGAGGTACCAGTATTCTTCTCAGCAAAGGCCAAACTCCATTTCTGCTTGCCTGTAAGAATACACCTGTGAAATTTAAAAGATGGAGTTAGAAACCTTAGGGAATGCTGACAGAAGATTTTTTAAAAAAATTTTTGGTTTTGTGGCTGTAAATCTAGCACTGAACAAAATTCTCAGGTCACTCATGTTATTGTAATTTGGATGATAAATTATAGTTGAGATTATAGCTGTGCAATGACATCCTCTGCCCTTCAGCTGGAGCCTGGCTCTCAGGCAAAGACCCTCTCAATAAGAGTTCATACAAACAGTATCTTTCTACTTTTGAAATGGTTTTGTTTTACAATAAACCCCGGTTATTGTCTTTTCATGTTTTACAGTGACTCAGTCATTGCTCAGCCACTTGCCTGCCTGAGATAATGAAGTATCTTGGAGAAATCTCCCTGAGTAGTGAAGAGCAGCCCAAAGAGGGCTGTATTTCTAAAAATTCATTCCAGAGGCTTGTTCACAGTTAGGGATGGAATATCAGGCAGAAAGTCCTTAAGAATTTGAGGGTTTTGTTTGATTGTTTGGTTATTGGTTTTGTTTGATTGGTTGATTTTTGTTGGGTTTTGGTACGTTGTTTTTCTTTTTGTTGGGGGTCTTTCTTTTCCTGCCCCAATATTTCCAGTGCTTCCTGGATTTGAGCCAAAAATGCCCAGGGTAGATGAACCCATCCTTCCAAATTTTAATAATCCTCAAAATTTTAATTGATGCTAACTTCATCTCCTTTTCATTTTGCAGATAACAGAGGAAAAGGAGGTGGAAGGGAATATATATTTCTAATATGAAAAATTGTGTTCATGTTGCATCCAGGTTTAAGCAGTCATGGCAGCTAACATTCAAGTGTAAGCTTTTTCTTCCACCAAGATTTTTTTTTTCTGATCAAGTGGAGGGAGTTTGAGAAAATCATAGCACTTTGGCTCATAACAGCCTCTTAATTCCATTTTCTCTAAACAACCAGATGATTATTCTTTTTGTGCTTCATTAATTGTGGCCCACCAAAGGCACTTGAAAGACTCTAGTCAACTCACAGAGAAAGGCTTTTTATCTTGCCTCTGGAGCGAATTACATTTTGTCTTTAAAAATCATCCATAGCAGATGGAGAAAGGAATTAAAATTTTCAGAAAGAATGATGAGTATGACCACTGGTACTATTTCTACATATGCATATGTGTTGGGGTCCCTCCCCCGCCGTGTAGCCCTGGGAGAGGGGCCCTGAGGGCACAGACACGGGTTTCCCTGCCCCTGCTCAGCCTCGTTCCCATTGGTTGGTTTGTGTTCCCTGCGCGGGCAGAAGGACGCCTTGGTCCCGTGACTGGAACAGTTCCTCGGCAGAGCTCCGGCCATGCGGCTGGAGAAATAAACATCTCTGAAACAGCTATCAAGAATCTGTCTGTCCGTATATATTTCCACGGGACTCCTGGTTTGATATATGCATGTTGCAGTATCCCCACTGCAACACATATGCATGTGTTTACCTGTTTCATTCTTGGGCATGCTTAACCAAAGCTCACTTTGAGGAGAAAAAGGGAATTTAACAAATTAATAAATGTCAGAAAGCGAAAGATCAGTGTCCTTCTTCTCCATACAGTATATACACTTTGCCTTTCCACTGCATAATTTACAGCAATAAAGCCTCTCCAACAGGCACAATGAACCCCCCCGATGAGGTCAAAACATACAGCAGTCCAGGCAATCAGGAGCAGGTTAGTCAGTGCTTTGGTTCCTGGCCTTGATCTGAGCGGTTGTGGTGCTGGGCACTGTGCCACAGGCTGCCAAGACAAACTCCAGCAGCCCTGAGAGGGGACTGCCTTGGTCCTTCAGCAAAGCTGTCTGGACAGAGAAGTGCTGCCAAACCTCCCATGGGGACTGGTGAGGGAAAAGGGAAGGGTTGGGTAGTCACCGCTCCTGCCCCCACCCCAGCTGAGAGGACAATCACTGCTCCACCTTGCTCTCCATGTTGATGACCCTGCTATCTTAGGGTGAAGCACACCCTATTCCTTCTGAAACACTTCCCTCCTTCCTCCTGTGAAGCAGTTTTTCCACCTTCGAGGCACAGCTGGTTTCTCCAAAACCCATCTGCCCCACTGACTATGGCAGGGCATCATGTTTTTAAAGCAATAATTGTGGTGTTTAACAGGAATATCCTATCAAATCTCAGAAAGCAAACGTTAGTGTGAAAATAAGAGAAGAGAAATACAAAACACAAAGGGAACACACCTCTCCTGAAGGTGGTGGGTAATTTAGGGAAGCTGACTGCTTGCTCTCGGAAAGCAAGTGCTACATTCCAGGAATCATATTTATTGGGGTCTGAGCAGAGGCTGTGATGCAAAGCTCCTCCATGCTATAAGATATGTGTATAGCACTTCACCTCTCGCTGGCATTACATCTGTGATGAAGCTTGTACAGAACGACCAGGAGCTGAGCTTCAAGGAGGCAACTCAGAAGTTAGTTAGCAACAGGGAATTTAGACATTGCAAGCATGGATGCAACCTCATTAAAGTCAGAGGAAAAGGTACACTCTCTTTGCTCGTGTTTGTCTTTCTTTTTCCCTTGCATAGGTGCTGAGATCTTGTGCATCCACATACCTGAGGTCTCTGGAAACAGGGAGTTTTATTATTTGCAACATAGCAGATCTTCTCAAAACCATTGTGGTAACACTACATGTAAGAGACAGAAAAGCTTTAATCAGATGAGGCAGAGAGGGAGAAGGGAAGATGATGCCAAAGATCAGATAATCTCATGAGGCCCTGTCCATGAATAACCTGAATAATCCTGTGAACCCACAAAGCCATCACCTTATAGAAGCCAAACTGAAGAACAGTGAGAGCTGAGAACACTCACTGCCTGCAGGCATTGGGGCATCACCAGGAACTCATCCAGAATGGTACTCACCTTTCTCCTGTTTCACAGACATTATCCATCCTACTCCCTCTTGATTTTTCATCTGCCTCCTTCCAGCCTTCCACTTTTAACCTTGTTAATCCACATTCTCTACCCTCGCCAGAGTCCCACTGCAAAATCTCTTCTCACCAATATTTAAGTGTCATTCCCTTCTCCCACAACATCTCTCTCACCTTAATAAGTGCTTTTAGTGCATTGCAAAAAGTGCACCCTTCCTTTCTCCTTTGATACTGCACAGTAACCACTGACCCTGCACCCTCTTCACCTTTAATCAGTACTCTTCTCTCCATCTATCCCACCCACACTGCTGGAGCTTTTCCTGATGCTGGCTTCCTTTCCTCTGCTCCTGCTGGGAAAAGGAGCAGCACATACGAGCAGAGCAGGGTCACCCTTCAAATCTAGTGAGTGATTTGTGGCTCTGTGCAGGCTTAATCTGCCAGCAAAACAAACCAGAACCTCCCTCAAACAACTCAGTAGAAGGCAAGAGTCATCGCATAAGCAAGGCACAGAAACACATTGTTAAATGATATTTTCCAGCCTGTTTACTTCTGTCCCTTTATAGCTTGTGAAGAAAAAAAGATACTTGGAATATTCTAGTAAAACAAAATTACTAGGGATGTGATTATCAAATATGCAGTTCTGTCTCAAGATCTTGTCTGTAATGTTGGTTCATTAACCTGCTGATATATTAAAGACTCATTTGGAGGCTCTGAGACAGTATCATGTCATCTAGTACAAAACGTTCAGGGGAAAAAATGTACTGCTCACTGTTTTGGGAATTGATATATATTTATCTCATCAACATACCACTTTTAAATATCCTAACTCACTATAAAGCCCACTTCCAGCATCTCTACAACACAGAAGGAAACTAAAACCAGAGCAGCTGGAAATGCAAAGGAGGACACTCATTCATTCGTTCATTCATTCAATCATTCTTTCATTCATTCATCCCCTGGCAGCCTGTGCTCTCCTGCACTAGGCGGAGATGGATGCGCGGCTGTCGGCTCCCCTCTGCTGGCTGGTCCCCGGGCACGGAGGGAGCCGCGGCCAGACCTCCCCCGCGGCCCTCACCCGCCAGCTGAAAAGCAACGAGGCCCCAAACTGCCCAAATAATCACAAAGGGATGTTTTTCCCGGCAGGCGATCAGCCCTTGCATGACTTTGTGCAAGGGGAAGCTGACAGCAATGGTGACAGCAATTTTTACAAATTCTTTATGCTGAGACTGGTAACTTATTGTAGGGAGACTGGAGATGCTGCCTGGGGTGAGGATGTCTTGACCTTCCCGTTGTAAACACCAGGTTTTCTGTGATTATAAATTTCTGTGACTATAAATTCTGTGATTATAAACCTTAATCATCATGCCTGAACATTTCCCTGTCTGACCTCAGCCTGATTCTTTTCAACTTTCTACCAAAACATCTCAGCAACTCCTGTAAATGAATATAGGGAATGTACTTTTTTTTTTTTTCCTCCGTGTCATTTGCTAATTTCTTTTTTTTCCCTGCAATATTTCTAGAAAAATTTTTTGTTACAATTTCAATGTAACTTCAAATTTGGCACTGTATGTTCAGGAATTGCTTTATACCAGCAGCTAGAATGTATGTACCCAAGCCATAAAATTCAGAATCAAAAAATGCCTCTCTGCCCATGAGTAGCAAGGGATCTGGGAGTTTGGCAGCAAACCGCTTAGTACTCCTGTGAGACTGTACATCTAGCATCTTTTCAAAACACTGTCTTAAAGGAGGTAATAACACCTTTCCTACTGACAACAGCAACTCAACAGACCTGCTGGGAGAACATGTGACAGCAGCCCTCCCACCCAGCCAAGCTCCGAGTGCTTTTGGCAGGGAACTGCCTAGATGAGGAGCCCAGAGTTGCTCTCCAACCACATCCTGAGAAAAGGGCAGCATCTTCAAAGCTTGACTGTATCATTAAATAACACTTATAACTGAAGCATCCTTTTCTTTTACAGTACCTGGTTAGGGATTTGGGGGTTTTCTTCTGACCATGGGGATTTTGCTACTGACTTCATGAGAGATGGGCAGGACTTTTTAGTAAGGCAAGTGCTTAAAGTTCACTATATATTTGAAGGGCATTTTTTTTCTAAGTACAGGAGGTCTGCTTTGAATCAGTCCTCATATCACAAAAATAAAAAAGTCTCACTTACCTGGCTCAATTTCAAGAAAGAAATCTGCTTACCATTACTCATATTATTGTTACTATTTGCATTAAATTATGTATGCCCTGAATAATAGACTCTTAAAATTTTTAAACAACCAGGATGAAGGTGTCTTCCGAAGATGCAGAGATGCAGTCCTGAGCTACAAGTTTGTTTGTTCATCACAACACATCACCTTGGAGAACAAGAACAGCCAAAGAGCTATCCTACATACTAGGAACAGTGTCTCTCAGAGCAACTTTCTATCTGGAGGACCAGATGCCTCCCCTTTGGCAGAGCTTTGCAGCCCAGGAACACACCTGGGCTGATTTTCTTCTGCATGGTTTTCTTCTTCTTGCACCTAAACTAGCTGCTGTGGTCTGCAGGCAAGGTACCCCCAGTGTTCAGTGAGCAACTTCTCAATGGGAGCCCAGATCTACAACAGAAACAGGCACAGGCACAAAACTTTATACACTCAAAGGGAAACGAGAATAAAGGCTGCCTTGGTTCTGGAATCTCATTGTATTTTGGTCAAAACTTGGCTTGTTTCAACACTGTGTGTAATATGGGAGCATTCATGCACAATGCATGTGTCATGATGTACTCATAGCATAGAACAGGTATGTGTTCCATTATATATAAATGAGTAAATGAAATTTTCTTAAAATCATTGATGTAGAGATATTTACTATACTGAAATTGCAGAGAACTTTAATTTCACCGCTTATCTAAACACCAAATAGAACCACTATCTACAAGGAAACAAAGAAAGAAAAGAAAAATAGTACAAAATGCTGTGTTGGTTGTTTGAAACAAATTTTCATGAAAATTATCAGGTTTATGCAAATTCATAGCTAAGCTACCAATCAAACACCAACATAAAAGCCCACAGGAATGCAAAGATAAAAGGCTGGCCACATTGATTGCTGCCACAAGTCACACAATTATGATCCTTTTACCATTTATAGGCAAACTGCAAAGCATGGCCGTAATGGATGGGGCTGTCGATTGGGAAGATGCCATGGTTCAACAGAGAGACACTTTTCATAGCAGATAGACTGAAATGGGAAAATAGTGTATGCAAAGGATAGTCTCTAAGCTGAAATAACTGCTTCTAATGATAGATCCTGCAATAATTTCAGATCCAATTTCAGCAGCCACTGACCATAGTCCTGTGGCTGATGATTTGTTTGATGTGTTATGGGACACAGAAGCCCGTTTGCAGTAAATGTGTAATTCCATCCTGCCTTGCCCACTCAGTGGTGGGTATGGATGCCTGGGAAGAGACTTAAACCAGCACGGGACGAGGGCAGGCTGAAATAATTTGAAAACAACTTCCACTCCTTAAGTGGCTCTCAGGATTAGAAGCCCCTGTGGTAATGCAAAAACCACTTGATTATCTTTAGGGACTTTCCTTCAGTGTTGAAAGATTTCTCAAGATATTTTTGAAGCTCTGATGGAAATGATTTACAGAGGGAAGGTTGGCCAGTGGGGTCACCTTGTTTCATCTACTAACTATATGATACAGTAAGAAAAATGTTTTCTGTTCTCTCAAGCACCTACATAAAATGGTTCCTTTTCAGTGTCATCAAATCTCCATTCCAACAAAGGACCCTAAAGGGCTCTCAGACACAGTAGTTACTGGGATGACTATTCACAGGCTTTGAGAGGGCAGCTCTCTTTCACACTTTCCTGGGGCTGTCAGACATAATTTCCAAACACCGGAGCTACTTGACACTCCAACTATTGCTCTGCACAGAGAGATTAAAAACAGGGCTGTAATAATTTTACTGAAGTTATATCTTGTACTCACCGTCAGTAGGAAGGAGAATAATTGAAATGTTATTAAGAAAGGCTCATTAAAAGTTAGCTGTAGGCTGCCAATTAGGCAGGGAGTTGTCGTTTCTTCTCCATATACTATTAAACCTACTTGAGAAAACTATTTCAAAAATGAGGGGAAAACCTGGGATTTCCTAGTTTTAGGAAAAGGTAGACAACCACATGGACACAACTTTAACATTTCTGCTTGTCTGTCCACTTCTCAGCTTTCACCAAGAGCTTCCAAGTGCTCGGGCTTGCTTTGCACTCACCACCCTGAATAAATCTGAACAACTGCTTTATCTTCCCAACCAAAGTTGCAGACCAGCCATGGGTACATTACACTTGTCATTGCCATGCACTCTCCTGATCTGAGAGAACTGCCTTCCCAGGCCCAGCATCCCCCAACATCCGTAAGTCACTGCTCATCATCTGAGGGCAACAGGGGACACAGAGACTTTGCAAGTGAACACAAAAATCTGAGGAAGGGAACACCCTTGTATTTCATGCTTCAAATGACCAAAAACCTCTCTAGTCTCACAACTAAAGCCCAAATATTTTAGCTCAGCTTCCTCTACAGAATAAACTTCTTTCTGTCCTGCTTGGGCTTTTATTTATATAGTAATGATAAATCTCTTTTGTCTGCATCTACTACTCAGCAGAACTTCTCAGCTGTGTGGTCACAGGCAGCTGCTACAAGAGACTGAAGAAACAGCATGGGATGTGTTTGCAGACACTCCAATTTATAGGTTCATTTTAGCCATCACTCTCTCTTTATCTGTACACTCAGTTTTTTGGATAAAATATATGATTGCATCAATCATGAAGATACTTCAGGACCACAGCACCACTTTTCAAAGGAGAGAAAAGGAAAAGGGGAAAAATCATATGAAAATTTTAACTCTGGGCATCTGCCAGCTGGTCAGCTTTCCCTCATTCCCCTGGTGTGGCCTCACTCCTCCACAGAGCCCCAAAGATCCCACTCCCTGTGGGACTCTGCCAGGGAGGAAGAGGAGGAGGACGAGAATGAGGAGGAAGCCTTCAGCCACCTGCTTAGCTACCAGTTCCACAGGGACTGGGGCTGAAAAGCCATTCTGGCTTCCTTCTTCCCTATTGCTACTACTGCCCTAGCACTGTTTGTTCTCCAGCAGGTCCTTGCCACTCTCCTCCCC
The DNA here is from genome assembly GCF_009650955.1 of Corvus moneduloides. NCBI lineage: Eukaryota > Metazoa > Chordata > Aves > Passeriformes > Corvidae > Corvus > Corvus moneduloides. The sequence goes on along the minus strand of NC_045478.1, from coordinate 14,686,105 downwards.
GTCCTGTGTCTCCCAAAGTCCACCTAAGATACACCACTGTTATTTCCTAAGGCTGCCAAGCAAACTTACCTTGGTCTATGGCTGGAAAGAAATGTTTCCAAAGAGCTCCTGCTCTTCCTTGAACATGGCGTGCATGCTGCCAGCCATCAAGGAGACCTTCATTGTCATCTCACCCACCTTAAAATTGACAAGGATTAGTCTTCTGGTGCTTGGCAGCCTTTTTTTCTCATTTCTGACAACATCGATAAAGCTTTTAAAGAAACAGCAAAGGAAAACATTTATGTGCTCATTCAATTTCCTTCAGTGTAGCCTTTTGTACAGAGTTTTATGCTAGATTTCTGCACTGGCAAACCAGCTGATTCTGACAGTGGTATGTGTGACATCAGATACCAGCTTAGAGAAGAGAAAATAATTATAACAGTTGATGCTGCTTGTGAGAATTTGTTAAGAAGATCAATAAGAACAGGAGCACTTTGACTTTTCTTATTATGGTTTCTTTGGCAGCCTGGGGAAATAACATAGGTAAAATTATAGTCCCATCACGCTCCATGTGCTGACAGTACATAATTGTGTGCTTCCCACCAGAAAGATTACTTAGTATAATCCCAAACAATCTTTTCTCTCACACTGTTTTAGGTGTTTCATCATTTTCACAGCTTTCAAAGCCCTAAAATCAAAGAAAAAAACAAAGCCCCTTGAATTGGTTTTGCTATTGCCTGGCTTTGAGAGCTTATGACAGCACCAATTTACTTTGTCTGGCAGCAACAATCCTAGATTATTCAAAACGAAGAAGTGGGTGTGTAAATCATGCAGTCTTTCTGGAAAGACTTGGTTTTGCAGTTTGTCTAGAGTCCTTATCCCAACTCCAATACTTCCAGAGCATCTTTACTTCTGACAGCACCTGACTGGCTACTGATTTCAAGGCAGAGGCGGTGGGTCAGCACCTTTCTTTCAGCATGCACTTTCTAATAGATGGGGTATGCAGTTTGTCAACCCCATGTGTCTGCTGTCTGTGTTTTGAGTTCTACTTATCTCAAAATTCAAACTCTGGGTTTGCAGAAGGCACAAAATGGGACCTGGAGAAGCAGCAACATTTTGCTGAGACATGTCTTCCTCAGAGGGGAGGCTGCTGTGCATATACTATAGCCTGTGCTAGTGTTTGAAAGGAGAGGAACTGGATAAATCATGTAAAAGCTTACAAAATTAGCTTCTAACTTGCAGAAGTAGAGGTCAGGACTCAAAGCTTTCATCCTTCCCCTCCACAGCAGCTCCCCAGTCTCCATACACAGCCCCTGACTCGCCTCTGCCCCACTCAATACTTTGCCAATGGGACACGAGTTCCTCTGAGAAGACTGTTTTGGAACCCAAACCAAGTTCAGCTTCTAAATTTTTTATTTTGTATTGTATCTTCTGTGTTGGTTTTTTGTACTTTTTTTTCAGATCTGTCTCTTAGGTAAATGTTTTTGAGATACTGCCTCAGCCATAACATCCAGGATTTGGATTTTAAAAAAGCAGATCCTTTTTTCTTCCTCTAGAGATCTTGTAACCCTGACAGAATCAAGCACATCTATGGCTTTAATACATGTCATGAATATAATCTCCTTTTTACTTTCACTAGAGTGCACTTCAGATGTCTTTGGGATGTTCTGTATTTGTTTACTCTCTTCTTCTTCTGTTTTTTTTTTTCCTAAATCCAGACTTACCAGGATAAGAAGCATTGTCCTATTGACCAAAGATCAATGCCAAATTACTTTTCTTCCCTCACAGCTGACAGCTCCATCCTCCTCTGACTTCAGGAATACCTATCAGTTAGTAATTTTTTAGACTTTTTTGTCTTAACATTATCATGAAAAGCTTAGCAGACACAATACTTTTCATATATCACCTCTTTTAATGCTGGCTCTTTATGTTTGGAGAGACACAGAGATGGCTGAAAGTGATTTTCTGGGCAAAGTTACAGCCATAATTCCAATCACCAGAGGCTTGATGTCATCCACACATTATGACAGACTTGAAACAGCAGATCAACCTTTATAGTAGGGAGCGATGGATTTCTTTTTGAACAACCAAATTAACTTCAGACATTTGGCATCTTATTTCCTATGTTAAAGACCTGCACATTGCAGAGTGACAGAAACACAACAGTTCAGAAGGCAGCTGGGTTTTGGTTGAGAATACTGAAAGCTGAGGGTGCAGTTACAGCATCCCCTGGTCGGGAGCTGCTGCCGGCGGTGCCCACACAGCCGAGCACGCTGTCACAGAGCTCGTGGTTTCTATAGCAGCAAGCACTATATAAAAAGCTTGGCTTTCCCCTCACCCAGCTAATCTTCACATGATATAAGGGAGCTGGGAGAGAAGAGGCACAAACCTGCAGCTGTGTGTGTTGCAGGTGGGCTCTGAGCATGCACCATGCTGGGGGCTCTGTGGGGATCACCTATCCCTGGATTTTAAGACTAATGTTCCACTGATGTCCTGTAGTTATTGGTTTTTATGGAATTTCTATTGGAGGGAAATACCCTGATATTAAAACCACACCTACCCTGCTCTGCCTCCTAATTGTCCTCTCCAGCCACTCTCTGTGCCAAAACCCACGAGGGCCTCACCAGATACATGATCCTCCCAAATGGTGACTCCATCCCACACTGACCCTTCCCCTGACCCTGGTTTCTGCACCACTGGCCAACTATAAAGGCAAGGGAGCTGAAGGACAAACACATAGAGGTGAAATCTCTAAGGAATAAGGAATGCTTACACTTTGGAATAAAATCTTGCCAATTTGCATATTAAGAAAAGAACAAACCCAAAGTACTGCCAGCAACAATGTCTTAGCATCAGTCAGAGGAAGGAAAAAATGTCCTTTCCTGGCATATCCTTTAAAGGTCTCAGATCTCCCTGCAGCCAGGATGTTTAGAGGGGAGCAAAACATCCAGTTCAACCAATAGACATTTTGCTTCAGTAAAATCTACTTCTTAACAAAAAGGTGAGGAAATTAAAAAATGACAGGTTGGGTTTTCAAAACACACATGGAGTTGCTGCCGTTAAACAAGCGGAGTTTTAATCCTGATTTTAATTGGAGAACTCATATTCTGCTGGGTCCTTACATGAACCTCTCTCTCAAAAGAGTCATGTACTTTCTGGTATTGTAAATAAGTGAAAAATACTCTCTCCCTACCAAATGCCTGTGATGTATTATTTACAGATTCACAGAATATTCTGAGTTGGAAGGGACCCACAAGGATCATAGAGTCCAACTCTTAAGTAAGTGGCCCATATGGGGATTGACCCCACAACCTTGGTGGTATTAGCACCATGCTCTGACCAACTGAGATAATCCCAGGGTCAATGGCAGCTTTTAAAAAATAAAATTATTCACCATTTAAATATTGAATGTAGATTTGTCTTCAACTTATCTGCATTAATCCTTTCGTTATTAAACCAATTAATGTCTTAGTTAAAAAAATTCTTCAGGACATAAATTTCCACTGCACAGACGTTTATTTGAACCATAAACAGAGGATGAAGGTTGCTATGGTGTGATCTCTTTCTCAAAGTCTATTTACTTCTCCCAGCTAACAACAATCCTAAAAGTGGAGTCCATAAAACAGAACGTACAAAGTAAAGCAGCCACCACACATCAAGGCGCTGATGAATCTGAACACTCACCACAAACAAAGACATATAGAAAAGCAAGATGAATTTTTTTTGATTAAAAATTGTATTTTAATCTGTATTTGGGGATAAAAGTGTTTTTGAAAAGAAGCAGTTTGAAAAATCTGCTTTGACTGTTTCCTAGTCCTGCTGCAAAATGGTACATTTGTGCAAGCTAAGGTATGCAGCCTGGGAGAATATTCACATTACGGGATCCTGGAGGAGTGGAAACAGACAAAGGGCAAAGAGCAAATGGATAAAGCACAGAGATGCTTTATTCAAAATACCTGTATTAGCCTTTTTCAAGAGTATTTTATTTCATTTTAACCACACAGCCCATGCGGGCTAGCTCCAAAATGGATATTCTCATTCACCAGCAAAACTTTTAGCTTCCCTACAAGTATAAGAAGGTTTGGGATTTTTATTTTATGCTAATGGCATAAGTGGTTTTCATCATCAGACTTGCAAAAAAGGCAGTCCGAACACATCCTCAATCCTCCAATTGTGAGGTTTGAGTATATAACAAAACTTTTATGAAGGAAAAATGGCTGAAATTAGGAATATTAACCTTATCAAACAGAGAAAAAGACTGTAAATTTAAGCCATTTTTTCTACCAAGACCCTCACCCAACCTTTTCCTTTGCTCCTGGCTAAGTGCATTTTTAAACAGGAATTAAGTAACAGAACACATCCTGCAATATAACATAGTCACTTAGTACAAACTTCTTCACTAATGTGGGGAATGCTTATGATTCCCATCCAGAGAGTGGGCCCTGGAACTCTTTTCCTAGTGTAGGTGTAGTTACACCTTTCCTTCACAGTAAATCTCATGTTCAACAGCTGCTATAGGACTCCTTCAAGGGTATCTCTGCCACCATAAAGGTAACGGAGGTGTAGGGAACATGTGTGCAGCAGCAGGAAGCGTGGATCTTTGAAGTGAAACCGGCCATGGTTAAGAAACCACAGAGCTGTTTAATCCACCCTGCTGGCCAGGGGCTGCCTGCCCTTCCCTGGTCCGCAGTGCTGGATACCCATGAGCAGCTGGAGAGCAGGTGCACCTCACCTTCCCCAGCAGCAGCCTGATAGTCTCCACAGGTTGCATGTTCCAAGATCACATCATGGCACAATCCATAATATAGTAAGAGGAAATGAATGATAGTTTGGTTGAATAACACTCCTAACTGGATGTCAAGATGTGAAGTATTGACACACTCATGGTCATCCAGTGCAACCTGACAGCCGGACGTTGTTGCCTGTCCCTCCTGCTTTTGTAGAAAGATGCAGGTCTCTTGCAGTTTCGCTACGGATCTGGTGGCCCATCATGGACTTCTCAGCTGTCTTAGGACTTTCTAAATGGCAGTAGATGCCTCTATGTGTCTCACTACCCCAACTCATTTTGCACAGGTTAGCCAATCTTAAACAATTTAGAATACATTTAAAGGATCCTTAGGATGCTCAGCAGACAAGAACAAAGATTTGAAAAATGTTTGTTTTCATGGTTTAATCTACCAAGGATTTGGAATGCTGCAGTAGATCAAGAATTAAGAAGCCCATCTGAGTATCCCTATTTTGGTTGCTATTTTTTCCACTCTGTATGTTTTAAAAAAAAACATACAGAAGCCTTGAGTAATCTGCCCAGAAACCAAGGACCCAGGTAGCACAATATCTCAGAGCTTTGAGATTCCTGCTGTTAAGCACCAGGAATGCTGGAAGCTGTAGAAGACCTCATCTGAAATGTGGTTCTTCACACAGTCAGGCTTTGCTCTGTTTTCTGTCCTGGGCCTCCAGAACCTGGAAGCATTTTGGAATGCCCTGTTTCTCATTAAAGATTTGTTGATCTCACTGTATTTCAAGATGAAATGCTTCAGGTCAAAAAGGGCAACAATTATCCATAATCTCAGTTTGGCTGAAGTGTTTTATGATGTCTACATGGAAAAGGCTGGGAGCTGTACTTATGTCAGCACTGTGATCAGAGCTGGATTTTTAAAGAGAGATATATATGATACTCATACTGTACATGTGTAGATTATGTGGGTAGTTCATACAGAAAGTAGGATAAGGTCTTGTCCTTTTTGTCATTGAGTGACCAAATGTAAGAAAGCAGGATTTTATCCTAGTTCTGCAACTTTTAGTTGCATGGCTGTCTACTGCTTTGGGAGGTTTCTAAACTTAAGCAGTGACCTAAGCAGAAGGTTTCCTGTATTGAAAACTGGAATACAGACCATTGTAAGAGGCGGACTCCCATTCTCTCCATCACACCATAACAATATCATTAATGAAGCACCTGGTACAGTGAAAATCCAGTCTGAAATTTTTTCCAAGTCTGTTTGGCTACTCTGGCCTAAAGGTCTGGGGATGCAGCTGCTTTCCTTTCAGTTCTGGCTGTTTGAGCATCCACATGTGAATGGCTGCACAACTGAGCTAAAAATAAAAAGTTCCAAACACATCCAGGAAGATTTCACATTGTTCTGGCTGTCCATTTCTTCAGGGAGAAAAAGTTTCCGGCTGTATAGCAAAACAATCAAGCTCTGTACAACCATGGAAGGAATAAGGATGAACTGGACTATAGAAGGTGATCTAAGAAAAGAATGCCAAAATGGACTATGCACTCCAGGTACACTCTGTTATTTTCCTTTCTAGGTCTCATGGAGCATCTGCCCTGCCGGGCATGAGCAGTGTAAATGGTCAAATCAGGCAGGGACAGAGAACAGAGAGGGTCAGGTAAGGTCTGACACATCTGTGTAACACAGACAACGCAACTGGGGATTAAATCCTGCCCAGCCTGGAGCAGACAAGGCTGTGGGGAGACCGAAGAGCAGTGTCCCAGTACCTGCAATCAGGTCATAGGAAAGACACAGTCAGGCTGCTTAGAGCAGGGCTCAGTAGAGGGATGAAATAAAATGGGCACAAGTTGAAACAGGAGAGGTTCTGACTGTATGTAAGCCAAAACATCTTCATCACAGAGGCAGCACTTGGTGAGATGCATTACCCAAAATGGTTGTGCAGTCTCCATCCTTGCAGGCTTTCAAGATCAACAGCATAAAGCTCTGACCAGCTGGTCTGATATCATAGCTCATACTCTGAGGAGCAGGTTGGGCTAGAGACCTACTGGTCTCCCCTCAGACCTGAATCCTTATGATCTCAGGAAATCTGCCACCGTTCAAAGAAAAAGTTATACACAACCCCTCCTACATCTAGTTATGTGAACATCCCGCCTTCAGGGAGAACTTCTTTCCAATCCCCAACAGTCAGAGCTGGACAAACATCAGCCTGAAGTGTGATTCAACACTAGCTTCTACAGTTAAAAAGGAAACCCACACTAACAGCTGCAATGAAGACACTAAAGGCTTTGCTGAAAAAATAGACAAAGCTTGTGACTGACACATTCAGACAAGGCTTCCCAATTTTAGACTCTGACAGTTACCTTGAAAAACACTAAGAGGAAGTAGCTCAATTCTCAGCCAACAAAACTTGCAAAGGTGAAGGACATTTCAAAAGCCAGGTGCAATCTTTCATTTAGTGAGAATGAAAGTGAGACACAATTTAAAATAAATTTTAAGTATCCTGCTTTGAAAACTTTGCATAACTTACAGCAGAGAATTTTTGGTCTCTCACACCAAAACAGAAAATTAATGTCCTTTATGAATATGGTGAGCAGATGGCAAATGAAACATTCAGTGTACCAAAATGCAGATCAACAAATATACTCTTATCTGCCAGAGGAGACAGGTTAAAAACCAGAGAATAATGCAAAAAACCCCGAAACCTGAGCAGCATCTTGAGCATTGAAATGATACACAGCTGGAATGTTGTAATTCACAGGACAAAATACTTCTATAAGTACTACAGTGCTACAGGTAGCAGAGAGAGAAAACCGAGCCTCTGTAGTATTTGCAAAGCAGTTTCCCTACCCTGTAAGCTGGCACTGTGAGCAGCTGCAGACCCCAGGAGCGCAGGAATCAGGGCCACGCCACATTCAGAGGCCAAACCACTGCCGTGGGTGCTTAGGCAGCACAAAGCACAGCCTCTGCAGAAGTACTCAACCACTTTATATCCTGGAATTCTCCTGGACCTGTTAACAAACTGTGCGAGCCAACAGTGAGGATGAACAGAATAAAGCCAAGCTCCACTGTGCAGTTACCAGAGCTCCCTGCTGTGGTGAGGATGTGACTTGAACTCAACTCTGACTAAAAAAACGACTTTGTCCATACAATATTGCACTTCTTTACAGGATCTGGCCTCTAAGACTGAAATTATGTGAAATAGCAACTGAAAACATTCCTCAGCCAGTGAGGAACACTACACATACTTACATTTCTTTCTCCTAAAACCAGATACTTTCAAATCCCTACTCATCACCAGCCCTACAAAGCTCCTTCCCTGAAATCCCATCACCTTGCTCAGGTGGCAGGTTTAAGTAGAAGATTCTAATGTAACAGGCCTGCATATTCTGTGAAATAGCTGGTGTTTAATATTTTTTTCAAGTTAATAATACTTTTTCAAATACATAATTTTTGCTTCAAGTAAGGAAAACTGCACATCAGTAATTAACATATTTTGCAACCTTTATAAGGGGATAAAAAAAAATCACAACAGATTTCTTACAGTCTGTACTACAGCTTTGGTTTTACTTTGAAGTGTCAGACTCTGTGTCACTGGAAGCAGACATTCCCCCCATGGTATTTGTATGCTGCCGACGCAACAGACACTCCACTTGCCAGGCTCTATCAGCAGAATTCCACTAAGACAAGAAATAAGTATATTCTTTAAAAAACCCACAGCAAAACTTAATGCATGATGCTTTTAATCAATCAGCTACATAAATTGCTTAAAAGGACTCCGAAGTAGTAGCTGTCTGGATTTGTTTTCATTTTGCCTGCATACAGCGACCCAAGGCACTCTGCTCCTTCCCAGACCAAGGCATGGCTCACTGGCAGGACCTGCCACCTCCAGGCTTTCCAGAGCCTCGGTGCTTAATGGCCTGGGCTGATGAAAAAGCACTGTGTTAGTGTCCTGCCAAATGTAACTTCTCTGCTGGGTGCTCAGCGTCCTCTGACTGACCACCTAACACCCTGCTCTGCCAGCCATCGCCATGGCCCACCTCCCAGCCTGCAACCCTGACCGACTTGACTGATCTTTATTCCACGAGGAAGATGATGATGACAAGTCAAATGCCACTATTTGAGGCAGGCAGGAAACACTGTTTGTACTAAAAGATTTCCATGGGGATCTCTTCACTCCTCATGAAGTGACAGAGATCTTCCGAACTGTGACCTGCTCTGAGAAGCTGGTCTCCAGAGGGCTGCCCTCTCCTCCAGCTTTTGCTCCTGCCTCTTATTTGCGTACGACATATGCACTGCACCCGGGTTTCTAAATGTGTGTGCTACTTAAATCGCTGCAGTATCTCACAAACTTTCCTATATGAAAATTGCTTTGTTGTCCATCAAACCACTATCAGAACCCTCAGAAATGTGTTCCTCACAGATAATGTGATATGGCTGCTCTTCTTCTTTTACAGGTGGGCTTTTTGAGAGACGTGCAGGCATCCCATGCATGTTCTCCGAAATTCAGCAATAGATCTAGGAGTGGGTGAATCCAAAAATCCTTCTAGGTCCCTCTCCCATGGTCTGAGCTGTACAAAACATGGCACGAACATTTGGCAACACAGCCCTTAAAGTTTAGAATATACAACTTTTGTAGGAAAGTATTGCAACACACTATTGACTGATAAAAAAAAATGCAAACTGACATTGGATTTATACTATAGAAGAATTGGGTGTAAATGAGAAAATTGGGAAACACAAGTGAGCTAAAAAATATTTCCAAACTTACTCCTGCAAGTAAAACCACATGGAAAAATCAGATCAGAGTCTCACTGACCATGCCAGCTCCCATCCTGGAGCAACAGGCACTTCCAGACAAAGCAGCAACACATTCATCTCCTGTTATTATTTCCCTTCTGTGACTGATGTACTCTTGCAAGCCATTTCCATTAAGTTTTTCAGTGTTTCAGAGTACCTGTCTAAGTCTCTGTTGTCCAGTGAAGGGAACCTCTTAAGCTTTAAGAAACTTGTTACTATAAATTTTAGGGAAAACCAGCTCAGAAATTGCCCTTGGACAAAGACATCAAATACTGGCATACAAAACCTGTTTTTCTTAACTACTACTTAATATAAATGATCAGTTTTGAGAAATATGTATTTTAAAAATAAGTCAAAGCAAATAAAGGCAAACATAAGTCAAAGTCTTGCATAACTGATACTGCAATACCCTCTTGTGGTCAAATGAAAAGGTTTTGTCTCAATACCTGAACTTTTTCCTCTATAAAAAGCCTCCCTAGGCATCTTTTCCTTTAACTCAAGGGAAATAACTGCCATATTTTTCCCAGATTAATTTGTAGTGCATATCATCACTTGTCTGGCAAAAGCAAAAGACTAACCTCAGTGAAGTTCTTCCTCAAAATGACAGGCACGGACACTGCTTGTCAAATTAATTAATCACAAAACAAACTCCTAAGCAAAGGCCATCTTCAACAGTGACACACTCATAATTATTTTTTAAGTTTCATGTCCCCAACCAGAAAAAATCAAGATGCTATAATCAATTGACATAGATACATGTGGCATGAAGCCACAATAAACATCAACCTATGGGATGAAAAGATGTACACAGTAAATCAGTTGTACCAATTCAAATGAGCAAATAAAATGCTAAACTGGCAAATGGGAAAAATGAGGGGAAACAGTTCAGTATCTGCACCAGGTCAGCTGAGACCACTCCATGGCACAGACTTAAAACATCTGCTTGTAATCTTTCTGTCCAGTTGATTCGGTGGCTGCAAGTCATTTGGAGGCTGTCCTCAGTACAACAACTACTTTTAGCTTATTACTGTTTAATTTGCAGAAATTGACTTGAAGGAAGGATCAGAATTAAAATTCTGATCTGATACAGGAACCTTGTACACAAAAATTAAGAGTAACAGACTTTCCACCAGGATCCTTTCCCAACCTGATCAGGAGCTAAAATCCCATGCACTGTGATTAATGCATTGGGTCATCCAAACGTGCCTCAGATTCCTTTTAAAGCAACCAGATGCCACTAAAACACTATTCTCCAAGCATCTGCACACACTTCAACTTGGAGAGGACCCTGGAACAAATGCAACAAGATAAGCAGATTCCAAAAGAGGAACAGGGACAACTATTAGTCCAGGCTGGAAAACACCTAATTTCTTCACTTCATGATAATGCTACGTGGGTACATGACTCTTTTGCTTTTTGGCTGAAAGAGATAAAAAACACTATTCAGGTTTCAATTATCTCAGCAAAAATAGCAAAGAAACAAAAAGTCTACTAAAATTTAATTCAAAACCAAAGCAAACATTGGGGTTTGAGGTGGAATTTATCTTAAGTTATGTTATCACAATCTTCAAATTCAGAATAATTTTTCCAAAATTATTGTAGAATTATAGAAGTATTTCTTGCTCAAACTTGTCTAAACTGTTTGGATTTTTCTACAGTTGTAACTATTTTTAAAGAAATTATTTGCCAAATTCAGTATGTGTTTCCCAATACTGCAAGCAAATAATTTTGCCAAAAGCCCCCTGAAAAAGTAGATTCAAAGTTCATTAGCATTTACCAAAAACAGGAAACAAGAGGCTAGAATTCATCTGGAACTAATCCACACTACTCAAAAACAAGTCAGTGAAGAATTTCAGAGGAAATTTATACTTGAAATACTCTGTTTTCCTGCAAGGTCACTAATACTTGAGGAAGTGAGTTCATACCACAGAAGCCCAACAGGCTGACTGTAAAGACAAACACTGACATTTTGGACACTGTTTTGAAAAGTCTCACTTTGTATACTAATGACCCCTTAAAGTTACTTTAAAACTTCTCATAGTTGCCTAATACCTTCTACAGAACTAAGTGCTTAGAAAAGACTTCTGATGATCTGACTGCTCATTTTTAAATTTGAAAATAAGAAGCTTTCAGAACAGATTCCTTGAAACAATTTTTACCAAACATTTCTGCCCCGAACAGAGTTCAAGGTCCCAGCAGCTGTCACACTGGATCTCTGCTCCTTTTCTGGAATATATTCACAGGTCAGACATTTCCAATAGAGACAGTAAACATGCCAGGGAAACCAGCAGCTTTCAGGAGCTTTTCCTTCTGCTACATAACCACAACAAAAGTCCTCCTGACTACTCAGCAGCAATCTCCGCAGCACCCTTTGCTATTAAACCAGACTTTATTGTTCTGAGGATTTTGAATAGAGGCTGATCTCAGCTGCAGTCGCTGTAATCACCTTGTAATCTAAGAGTTTGATGGTTACATCTGGAGATCCCATTGTTTCCAATTACAGTCACTTCTCATGAAATTCCTGTTACCTTGAAAACCCCCTCAGTGCTCGAGAAAAGATGCAACATAAAGCAGTAGAAAAGGAGCATTAAGAGGGAAGTAAACCAGTGCTGAGCACTGCCTGTCAGTGCAGCTGTGCATGTTCTTTTCTGAAAGCACTCCTAACAGCAGCTGAAAGAAAATGTTAGGAGAGGAGGAGCTTTGAAAGTGCAAACAAGAATTGGCTTCACTTTCTGAGAAGTCACAATATACCTAAAAAGGCTGGATATATGGTGAGTCTCAAAACGGACAAGTTGGAAAGGGGTTTTGGATTCAGGAGAAATACCTTGGTTAGGTCTCAGCAAAGAGCAACCACACCTCCAGGGCAACCAGCCCCAGCTCCTTCTGTGTCCCAACAGCACCCAACCAAGCAGAGCTGACAACCACTGCACAACTGGCTACTTGAGCCTGGGCAGACGAGCAGGCAGACCAGGTCCAACAGGATAAGATCTGGAGAGTCTGTGGAGGCTGAACAGAGAGGAAGGAAAACCTGGTAAGTCACTTGTCCCAGTTCATGCCTCTTCTGCTTGTCTTGACAATGGTCCTGATACTCCCTGACAGCATTAGGGCTTGATCCAAAGCCAACACTATCAAACAAAATTTGCTGCTGCAGGGGCTTTGGATCAAATCCTAATACCTTCCTTTCTAGGGTTACATTATGTCTGTTCTCCTTCACTGGACAAAATCTGTGCTAATATCTCCCAGCATGCTGGGCTTAAGCTGAAAAGAGATGCAAAGAACTGCACACTAAGTATCTTTTAGCTTTTAGAGATTTCCACAATGAAGACATAAAAGTGCCAAGCTTTATAATTTATTGCAGACACACTGATATTATCACCTCTTCTCATACTCTTGGAAATGGCTGAAATGGAAGCTGAACAGAGTGTTCTGCCAAAATATGAGTTTGTATTCCCAGTCTGTAAATCTCCTGAACTTGCACCATTGTTATGGTGTTTCAGCAGACTGAGCTGCACACATACGACCTAAGCTTTGGCTGTGCATACACCATGACTCAAAAGAACCCGAAATTAAGATCCTGTCTCTGCCACATATCTTGAGTAAGTGTTTATGTTCATACTTAAGTATACAACATCAGTATGCCTATTAGAAGGATATCCTTGGTAAAATAAAAATCAGCTCTATTTCCAATGCACTGCCCAAGCTAAAGGAAAAGGAAGAAAAAGAGCATCACTCTCAGGATTTTTTAAAATGGGAAAAGAAACCATCTGAAAAGCTTCGCCTTCTTCAGCCTTCTGGAGGAGATACAGATCACAGTCCTGATTTCCCCAGAGATGCATTTGCACTCTTGTCTGGCTCCATTTACTGGATGGACAAGCTGATGCCAGGACTCTGACGCACACAAAGCCAGGGCAATGTCACTCTCTCCAGTGCTGGGAGACTCAGGCTCTTGCTCAACAGGCTCAGCCTGTTCCATACTCATTCCCTAGCTAAGGCAGCAGGAAGGACTCTGCACCTGTCCTTGGGGTTCAGTCATGGATATTGGTGCAAACTCACTTTCATGAGTAATGTAACACATCATACAGCTGATGCATGTTCTGCTTTCCAGTTTTAGCTAGGAAAACAGAAACTCTTGCAAAAGGGTATGATAGACTTGTGAAGAACAAGATGCCTAAAACCAGATTCATCAAACTATATACCCTACAGCCTGCAGGGGGCTGCTCTTCAGTTCCACATTCCCGTCCCAAAAACAATGATGGAGAATGGTATGCATTAAATGGTCTGACTTGAAGTAGGTGCAGGGCAATGCCTGAGACAGTGACATTTCTCACTAATTAGCACCATCCAGTAACACCCAAGTCTGATAATGTTCAAATAATGGCTGCATATCAAGATAAAAAATTCTAGGACCTCAATGCTGTGCTGGTATAGCAAGACATATAGTGATAAACAGAATAGTCACAAATTCGATTTTATTTGCACTTGGGGCATATCTGGACTGGACAGGGGAGTGCAGCACAGAAATCCAGCATTCCTGGCTGCACATGGTACATGTCTGTGCTGTACAGACAAGCTCAGCTCGGAAGGATGTACAGCTTCAGCACTAGTTCCATGAGCTTAGATGCAGCACAGGTAAGCAGCTCAGTCAGCCCAGGTGTCCCTTGAGCCCTGCTGCAGATACTGCTGTACGGAACTGTTTCCTCTCTTGGCTCACAGTACTCTTACAATAGTGGGTGATGTTTTCTCCATTTCAGGCCAAGAAAAGCAAAGGACTTGCCCTACAGTCCCACACCAGGTATAGAAGAGAATTGAAGAGAAAAACTCAGGTCTTCTGACTCCATGCGCTCCTAGTACAGCTGCCTACCTGCACAGAATATTTCTGCCAGCAAAGCACTGGTCATTTAAAAAATAAGCTGCTGTGTCTTGCTCAAGGTATTGGACAAATGTTTTCTAGACTGACTTAAGACATGAGTAATTTATTTGCATTTGCACAAGGAATACATTGTGGACATGGTATCCTTAACTTCCCTTCGCAAAAATAACACCCGCTCCTCATATAGTACCCTGGGCTCCATCACAGAAAAGACAGGTTTTAGTACAAGGAATCTGCAGGCATAAGAGCTGGGTTGTAAGTGTCAAATTGAGCAGTTGAACAGGCATTCAATTATGATCAACATTAACTAATTTATTTAAAGACACAACATTTGACACTGCATTTTTTTACTTCTATTCCAAGGTAACCAAACTGGAGTTTCCTAAAGGACCATGACCAAATAGTGAGTTTTGAACATTCAACTGTACCCATGCTCTTTTTAGTTTTTGTCAATTTGAGCTAGGCTAATATTTCAAATTGAAGCATATTTAGGCATTATTGGCAAATGCTTTATAACTAAAATCTTTAGGAAAACTGAAAGAGCTGAAGTGTCTTCATCTGCTACCTATGTGTGTTCAATCTGTTTCAATGTTAACAACTCGACAGAAACACAAGTGTTGGAAGAACCTACTTCCTACGAGAAAATTTGTAAGATAATGTCATCCTGCTGAAACCTAAGGCACTTACTAAAAATGAAAGAAAAAACCTCCCACATCACAACCATTCTAGAGCAGGGTAACTTCCGTCCCAGATAACATTTTATGCAACACATTTTAAAATTATTCATTTCCCTCTGTTATCCTAAGACAACAGGAAAAAAGTCCCAATTGTTTTGCTTTATTTCTACAACACTTTCATGTATGCTCAATATGATATTTTTAAGTACATTTAAATTCTAATTTTGAAAGCAGAAGTGCTGAGGTTATAAGTTAAAGTGCTGATATTATAAATAATTTCAGTAACTTGTATTTTTGTAGGAAGCAATGGATGTAATTTTGAAAACTTATTAATGGTCTTCGTTTTATTCAGGGTAAGAGAAAGGAGCAGAAGCTACTGCCAAGCTGTATGTCTGTGCTCTCAAGCAAAGTTCCCAACTCGACCAACCAAATTACTGGCAATCAAATGAATACTGAGCTTGGCAGGGCTCTGGTAAATATTAATTACTTCTTCAGCAGTGGAGCACAGAAGAGGAAACTTGAGAGTGAGCTCCAGCTTTCTTAGTGCTTCAGTAACAATATAACAGCAACAAAGCAAGTTCTTTCAAGGGTAAAAATGGATGTTGTCCAACAATGCCATAATAGATGATCCTCTTCGTATTTCAGGTGACTAGGCCATATACAGACAGCACTACAGATCATATCAATCTTCCCAGGCAAATCTACAGTAAGGATGCCACTAACATCTGAAAGAACAAGATTACAGACAAAAGACCATTTTTGCCTGAATTTTATCTCCTGAAAACAATTAATATAAATCTGCTCAGATGAGTCATAACATAAACAACGCACTTTCAGCTCTGAAAGCCAGCACAACAAAAATCCAGCAGCTTGTTGCATTTCATGTAGTTAGACAAGGATTCATCAGGTTCTCTCATCTGCATGTTTAAACTTGCTCTAAAGAATAATACTTAAGGCATGTGAGCCATTCTCTGTGCTTTTCACCACTCCCTGCTGAGGGAGGGAGACCAAATATTTTTCACACTAGTTTTCATTTTTGTTTCTGTAGATTTGCTGCTCTCAAATTCCCTTCTCTTATGCTTTTTTTCTTCTGGTTTAGCTGATGGAAACTCATTGACAAGGAAGCAGGCTTTCACATTTTGTTCTGAAGGCGTGCTGGCTCAGCAACCTGTCTTACACCCTCAGAATTGTCAACCTTGAATTTAAAGGGTTCATAGTCCTAAAATCGTGGTTGCCAGGGAAACCATCCTCAAGCTAAATCAACATAATACCAAAAGCCTGTTCAGCTAGTGCATCTTCATTACAGAGGTTGAAATTTTATGGCCTGTTGTTCTGTAGGGAAAAATCAGCAAGCAGCAGAGCATGGAGAGTGTGTACACAGTACCTGTCCTTTGAACTGTATGTACCTTCCACAGGATCATGCTCAGTCCTAAGTGGAGCTCAACACAGAAGCCATTAGTCCTGCCTTGGCACAACAGGCTGCAGTCTCTCACCAGACTGAGATGGAGATGGGTGCACTCACACTTTGCAATTAAAGCTATTTGTTTATATGATTAGACTTCAGTGGCGGAAGGCAGCTCAGAAGCACACCAGGTGACCACTGTGACCAGTGTGATCATTGATCCAAGTGGTCTCCGGCAAAAAAAAGGCACTGTAGAAAGAAGAGCTAAGTACCACACCCTGAAGTCACGACTCCAAGTGGTTCTCCTGGCTTCCTCACCACAGCAAGAACTGGAGGATCAGGGCTTTCAAGATGACCACTAAGTGACCTAAAGGAGGAAGACCACATCATGCAACCAGCCGAGGTGAGGAGGGCTGATTCCTCTGTGCAGACATGAATTATGATGGAGAACTGAGTTCAGACACACCAAAACGGAACATTCTTTTTAAAACACACTTCTTCTTGTTCAGCTAAAATGCTTTCTGCTCTGTCCTGTGAGAACTCATTTATCCAGGAACTCATTTTCTTCACACACCTGAAAGCAGGAGAGGAGAGAGCAGATCAAGACTTTCCTTGTCCCTGTGCTGTCCAGAGCTTTTTCCAAAAACTTCACAGGCTACTCAGAGGTTACACATTTATTGGTGATTGCATAACACCAAGAGACAGTGCACTTGCATGCCTTACTCTGGGGTCACAAATTTTACACTGGGTGGTGTATGCCCAGTATCTGTCAGGCTCAAGCTCCTATTCATGTAAGAACATTTCATTTGTAAAGCACAATTTTGTTTTTCAGCACAAAAGCATACAGAGCTCCATGTTTCCTAACCTCCAGATGGCACTCACTCCACATCAAGTAATCCACCAGAAAGGACACTAAGGCAGTGCTATATAAGTCCTTTTTAATTACATTAAATAATTCCAGATTCCTGACTCTGTTTACTGTGTGTGAACCCAGAGAATCCTTCTCCCAGAGAGTTCCCACAAACTGGAGGGTAAGAGCAGTCTTACAGTCTGGTCTAAGCAGTGCATGATTTAATCCTCCCACTTCACTTAGAACTGGCATTGTTTCAACTGAAGCACTTCTAGTTTTGGACAAGACCTTCCACATCTTACCCTAAAGATGTGGGCTACTAATCAGAGTCTAGAAAAGCAGCGATGGCAACTGGAGTATGGGAAGACATGTCATATAAGGAAAGGTTAAAAAGACTGTTAAAAGTTTAACATGAAGGAAAAAAAGCAGTCTTGTAAGAGGATAGCAGTCTTTAGATACATGTATAGCTCTGGAATGAGAAAAGGAATAATTTGCACTTTGAGGGAGTGTCAGGCAACAGCAAAAATAACAAGCTTAAGTTACAGCAAGGAAGAATCATGTTAATTTTTGGGAAAGCTAGTAGTGAGGATAATACAGCACTGGAATCGATTCCCTGAGGAATCTCCATCTTTGGATGTTAAACATACTTCCATCAAGAGGGATGTATTTAATAGGCTTTGTCTTTTACTGTATAAATTGAATGACTGTCCGAAGAGTTTTTCACCCACTCTCTGACTACACCAGAGCTGTTGGGTTCAGAACAAATTTTGCAAACATGATTTTTCAAACATATTGACAAAGAATTTTTTTTAAATTCTTATTTTAATTATAACAGGTTTAAAAAGATTTCAGCTCTAAAATACAGATTAATCACTTTTTAAAAATGGAAATATATTTCTAATTCTTCTAACTAATCATATACATTTAAGTATAAGGATACTTTTCACGAAGTCCAGATGTGTCTTTTAATCACACGTCTGAGAGGCTTGTTTAGTGCCCTCTTGACAGCCATGTAAGGACACTTCTCAAAGAGCATATTATGTCATGTGAATGGCAAAAACCAATTTTCTTCCAAAAATTTGAGGAAGTCTTTAGTAAAAATGTGTAGTTCTGTGTCCTTAATCAGATAAAGCAGCCACTGAGGTGCCAGTTCCTGAAGTGGGGACGTGCAGTGGTGACGTTTTTACAGCACAGGAAAAGCCCTGCACTCCCCTCTGCTGTACTCCCTTGCACGGGTCACTTCAGGCCAACAGATGACAACTGGAAAGTCTGTAGGAATATCTGAAAAGGAGCCAAAGTATGCAGCAATTTTTGCCTCAATTGTCAGAGTTCAACCTTAGAAAATGTAGCTCTGTGCTGTGTTGCAAGATCACAGCAACCCACAACTGTGCTGCCTCTTTTGATGTGCAGTTAAGCTATCTTGACTTTCTGAGTCTGAGTTCAAGATAATTGAAATTACGCTAAAATATGAGTGGGTAACAACTGGATAGGACCAGCTCTGTTCACCACAGAACTCCAATTCATTCTTATCTCCTGCTGAAATCAATGCTAGCTCTTAGGCACTTTGACATCCTGATGATTAAGGGGGAATGTCTTGAGAACCAAAGTTTCCTGTGCGGAACAGATGAGATAATCTGTGTGATATGGGAACATTGTCTAGAACTGGACATCTGATTTTGTTAAATTATTACACTTTCCCTGGAAATGCAAATTATTTTATCCTGCTGCATTAGCTCTCCAGCATTAAATTTCCAAAGTTAGTTTGGGTCTCTCTGCCATGTACAGCAACCTCCAGAAAAGACCTTCCGGGAATATCCAGGGCCCTAATCAAAACTGCCTCAGCACCTGCAAGTAGAAGGCAGCAAAGAGACAATCTCTACACTCCAATTTCATCCCAAGTTTAGCAGTCATTTTTCTTTTACAATAATTAACTTTGCCAACTAATCCTTATTTATATAAGCAGAGTGTCTTAGAAAGATTGCATGAGATTATAACAGTAGTGAAATCAGTAAATAATCAGTGGAAATTCCATTTATCAAAGAGATTGTGTAAATATTAAACTGTGTGGTAAGTTACTTGTAAAGCATTCTTATGGTGTATCACTTAGGCTTCAGTTTTATAAGCTTTTTCCCCTTTTGTTGCCAGATTTCAAACAAGGGATTATACATGCTTAGAGAATTCATTTTCTGTATTTCTTTCAGTTAAAGAGCACAAGTGGGTGGCTATATTGATTGAATTCTTCCTTTAGTTATATATATTGCCTTCTCTTCAATATTTTCGAGTACAGTTAATGTTAATTGTACCTTGGTGAACAGGTGTTTCCAGTGCATCCAGATTTTGTGTGTTCTCATTTTTAGTTCCATTTAAATTTAAAAAGTGTGAAATACATATTTTTTTAAAGACATAAGTTCATATAAATCTGTGTTCCTTGTGCATTTAGAACAGTCTTTGTATATACTTCCCACATGGTACCTTAAGTATAAAGTTTTGTTTAATAAGATCAGTGATGACTGTAAATCCAGTTGTGTTTCTTAGAAACTCTATTTAAAACTGTTTTTTGACCTTTAGATTACTCTAAAGTAAACAAAATAACTAAACAGGTTTTCCTGCAAAGAGGTCTCATTATGCTGTGAAAATTACTAAACATGAACAGTAAGATTCCTAGAACTGGGAACGGCGAGGATGATTATGTATGAACATTAGATGGGCAATACTGCCAGTCAGGGCATCATCTGTTTGTATGTATTATGTGCATATCTGTTGGGGTTTTAGGAGCTCTCTTGGGGTTTTTTTTCTGTTAAAGGAATTTTCCCCATTCGTGTTGCTCAGCTCCTACAAAGAAAGAAATTTCTGAACTAAAGTTCCTCTTAAATCAGACAACAGTTTTCTGAAGTGGGGTATATTTTGGTTTGTTGGTTTTAGAAACCAAAAATAATCTGTCAGGGCCTCAAGTTCCATTTCCTAAATGCTGCACAGATAGAAACCACTAAATCTTTCCTAAAGCAGGATGCCTCTCTTAAAAACTCTACTTGCTACTCTGAATCCATGTCAGGTATATTTTCCTTCTTCAAAAAACTTCATGTTTGCATCAATAAATTCCTTGAAACACAGATGGGTTTCCAAGTGACTCAGGAATTCTGCTGAATGCTGAAGAGGTGCTGGCACAGCCCTGTCCACAGCCCTCTTCTGTCACAGGGCATAGATCCCACAGATTGACTTCAGCTTGTGACCTTTCCAGAGCTTCTCTGAGAAGCCATATTAACTTACGTATCTACAAAAGTGCCAGCCCTTAGAAATGGAATTTCCAAGTATCTGGGGTTACAGCTTCACGTCAGCACAAGGCCTTTATGCCAGGCTGATGGAGCAAAACCACTGCAAATTTCTATTAAATGTCTCTTAACCCAGAGTATGACCAGAGGAAAGTCTCAGCTGGCATTAAGAAGTAATGTGCAAATATACTGGCACAATAAATATAAAAATAATGTCATTTGGGTTCACTTTAAACTGTGGGTTCGCTTTGCCCAGTTACTAATAACCAAACATCATCACTCAACATATTTTATATGATCTGTGAATTAACAAATTTATTCATGCAGTAACTCTTATGTCAGCTGCAGGTGTTGCTGAGAAAGAGGAACAAACCACAGATGTAGCCTAGAACCACCTGCAGCTATCATAATGCCTACTTAGCTGTTACACCATTATGTTTCTTTAAAGCCAAATGGACTGAAAATACAGTGTTTACA
The DNA here is from genome assembly GCF_009650955.1 of Corvus moneduloides. Lineage (NCBI taxonomy): Eukaryota > Metazoa > Chordata > Aves > Passeriformes > Corvidae > Corvus > Corvus moneduloides. The sequence continues at coordinate 14,665,051 of NC_045478.1, read as the reverse complement.
TCAGCTCTCTACCACGAAACTTAACAGAATGCTGGCACATTGCTAGCACTGTGTTGCCACTGGAATACATAAAAAACCCTCTAAAAGCCAGAGTGAAACCTGAACCCAGTCATGCTTCAGACCTGGTGAGATGACCATCTTCTGTGCTGGAATAAGCATGATTGTAACTGTGGTTGCTCCTCAGTGCTGGCAGATCCATTTGCACACTCTGGGAGACTCTTAAGACATTTAGCAAGAGTGCAGGAGGCATCACACACCATGACCTTAGCAAGGGCTGCTGCCCTCATGTACTTGCACTCTCAACTCTTGCTGGAGCCTCTTATTTGGGTAAGTCAGATGTAAGTATGGATCTAGAACAACACCAGTTCCAGATCCAAAAGCTGCAGCTCAACCTCCTCTCTGAGCTAAAAGCTTGACGTAGATTTTCTAAAAGGGATACTAGTTAGTATATTTTCCTTCTCTTATGCTCCTCACAGATCCTCAGCTTTGTTAGGCTTTTGGGTTAGGTTTTAAAAATCTGTGTTTGGCATTCTAGGCTCTTTCAGTACTACTTTTTAGATAGCAATATTATTTTAGATAATATGCCATTACCCAGAATGCCCTTAAGGCCTTCTGTTAACTCAAAAAAACATTTCACAGACAAAACACTGAGTCAAGAGGGTTTGGGGTGTTTTTTGCTTACAGTACTTTCATTCAATTTGTTATGCTTCTGTTCAGCCTAACATCAAATAAACCTCATATAAATAAGGTCATGTTTTCAGTTGCCACAAATATATACAACATACTGCAGAGTGAACCAACAAACTACATGCAACCTCCACCGTTTCTTTTATACTCATGTCGTGCACATTTGTACAACGTAAACTCAAACACGAAGCACACAGGGATCCGTTGGACTTCTTTAGTAAGAGAAGGATCTTCAAATAAGAGTTAAAGCAGTGTCACTATGCCACCAAGGAGCCTCAGTATAGAGATAACCTCCTCCTCATGGTGAGTTTTTGTGACAACTTTGCATCAGTCTACTACTCATCAGTAAAGCTCACAGTCCTTGGGCACTACAGGTGTTCAGCAAAGACAACCAAATGCAAAGAGCACCTAAAATCATAGCCATCCTTCTTTAATTTTGTTTTAAAGTCTTGATCATTTTTACCTTGTCTTTATCTTGATGTCTCTAGTGGCAGAATGGGGCCTCAAATACGCAGCTTGCCTAAGGACTAAAGTACATGAAATCACAGCCAAGTGGCCCAAAGGGACCTCTGGAGGCCTCTAGACCAAGCCCCTGCTCAAAGCAAGGCCAACGCTGACATTACGCCAGGTTGCTCAGGACCTTGTCCTGCTCAGTTGTGAAAATCTCCATAGAGATGCCAGAGCCTCTCTGGGCCACTGTTCCAGTGTTCAGTGTTCAACTCCATTCCCTCATGCCTCAGTAGCTCATACCTGTTTCCATCTTCCCAGCCGTCCCTTTTTGGTGTTTGAGTTCAGAGAAGCACTGCTGGATCAGCCAAGGGGTTCCTCCGCCTGCTTGAGTTCCAACTCACCAGACGAGACAGTTTTTGTTCTGTGAGCATGTTCTCTTTGAGTTTCAACGCACACTCGTAGCCTCCATTGCCCCCATGGCACGTTCCTGAGACGTCCTGACAAACCAATTCCTGAACTAGACAAATTCTGTTCTTCTGAAGCCCAGAATCTTTATTCCACTATTTGTCTTCCTTACTTCTCTTGGGGTCTTAATTCCAAGGTCCTGGAGACACTGATGCCAAGGCTGCCCTTTACCTGCACATTGCCTATTTTTTCTACCTCCCTTCTTTGTTTTTGAGTAACAAATCCAGCATCTGCATCAAAAAAGAATGTTCTTGATGCCCCACAAAAATTGGTTGGGCTGCTTTTACCCCACTGGGTGCTCCTCCGGATAGCAGAGCAATTTTGTATTCCAAAGCAGCCTGTGCCTACAATTTTGAGTTCCTTCTTGTTTTTTAAAGCTTCATCTGCTTCCTCTTCCTCATCAGACAATTTACAGCAGGTGCTTCCAAGTGTTCCCCATGCCAGTCTCCCCACCAGTTTTGACCCCTCAGCTCTCAGCTGGCTCAGTGCTTATTCCAACAAGCATGGGAAAGCTCCAGGCAAAGAGAAACTTTTGTGTAGAACACAACTTCCACTCATTTCCCTGTCTGCTTTTCCAAAAAAGCTTGAATCCTCCCACTCATAATGTGCTGTGCCATACTGTCCCTGTGATCCCAAAGAGGTCACAGTGCTGCAACTGTGCTGGTATGTCCAATTCCTCTGGTTTCTTTCCCAGGCTCTATGTGTTGACACACCGTGTTCACACTCCCTGGGCAAACAACCGAGCCTCCTGCAACCTGTTGTCCTTGGCCAACTCTGTCCACCCGCAGCCTTCCTCCACACATCTCCCAGGGATTGTCCCCATCCACGCAGGTTCCTCAGCTGTGGAATCTCCTTTATTTTAACCTAGAGCTTAAACCAAAAATTTTCTATAAAATTAACTATTCCCTGTTGGCATGGCAGGCTGTGGAAATAACCAGCAAAAGAGCACTCTCTGCATTTCTTGCAAACCCACAAAATTTAAGGCATTATTCTGTTCAAAAACTCAACTGTGATAAGCCAGCATCATTATGGGGAAAAAATCTGGTTTGGCTTTTTGTCCTTGGTTACTACAGGAAGATTATTTTCCTTCTCTGTGTTATTTTCAATAGAAATCAACATATGCATTCCCGTTTGAGGTGCACCAGTGCTAAACCACTGCCCATCTGCTGCAGAACTGTCAATCTGCACTGGAGACTCGAATGCTACGAATTCATTCCCTAACTGTAATTTGAAGTGGTTCTGCATTCTGCTGCAACTTACCAAATCTGAAATTTGACGTAGAACTAAATACTCTAAACATTTAGACTAGGAAGAATTTCTTATATTGCTCACAGATTAAATTTTTTTGTCATAACCTTGGACAAGGCTGCCCAGTACTGACGTCTGTTCCTTCCCTAAGCTGCGGCTCACGTGGGCAGTGAACAGATGCAGCGCGGGACCATTACGCAGACAGGGCAGGGGAAGGATGGTGAATCATTCTGTTTATCTGACTGCTTGCAATGCAAAGCAAGATGTATTCTTTAAAAAGGTAAAATGCTGACTAAAGCTAAATACTTAATGTCAAATATAAAATCAGTTGAATAAAATGGGGTCACAGACATGCTCAATAGTTTGAAGTCAGCTCAGCTTCTTGATTACTCTAGAAAGGTAGAAGGCAGTACACAATGCTGACAATTTTATAGGTTTTTTGGATCAGCATCCACACAGTAGTGCAGATATGCAACTTCGACCTTAGGTATTTCTCTATTATTCTCAGATTATCTGAAATGACAGACACATCTACACCTCAGACCTAACTTTAAACGAGGTAACTTCATCTTGTATATTTTTTCAACTCATTTTCAAGTACATAATGCTCCCACAATGTCAAGAACTCAGTTTATCAAGAAAATCTTGGAACAGTTATTATTTAAAGTGAACTCAATTTTTCTTTGTTTCTTTTAGCTTATGGTCTTCGAAAATCTTGATTATTTTGAATTGTATTAACAGAAACAAAGTTTCTACATTAGAATTTTGTATTGGGGGGCTATTTACTTCTGAGTTTGGGGATTTTATGTATTTCTACATACCTGCTTCATTTTATGACTGAATTACACAAAGGCCAACACGATTTACAAATTAAGAATTAGTAATGCTGTTTTAAAATACCACTAAGGGTTTGTGGAATTAATGTAATATACCTGCTTTAAGCCATTTTAAGAACTATTGGTCATAGTGAAATACAACTGTTGTTAAAATTAAAATGAAAAAGAAGAAATGCTATGCCTGCGAATGACCTCTCATGTTAAAGCAATTATGTTCTAGGTAAAACTCTGAATTAATGGTGTGGATTTGATAGTCTGAGCAGTCCTGGCCATATGTAGGCACAAAAGAGTCAAGATTCTGTCCATGTGTAATCAGTACAAATGTGTACTCCTTGGATAACCTTTATTTAGTTCTGACAAGCTGAGAAGTACAAAAGCTTTACTATTTTTGTGTATAACTGTGTATGGTGGGTAGGTGTATGCTCTGGAGAAGCTGCTCCATCTCCAATAACCTGTGATAAATAACCTAAAGAATAAAAATTTTCAGCTCCCCTGAAATTGCTGAAAGACTAACTAGCAAAAAAAAGATAAAAGAATGTAAAGGTATGCACACAGGATGATAAATGTAACTGGAACCAATGGATAAGGAGGCCTACAGTGATTTTTTAGGAAATCATATAACAAGAAACAACAGTGCATACACAAAGAAAAGCTCAAGGAAAAGTCACTTTTAATATCGAAGCATTCCGTGAACACAACCACCAGAGACCCCTCTTAATAAACCTCCAGCACCATAAACTTCCAGTAAGAGGTGGATGCATGCAAATTAGTTCTAGAAAAATGAGATTTATATATTAAATAAGAAACACGTTTTAATGAATATGTATAGTTTTAATGAATAAAAACCCTGTTGTAAAGTCTCGCTCCACACACAGAATAAATAAAGATCCACTGTGTCCTGCACAAATAAAGAATGCCTGCTTTCTAAGACTTCAAATTGTGTTAGAAAGTTTATTTCAGCCAACTTCGCTATCATCTGACAAACCCAGCATTTAGCAACTTTTAATTTTGCTGCACATTTTTCCTGTAAAAATAAAGTGCTGCTGTCAGACCCGTGCGATCCCTGCTGCAGGAATTCGTTCCACAGCCATCCAGAGAGAGTGGCCTGAAAACGAGGGGCGCTGGAGCACTCGGGACTCCACTTTGGGGGAGAAAACTGAGCTCCAGCCTGCAGCTCCAAAGCCGGAGCTGACCTGCACTGCTCCGGGGTGAACACGGCCCATGGCCGGCAGAGCATCACATCATCCCTGCTCTGGGGATGTTTAGGCTAACAGAATCATTCCAGGACCAACACTCTGAACCCGGAGCAGAGCGTTTCTCGGACCGGTCACCGAGGGAGTCACATGCGGAGAGGCCTCAACCAGCGGCCCGGAGCCGGCCCGAGTGTCCCCCCGGTCACCGCGGAATTCGGTCCCACGGGCCAGGGGTGACCGTGGCACTTCCCCTCCCGACGGGGCCGCGGATGCCCCGCCGGGCCCGGCCCTCCCCTCCCCGTGCCCCGGGCAGTGCGGGTGCCCCGAGCGCTCCGTGAGGGCCGCCCCGGCGCCGGCGCCACCGTTCCGGGCGGGCTCCTCCACACCCCGCCCGCCGCTCCGTGGGTTTCCCGTCCCGGGCCGCCGCAGCGGGATGGCGCCGGGGCTGCTGGACCTGGTGAACTTGACAACCTGGGCCGTCTGTGCCGTGATCAAGCTGCCGCAGCTGGTGGCGGTGTTGCAGGCGGGCTCGGCGTGGGGACTCAGCGTGGGCAGCCTTCTCCTGGAGCTGGCCGGGTAAGGTGGCGGGGGCACACGGGGACTGCGGCGGGACCGGCCGCTGTAGCCGCGGGTCCCCTCGGCCGGGGGTGCGGGACTCTGGGGCCGCTGCGGCAGCCAGGGATTAATTCCTTCGTCCGCGGCTCAGGTCAGGCGTCAGGGTAAGCTGAAGGGCGGCGAGCAGACCCCGCTCCCTCGGTGTCACATCGCCCACCCTGGAGCTCAGGACCAGCCCCGCCAGCTGAACCCACAGAGCCTTTCGGGCAGGAACTTCCTGTTTCAGTAATTCCGCGTTGCTGTTTAAAGGGAAACTCGGCTTTTTTAACTTGCCCGAAACAATCCCGGGCCACCCATGTCGGTGGATATAGCAGCTGCAGAGGGTGTAAGCCGCGTGTTTAGGTCATTCCGTGGCTCGTGTGCCCTGGTGTGCAGGTAGTTGTACTCGTCAGACAGGCTTCCCTCGCCCGAATCAGTAAGACTTAAATAATTCCTTAAGAAAATTACAAGCCGTGTCAAACTCCAAGGACTTGTGAGCCTGTAATAAGCTTAAATGGGCTAGGCTTATTAAATCTTGCTTAAAGAGGATTGTTTGAAACGAGAAATAAATAAACTCCGTGTGTGCACGGTCAGGCGTGGGTACAAGTGAGAGAAAATACCTTGAAGAGCCCTGCGTTGTCCGAAGTGAGGGATGGAGGTGGGCAGAACATCCAGCCGGATGGCTGCCAGCTCCCTGCACCAAGCTAGGAAAGGGGGTTTTATTCAGAAAAATCCCCTCACGGAACCGGCGTGGTGTTTCTGAAGGTGCCTGTGCCGTGTGTCCTGGCAGGGCCGCAGCTCAGGTGTACAGACACCTCTCCAGTGGACCTGTGCAGAATCCCCTCAGCCTCCGCTGCGGCCGCTCCCCGCCCGCCTCTCCCTACAGCACTGAACCCCTGTTGTTGCTGTTTACCCTTAACACACCTCAGAGTAAATTAAGCAAATTGGAGTTCCAGCAGAGAAAACTGAGCCCACAGCCCCAGACAAAAAGCGGTGGCAGCACTTTATCATTCGTGTGCATTGGTATGCATTAAAAAGGCTTTGTAAGTAATGTTCGAGATGAGCATTGGAGAAACTGGAAATGTCTCCTCAGCACCTGTGTGAGAACCACGGTGCCCACACCACTGCAGGTTCTGATCTACTTTGAAACATTTATTGTGACTGTTTGTATATTTAGTAGACTATTTATCCTTCTACCTTTAAAGACTTTGAATCCAGTTGCAGGGAGCAGTGTGAGCAGTGTGACTAACAGTACAAGCTGGGCTGGTTCTGTGAAATCAACATGGATGACCAGGAGAGGAGTGACACAGAAACATGGTGCTGATGGCCAGGAGTCTAATTTGACTCTATATCAAATAGCACTTCTAGGAAGTTCAGATATTTAAATTCTGAATACTTTAAAAGCCAGTTTCTTACAAGGCAGGCAGTTCCTTTTGCCATTTTTCTACACCAGAAACCATAATTTTTTTCTTACGTAAAACTGCCCTAAGAGTCTTTTCTGTTTTCTATACAGCTTTGAATTTTCTATCTACCCCCATGGACTTGCAGGGGGGTTGGAAGTACAGAAAACATAATAAAAGTTCAGTTCCTTTTAGGTACTATATTGTGGAATGTCAGGAAGGAAAATTGCCATTGTTTGGTGTACTTGGAAACAGACCCTCAGTCTGACCAGTAGAGCTACACGGGGCAATCTCATAGCAGTATAGTCTAGACAGCTTGGAAGACATTTTCTACCCCTGTAAAACTTGCTTAATGTATAAATTGAACTACAGACATAAATAAAGAAATCAGAGTTATCCTAGAGGTGCCAAGGCTCTTGCAGAGAGAAGGTATCTCCTAGGTCTGGAAGCCTTTATTTCTTTCGCATCAGTTATAATTAATAAAATTATGCCTTACAGACTGTGACATACAGACCTCGACAAGAAGTGTGGGCAGCTCTCTTCTATCTGAGGGTAACAGAAGTAGAATACAGAATGATCAGGCTTGCTCTGTGTTTGATCAGTTGTTTGATCAGTTTGACAGCAAGGGCTACACTTACATGGAGCCTTTCGGCACCACCAAAACAGTATAAAAGTTGTGAAGGCGTTTTTGTGTCCCTCTGTGCAGTCACATTGTTTTGTATCTCTCTGTTCAGCTTCCTTGTGTTTCTGAGGTACCAGATCTATTATGGTTACCCCCTGGAGACGTACCTGGAGTATCCCATCATCATTGCACAAGGTAATTTTTGCAAGCCCTGTTTTGGAAACGAAATGGGGCTCATTCAGCACTCCAAGGCTCTGCATGTAGGTACAGTGCTCCACTGCAGTGACGCTGGAGTTGGGGGGAAGAGGGAATGAACATCTCACATAAAACTGAATTCTTATAAATTTCATTAAAAGAGATAGTCAGGTAGAGGAGAAGGACCTAATTATTACACAGAATTGCAGTGTAAACTCATCCTTTATCCGGTGCCTCGACATGGGAGAGAAACATATTAAACACTCCAGACTCTGAGAAAAGCTTCGTTTTGGAGCTTGCATTTTGGTCATCAGTCACATTTGAGAGACAAAAGCTGTAAAGGAGTTTCCACTGACCTCGTGCCCAGTGGAACTGTCTAGGATTGTGTTTGGGTCCCTTCAGTCCCTTATGTGATGAGCCATCTTTTGTTTATTGCAGATGTCATTCTCCTTTTCTGCATTATGCATTTCAGTGGAAAAGCAAAACGAGCTTTGTTCTATGCAGTTGTGTATCCTTTGAAATCTGGGAGGTTTGGTTTATGTGGCTTGTTTGGTAGTTCTTTGCATAGCAGCTATGTCATCATTTCTTGTGTGCGACTACTGAAAATCATTCTCAGGCACCCCTCAACATGTATTCCACATTCATGTGCTGATTTCTGGGATCACAGTAAAATCTCTACAGGAAGTAAGCTTTATATGTTGCTCTGCTTTAGAAGGCTCCCAACTGATAAAGAGTAAACTCAATTCCTAATTTTACATCTTTTCTACAGGGATGCAGAGTAGAAACGACAGATTTTTTTTCTTTGATTCCTACCCATGCAGGTTGTACTTACTACAATGAAGATAGCAGTGTTTGGTGTTTTTTTTAATAGGACTTGGGTTTAAATCTCAAGTCTTTGCTTTGGAGCAGGTTTTGAGAAACTCCAGACACTATTTGACCAAAGACAGTGTGCAAAATAGAACACTTAATGTTTCAACGAGTTCTTAATATGTTTTATCTGGATTGCATAGTCTGTTAAAAAGTTCCAATAAGATTTTTTCCAGATGTTTAAAAAAATCTTACTCCTCAGGCAGTTTTGAGAACTTTGTATCCTATAATTTTCAGTGCTATGAAACTTAACGTAATATAAGATTTTGGGTGGGCTGGTACATGCTAACACTGCAGAAGTGGATAATAGACCTGGCCATGGTAAGTGCTGCATGATTATTTGAAATTAGATCTTCATACAAAATTTTTTTTTTTTCTGGAAGTCCTTATTAGTGGACTCTCTCATATACATATACATGTCCTTGGAAGAATTCATCATTTAGGTTAGCTTTCAGAATAACCAACCAGTTCTCAGATACAGGTGGTTCTTCTGTGAGTAGCTGGAGAACAACACTGGAAAGAGAGACTGGGGGGGGAGGGGGGAAAGGTATGTTCTGAGACAAGTTGTTACTTGGTGGTGTCTTAATTAAAACTAGCAAATACTTAAAATGTTGAAATTCTATTACCACTTTAGTCCTAATGTCATAATCCCAACCAATAAACCTTTAACACAAGAGGAAGAGAATAAAGCATGAGTCAAAGCATTTGAAACAGGGATTGTGAAGTATTTATTTTTTCTCCTTTAGTCATACAATTTTGCAAGAAAAGTATAACTTGATAGTGCCTACATAGGTTAAAGATGGTCTTTTCTTAGCAGGAGAGAGTAAAAATGCAGTTGAGATGAACTGGATCTGCTAGTGCCAAAGATGATACAAATGGGGAAAAAAGCTTCTAAGCCTTACGCTGATCCTTACTTGCAGCAGAAATCCAGGCATGGCACAAAGGCGTGTTTGGAGTCCTCTCTACCTGCTGCCTTTGCAAAATCCCCTTTAAAAGGGTGACAGAGTGAATAGTGCATTCCTGTTACTATTTTTTCCCTCCAACTGGACTAATTTTCCACACATTCTTGTCAGCGTTCTCATTCCATTATGGTTTGGTTTGCCAGACATAATGGTAACAGATGGTCTGAATCAACTTGCTGTTTAGACTAGGTCAGTCTCATTTTAGCTGACTGCTATAAACATTTTTATGGAGCAGGTTGAGAAGCTTTTTTGTTTCTTTGCTTCTTGTTGTATTTGCCTCTATCAAGCATTTGCCAACAACAGTAGCAACTGTGCTCTTTGACCTTCTTGCTGGGCAGTACCTCATAAATGAGTCCCTCGTTTCTGGCAACTTCCAGTTTTTGCTTCACTGTTCTTACTAAGCCGAAGCACTTGAGTCGCCAAATACTGGAAAAGTGTTGATTCTTTTTAATTCTAAATGAAAAAGCTGCTCCTATTCAGATAATACAGTGGCAGAGGTAGAGATTCTCTCTCTTTTTAACCTGCTTTTCAGAATCTGTGCACATTTGTCAGTGCAGCCAGTAAGCTTGTTCAGCTGCAGCATCTCTGGCAGACCAAAGACTCTGGACAAGCGAGCGCCCTGACCTGGGGCATGTCTGCATACACCTGTGCAAGTAAGCTACAGACAACTTGGTGTGAAGTACTGAGTTCTCCTAATGCCTCTTTTCTTAGGTCTTTACTCAATCATAGTAGGTAAAGATCTTGCCTTAGTTTCCCTCAGTGCCAACTCCTGGGACTCAGATACCACAGTCTCTTGAAAACAAGTTTTATCTTTGACACCAATGATAAAAAACAATGACTTAAAGTGTGAATATGGCCAAGGGAAGCTGAGTAGAAATAAATGAAAGGCTGTCTTTATGAGGAAAAGATTTCCATGTTCTATGATTTAATGAAGTTACTAATGATCCAGCATGAAAAGGTGCTAAAATGTCAGGTATACAATCAGACAATGCTACTTTTGAAAAGCTGTCTACAAATAAATACACACTTAATGCTAAATACCTTTAAATATGGGTACTTGTAATTAGATTTATTGACAGAGAATTTATGAACAGTCATTTGTGGAGTTCCTGGGGCAATTCCCCAGTGGTCTGCATGAACAGTTCTACAGCTGTTTGTCAGAAGTGCCTTTCTCATCTTCACAAAACTTGCTTAAAATATTCTCACTATAAAACACAGTGATGCTGGATCTATTTCTACATGAAAAAAAGTCAATATGGTATGTTTTCTGAGTAATGGCAGCAAACTTTGTAAGTGCTTTTAGTCTGCTACAAGTGTGAAATAATTAACATTTAGGTTCATGGTGAGAGGGGAAGCTGAATTCCATGTATTTGCAAAGCCTGAAGGCACATGTAACATTCACAATGGTTAAGTCATGCTATCTCATCTGTGGGTGTAGTACTGAAGGAGGGGCTGAACAGAAAGAAAAGCAGTAAACTGACCACATCCAATCTAGCGTGATAGATATAAAAATTCTAATTGTATCTGTGATTTTCTCATTAAAAAAGACCCTTAATACATTGTTGGTCAGTTTGAGAGCTTGATCTCTGAAGCTACAGAGTGGTAAAGAGTGGATGCACTAAAAGTGGGAATGTGTGCAGTGTATATTTTCATGCAAGAATATCCTCTGTTGAAAAATAGGTATTTCATAATTTTTTTTAAAGTACAAATGTGTTCCACTAATCAGAATTCATTCAATTTACAGCAAGGATTATTACAACTGTAATGACTACGAATGATCTCGCAGGTGAGTGAAGTGTGGAATTCTCTGCCTTTCCAAGGGAACAGTTGTCACAGTAGTTTTTAGTTGTTTTGTAAAACAGCTAGAAGGTCTCAGAAGAACAAACCATGAATGTGGTAGGTTAGCATGGTGAGGGCAGGAGTTAAACAGGATTACAAATCAGGCAAAGACATCAAGAAAAAAAATAAAACCAAAAAACTGCTTACGCTTGTCACATGGTACAACTGGTCCAAAAGTTTTTTTTTTTTTTCTCAAAAGGCAAAAGCACTACAAAATTAATTCTAAAAATAGCAGAATAAATCATTAAAATATTTACTATTTTAATAAATAAATGTAGTAAAATGCTACTTTAAAAATCTGTAGTAATTGAATGAGATTTTCAAATAATAAGTACTTCTGTTTCTTATTGACAACTTTGTAAATGAAAGAATTCTTCTAGAAAACTAAAGTTCAGCTTAATATGTGAATAGTTTTAGGTCCAACATTCAGAAAGTTTATGGCAGGCTAAAAATGAAATGGTAGGCTGATAAGAAACTCAAAAAACCTGACTTAAAATATATAATTTGCAGCAAATTATAAGGCAAATTTATTTAACAGCTTCTTACCATCCTGAGAAAACTGCAAGAGCTAGGAAGTGTCACAGATTTTTCAATACATAGTTCAAAATCAAGACTTGGTAGATGCAAGAACAGTAACAAAATCCCTTTGTACTTTATCTGGTGCTTCCTTGTTCTTGTTCAAAACTGCTATTTCATCAGAAGCATCATTTGAATGGATTTTGTACTTTTTAAGCAGCCCAGTAAAGCTGTAGCTTTACAAGCATTTCAAATGTCTCTTTCACTGGAAAAGGAAGTCCCATTTCAGGCCTACATTTCCACCCCAGTGCTTGCTGCTTTTCCTTTGCCAAAGTAAGGAGTTCGTGGGGCTGTGCAGTTAACTGGGTCACTAAAAATTTGGCAAAATGCACAGGCAGGGATTTAGTCAGGATCAGGTACTGAGCCCACGTCACCCACAACTGCACATTTACAGTGAGGGGGAGGGAGAGGTCCCTGTGGGGAGGGAGGAAACACCAGGAAAGCAAAGCTGGCGCTGGGTAAAGCTGCTGTTTAAAATACAGCACCATCCACTCTGGAAGATGGAAGGGCCAGCAGCAAACATTGATGCTGTGCTGCTCTAATGGAAAATGTTTCCAGTTGCAACACTGAACACATCCACACCTATGAAACTGTCAGATATCACATAATTCTGAAACAAAGTTTTGTGTACATTTCTGTGAACATGCCACGTACCAAATGGACATGAGACATACCTGCACTTCAAATACCTTCTCACAGGCAGAGGTACTATGCTGTTATGGTTTTTAAAGAAGCTGAGTTAACCCAGGTACTGAAAAACTGCTTTTTTGTAAGTTGTCAGATTTTCTGTCACTAAAATCTAACAGATACAAGTATTTCCTGTCTTCTCAAAGTCTAAACTTAAGAGATGGCAGTAGAGAGTAGTTCCTTATAAACAACACGTGCAGCTATAAAAGACATGTGAGCTGTGACTCTGAATTTAACTTTTGGTGTAAATATAAATTTATACGAGGCTAGTCATGCTTGTACTATTCTGGTTACAAAAGAATTAAAGGTACTGCAGTGTATAAATTTGAGCAATTGCTGAAAGTGATCAAGTGCTAACTGCTCTTTCCTCTTGGATTCATGCTCAGAATGTGTGGGTTCCTGAATATGGTAATTGAAACTAATTGGCTGAAAAGAGTTTCAGAATGTGAACCAGCCTGTCTGTATACCAGCAAGTTTACAAACCAGTGTTGTAACAGCAGTTGATTTTTTTTATTTATGCTTACAATATTTTTTTTCCCTTTTAGTTCTCATCCGTTTCATAATCATGCTCATTCTCAATATTTGGGTCACAGCCACAATCCTGCACTACAGCAAGACTAAAAAGACTGATTAGAAGACACTCATCAGCACACATATCATTACCATGAAATAAAATATACTTAAGCTTAAAGAATTTAAGAATTCCTCAAAGATTGAGGAAGCTTTCTCTAATATTTACTCTTTAGCATACTTATTTGCTATTTACAGCACTTACAGGCTTGCAGTATAGTACATTCATGCTTACTTTCTCTTAGAAATAATTCTGATAAGATACTTAATTTAAGCAGCATATTTTTATTGGTCATTTCAGACAAGTTTCACTGATGCCACATTTTCTCTGGATTTTTTTACTACAAGGTATTTCATAATTAGATGTATATATATTCTGGTATCACTTCAGTACTTTCTGGTTACATATAAGCAATTTTCTTCAATTATACATGATCAATTTTTCACCAACATACTGACTCATCCTTCTGCTGCAAGACTGAAAAACCACAACAGATGTTTGTCGTCTTCTTGCAAGCAACTCAGTTCAACATTAACTGTCTGTATTTTAGGATGAAGAAAATCTGAATCAACGCCCAATCCAGAATAAGGTTCTAAATGTCTTTTACTAAGTCACAAGTCCAGTTGGGATTGTAGCACTTACATGCAACACTTAAATAGTACAATTTATACAGCTGATACAGGATACCCATAGTCACTTTCTTCAGTATACCCAGTTTTTTATCAGATAAGAGCAAAAACTCAACTATGAATTCTTCTTTTTCAACCTGAGCTCTCATTCACTGAACATACTGTTTTGGGAACAGCAGGGACTAGAATGTATGGGAATTAATGAAACTGTGACCAACAGTTAAAAATGTTGTTCAAGCAAAAGTTCCTGGAACAATACCCAGAGTTCCCAGACACCATCCATACTGACAGTGACATGTGCACCTTGATGCATCTCAGCAGACTCATCTCCCATAGCTGTCAGGTTTTGGTGATACTGTTCTGTGGTTCATGAATTTTTAACCTGTCAGTGCTAAGTGTGTTGAAGAACATAGATTTCACTTAAACTTTTACTTCAGAAATTCTGATCCATTTGTAGTACTTACACTAAAAAAGGGGAAAGGATACTCTTGACAACTATTAACAGGGGATTTTGGTTTTGGAGGTACTGCCTTCACAGCCAAAAGTTACATTAGTAATCATATAGCTTGCCTTAATTTCTCATTACATTCTCCAAAATTAAAAGATACATTTCAAAAGAGTTCTTACAGTATTCTGTTGATTGGCATTTAAAAACCAAGGCACCCTTGAACCCAACACCCTTGAAAACTATGGGAGGACTGCATTGACTACATTTGAAGCAGGTTTTCTTTGAAACATTCTAAATTGTGTGACGGCTGTGGAGCAAAGAGATCTGCAAAAGGAGATGTTTCTGGCAGGGAACACGCAGCAACTGGAGTGGGGCCTTCACCATCAGAAAACAGCTGCTTCGTGCACTCTAAATTTTAGTGGGAAGGGCTGGGAAGAGATGTTGTCTGTGGGCACTGATTTCAAGTATCCCACATTATTGAGAACAAGTCAAAGATGAGCATTTTTTACTGCTCCAATAAAATGGATAAATCTTTCTATGTTGGTTGAAAGATTAATTGTAAACATTCTGATTTTACTAAAGCTATGTAAAGTATCTCAAGTGGTCTAAATGGTGGCAGGTGGCATGTGATACATTTTCCAGGTGATATTAATAAATGCTATTGTTCAAGATTGATAGTGTCATTCTTACAGTTAATTTTCATTGCATTTGAGTTTTTATTCTGTTTCCATATATGGAGAGAAAATTAAATATTCATTACAGGTCATAAATGGGCAGCTTTCACCTTAACACTTGAAGCATAGGTTGAATATTGACCTGCCAAATGCTAAAGAGCTTCAGCATCTTAAAATGAAAAAAGCCACACTTGCTTTTTAACTAAAGCTTTTTCTTGATAGGGAAAGATTTGTATGGAGTCCAAACCTGTTCTGTCATTGACATCTTTCATACTCCTGAGTGATGCTGTAGCAAAGTGAAGCTGCTCCATTTCTGGTTTGAGAATCAGCACCTCAAATTGTTTTTCTATCATAAAATACTGAAAATGCATTTAAGAACAGTTCTTAATAGGTTACTTAACATATTTTGAATAAATCACCTTAGAAACCTAGGGGGAAAAAAAGATTGAGGAAAACAAACAAAGCTGGGTAATTCATGAGCTTAAGGTAAAGTAATTTTGTGGACTTGGAAAGCTGGACCATGAGTTCTCATTCAATCTGCAAGAGATATGGAACAAATCAGAAAGCAGCAGTAAATAGTTTTACACACTTTTTCCCCGATCAGAGAGTAACTTCTTTCACTTTCATAAACAGATGCACACTCAAGTTCCAGGCAAGCCCCACGAAAGCGCAGACCCTGTGCTTTCCAGTAGGTAAAGAATAATCTTCTCAGTGGCTGGATTAAAGGCAACAGCTTTAGACAAATACATAGGCAGGATAAATCTTGTTAAACTTGTCATTCACCAGTAGGGGGGCAGACACAAGGAGGGTGTTTGCTGCATAATGCTGCAGCTGGGCAAAAGCAGGCAGAGAAGGCATCTTGGATTTATGGCAGTGGGTGTAAGCCAGTAAGCAACTCTTACCCACAGGGCTGGAAGTAATACAACTCCATTCACAGATGCTGTACAAGTGTGGAATTACACACTCGGTGTCTAATGGCACCAGTTCACAACACGCTCATGAGGTAACACAGCCTGTCCTGCCCTGGCTGACAAAGTGTGGGTCCTGTTGGGGCTTTTAGAAACTTTGAGTTTCCTTGCTGGTGAAAAGACAAGATCTGAATTCCAGTACAGTCCACTGAATAACCCCAAATACTCCAGCAGTGGAGATGATGAACTGTGACTGGATTTGGCAAGAGGTAAGCTACAAGCTCACTTCAGCTTGAGAGAAAAACATTTACCATGAGATTTACTATCGAAAGAATGAGGATGTGAGTCCAGAGACAGCAGGCTGCAGGTCTGACAGTGAGGATGTGGACAGTAGAAGATATGTATAGTTTATTTTTTCTAGACTGTCCTCAGTGAACAGAACACTAAACACAAATGCAAAACCATCCTCTCCCCACTCTATGGGCCTCCCTAACACTGGGCATTCTGTGTGAAGTAGACACAGATGTCTTTCCTTGTGCTGCTCCAATCCAGCAAGGGATGCTATTGCTTGGCCTGCTCAGGAGCTTCTGTCGCTGCCTTACACTGTACATGTGGCTGCTCCCGATCCTGGCTCTGCTCATCTGATCTACTGAAACAGGAGACAAAGGAGTGGTGGGGAGGCAGCGACACCCCCCAACTGCTGCAGATCCAGAGATGGATTTTAGTGTAGTTTGACTCTGGACAAAGTAATTCACAACTATCTGGTCCCAATCTTATAGAACGCCTTCATTCAGTTCTTTAAATGAGGTAAAATTACTCTTCCTCCACCAAACAATCATTATCCATTTAGTGACATATGTAATAGGGGGAAAATAAAAAAAGGGAATAACAGCTGAGTCCACATGAGGAACTATTAGAAATGAAAAGCTCCACAGATGTGGAGATAACTGAAATGAGGTAGTTTCCCAGCCCTGTATTTTCCCTGATGATAAATAGTAATTACTTCCCTTCAAATTTTCTTCAGCCTGGTTTGTTCCACTCTATTCCAAATTCTTCCATATTTGACATTCATATTTATGTATGAAGCAGAACATGAAATGTTGCCTTCATCACTAATAATGGTCTAAGGACGTCTCAGTTTGGAAGGTGAGAAAGCTGAAAAAAAAGATCTTAAAATAGGATGTTATACAGTTCTTGGTTTGTACTGAATTTAATTTGCTTGATTTTGAGCCAGAGTTCTCCAGGACACTTCAGAATTCTCAACAATGACAGCTGTTGAGGTCAAACAGGTGCCTGGGAGCCACAGTGAACATCACCGTAAGAATCTGACAGATTATCACTTGTGATGGAGCCAATTGCAAGACCTTGCCAGCCTCACAGACCTGAGGTGATATGACCTGAGGTGTTTCCTGCCTAATGGCAAGAAGGACATACAGACATTTTCAAGTTAAAGGTGTCAGCTATTCCATTCTACATTGGAAGTGGTTTGGGGCAACCACCTCTGTATTGCAAAAAAATCCAATCTTTGGGCTGGGGTAAAATAAGAGACTTTTTACATGATAGTTTTGATGAAATTTAACTGGGGATACCTGAAGGACAGTTTAAATAATTGCCACAATTTTGTTCATACCCTGTTTTGTTTCATTATTTAATCTTAGAACTGTCTTAAATTGTCAGAAGCCTAAACAATCTTAGAACTGTCTTAAATTGTCAGAAGCCTAAACAGCTAATTCTGCACATTATCAGATGTGGTATCACATCTGTCAAGTATCCTGGTAAATGATGCAACCTGCACCAGCCTAAAACGTGACAAGGTAAGTTAGCTAATGATGATTCTGATTCAAACTGAGTAGTAACATTGGCTCCATGCTGAAAATCAGTTCTACTTACCACCTTATTATAACTGCAAGTCATCTGTGCATATGCCTGCTCTGGGATGTACAAGATTTCTGCTTTGCAATGTAGCAGCTTTGGCCAGCAGTACCAAGACTCATACTATATGAAAATCATGAATGGAAGAGCACACACCCTGTGCCTCAGTGTTGTCTCTGACATGTAGATCATGACTCTAACGAAGCACAAATTGAGCTTCTGTAAAGCATATTTTAAACACTTAATTACTGTGAAGACATTCTTTCACCTTCAAACAGCTGATTGTATAGAGATTCCTGTATACAGACTGGTCTGACTTTCAAGAGTGTCACTTATCTTGTGAGATTTTAATTTTTTTTCCATGAAATGCACTGTCAGCACAACTTACAGTCCTCATGGACCCTCTGAGCTCGAGGGTATTTTTCTCTCTTAGCTTTGTTGGTTTTTTTAAGTTTCCACAAATGCCCACCTTCCAGTAATGTAACTCCCATTGCTGTAGCTCAGAACAGCATACAGAGCATGCAGGGGAGCCTCCCTCCCACGGCTCCAGAGTGGACTGAAGGCTACACAGATCCTACCGAATCGCACTGGCCCCCAGGAAGCAGGGGTTGTAATATGCTGGAAAACATTATGCAGACATGTGAGACCATGGGATCCACCAAGCAGATGCAAGTCCTGAAGCTGCAGCCAGACCTGCACCCAGCTGCAAGACCTGCTCCAAGAGCCTACTGGAAAATGGAACTTCTGAGGTCAAAGACAATGCAGGGTGAGCAGATATGAAACAGGGCTCAGATGGTGGGGTGCCCAGCTCCTTCAGTCTTAAAAATAATGTGGGATTTAATACCTCAGGTAACTCCAAAAAGGTTTCTACCAGACCACTTGCTAATAAAAAGTAGCACATATCTGAGGCAATTCAGTGCCTCAAGTCTAAGCAGTTGGTGATCCAAAGGAAAAGAGGACTGGCAGTGGTATCACAAGCCTGATGTACTTATCGCTGTATAGCCATGCTTACCAAGTGGTGCAAGAGTGTCCTGGGCAAAAAACCACCCCAAACAGTAATGACAAATGACAAGAACTGGATGACCTATAAGGCCCACAGGGACAATATAAGACTATGCATAGAAGCAGAGTCACATCTCTGAACACTGAAGGCCTAGACCTCAATATGGGGTGGTAGAACTCAAGCATCCCATGCACCTGTTTTGGCTGTGAAAGCATTTCTATGCAGCTCCTCCAACAACCAGGTAGGGGCTGCAGGGACATGAAATTACTGCACTCTCTGCCCTTTCTTTTCAGGGTGACAATGTGTCTTTCCAGATTTCTTTAAGGTTTCAGGACTACATACACTCGTTACCTGAAATTTCGTTACCTTTCATTTCGTTGACTTTCATTTTGAAAAATCACTTTAATCCTGCAGCTTCTACAAGATTATTGGAGCAAAAGCAGCTTGTGTTGGTTTAACACAGCCTGGTTTTTTGTGGGGACAGGAGAGAAGCTGCTTGAAACTTCTATGTTCGGCACAGAGCCAATCGCTGAAGGCTCTGACGATGGGCAGGTTACTAGCCCAATTAGACTAGTAATGCCTCTGTGATGACATATTTAAGAAAGGAAGAAGCATGGGAAGCTATTTCTTTTCCTTCTCCTGAGGGGTGGTGAGGCGGCTGCTGGGGCCCATCCCAGTGGGGCCATGTGGCCAGAGCCCTCCCGAGGCCGGGACCACGCAGCCGGGGCCCTCCCGAGGCCAGAGCCACCCATGCAGTGCCCATGAGGACCACGCGGCCGGGGCCGGCCATGTGGTGCTGGCAGGGACCACGTGGCCAGCAGCGAGAGACATGGTGAGCAATTCCCCAATGTGGAGCCCCGACGAGATCAACCTCTCAACTGCAACTTACAGACACCAACTTTCTTCCAAGTCAGAAAAAAAAGAAAAGTGAGGACACATGAGGAAAACCAACATGGCGGCACCAAGGTCAGTGAAAAAAAGGAGAGGGAGGAGGTGCTCCAAGCACCAGAGCTGAGATTCTCCTGCAAGCCATGGCGAGGACTATAATACAACAAACTGTTTGCCTGTAATTCATGAGGTGCATGGGGGGATGCAGATACCCATGCACAGCCTGTGAAGAAGACTACTCGCGCTGGAGTGTGTGGACACTGAAAAGCTGAGGAACTTGGACAGAGAGAGATGACCCTTGCTGTTAGAGAGCCTTCGCTTCCCAGCTAGAACAGCTCATCCTTAAAAGACTTAACCCCATGAACTAAAATAGCCCACGCTAGGCAGTTGTGGGAAGACTGCTTGGCCCATGGGAGGGACTCACGTTGCAGCAGGTTCAGGCAGGACTGCTGCTTGTGGAAGTTAAAACCACACTAGAAAATGTTTGCAGAGAACTATATCCCATGGGAAGGATCCCACAGCACAGCAGAAGAAACTCCTTTCCTTAAGCATGGTGAGGAAAGATTTTTAAGAAGTGAAATACTGACCAAAACCCCCATGCTTTGTTTCCTTGCGCGGACGGTGGAAAGAGGGAGGGACAGGGAAAGAAAGGTGGTCTGAAAGTTCGCTTTAGTTCTCATTACCCTTTTTACTTTTAATTCTGTTACTAATAAATCTTCTTTATACTATTTAAGTTTTGAACCTAATTTTTCATAAAGTGGTTTTTTTAATAATCCTTAACTCATGAAGTTTTCAATTCCCCCTCCTCTGCTCAGCTAGCAGAGGAAAATAAGTAGATGGTTTTTTTGTGGGTGCCTGGCACGTAACCAGCATCAAACCACGACACAGCTGCAGTCAAATCCAAGGCTTCGCCCTTGCAATATCAAGTAGTAATGTGGCTTTCTTACCTTTAGAGAACAATGCTTCATGCCTACAAAGTGGCAAAGATTCCAAACCCCAATTTGCATGAATAAGACCTGGTAATTAGCATCCCTGTGCCAATAAATTGTTTTCTCTACGTCCTCACTTCTTGGAGCTATGTTTTTACAGTTACAGCTTTTCCATTCATTGCAGTAGTTTCTGAGGGAACTAGGCTGGATGTGTTTTGAGTGTTGTTCTCTGCCACATACATCTCACGTCAGTAGACCTACTTCTCAGATGAGAATGTCTGAGTATATACACCTGTCCACTTTTTTGGCAACTCCAACAAAGAACACAAATTGTAGTTTCTGAACCACTCCACCAACATCTTTTATGAAGATCCAGAAGACTCCTTCCCACCCTCATGAGGGATGCTTCAAAGCAGCAGGCAAACCCTATGATCCTGGGGATTTTTATAGAACCCTAAATGATTCAGAAGATCATCTTAAAAAATAAGACATAATGTTTTCAATTTAAAGTGCACTATGTGCAGAGATGATCGCTCGTAAAAAACTGTAATGCACTGAAAAGGCACCAAGCCTGTCAGAGGTCATGGAGTGTCTGCATGATGCTTTTAGCCATATGGTTTAGTTTTAGGTACTTATGTACAGAGCAGGGAAGTTGGACTCGATGTTCCTTATAGGTCTCTTCCAACTTGATATATTCTATGATTACATGAAAAAATAAATTTATGATTATTTTAACATGAATGTCAAGGCAAACTCTCCAGGAACGTGGAGGAGACTGAAATACTCCAGTTCACTGAACTGGACCTTGTACTGTTACGTTCTTCTGCCTCAAGAATAGAATAAGGAGGTGATTAAGGGTTTTTAGGAGCAATCCAGGTAAGAAGTTTGCTTTCATGTAAGTTCCCCCTTTACACAGCAGCATCCCAAATACAACCTCACAAGCACAGGACAGGTAAAGGCACTTGAGACCAAAATAGATAATCCTCTCCAAGGATGATTCTCTCAAAACTAGATGGGAAACTAATACATTGTAAGATTACAAACAGAAATGCTCAAATTTCTAATGATCACTTGACATGAGAAACTAAAAAGAAACTAAAGAGAAAAAGCACATAATTTCAGTGCCAGCTTTCCTGGCCTTGGTGCCTTCAGAGAGCCACTGATGGCCTGCAAAATCTAGGAGGTTCAGTATTTTCACGAGGCAGTAGGAGCTTTAGACACTTGCAGTGGAATTTCAGTCATGTTTTAAATTTGGCCCCTGTCACTGCCAAGATCCTTGAGCCTTTTGCATGTTCTCAAGTCCTACATCGTACTGTGATTCTATGTCATGTTTTTGGTTACAGCATCAGCTGTGCTCAGAAGCACATGAACCACCAGAGCCTTCCTCTAGTTAGAAGCAGACTGGTGCTGGGATTGCTGACAGTGCTGGGAGGGGCTGCACTTTGGCAGGAACCACAAGAGGTAGGGAATTGCAGCACACAACTAGGGCAGAAGTGGAAATCTCATTGCAGAAAGGTCTTTCTGACACCTGACAAGGTAACTCTGATGCGGTCTGCCTGTCCTGTGCTGGTGAGCTCTTGGACTGGGGACTAAGGAGCAACTTCCCTACAAGTGCCTTGAGCTTCTGGCTCCAAGTTTGACCCCTGATTTTTCCAGAAGATTAATCTGCAGCTTGGCTATGCTACTTGTTTATTCTTGTGAGACAAAAGGAGTTGCAATGAGAGAATTTTCTATAGATAAGTAATTCAGGCCATAAAAATGTCCTGTTTGCTTGGGACAACCCTGTAACAAAAAGAAAGTGTTAAAATATCAGTGGCTTTCAAGAAAAATATTCATTCGTTCATGAATATGCTCTCCTCTCAAAAACGTTGAAAGGTCACCACTGGACAATAAGGAAACAACACAATCTCCAGGAACTGGCATTAAAGAGTTGTTTGCATTTCACAGCAGGATAAGGGAGAAGAACAGAAGAGCAGCTCTGCCTTTTGTGTCCTGGGTACAAAGTGAGGTTCGTGCACCTCAGACCACGGGCCTTGAGGAACCTGTACTAAGTTGGCTCTGCTCTGAGGTAGAGGTCAGAGCACAGGACCCCCAGTGCTCCCCCTTAGCCTGTATTTCTCCATGACACCATCTCAGTGGAGCCTGCTGCATGTACAGCTAATGACCATTTGTACAAGCATAGAATTTATAAACTGTGGCTAGCAAATACTGTAATATAGTACATTTCCTTAAATGTCAGGCTTAGCAGGGCCCCACAGATTCACAGTAAATGAGGACAAGCCAGGGAGAGAAAGTGCAAAGGATCCAGCCCCGGCAGCGGAGGCGCTGCCAAACAGCTCCCGTGGAGTCTGCACTTCCTCCACACACAAGCTTTGCTCGGCTGCCTTTGGAGCAGCCCTTGCCTTTCCCATATCTGCTGCAGTAGCTATCTCTGTATTTAAATATTTCAATTAACTACCAGCTTCTCAAGTTCAGGAACTATTTTACCTTACTCAAATAGTTTATTTAAAAATATATATATATATAATATTCTCCAACTCAGAAAAGGATAGAACTTCCCACAATGTAACATTTTTTTATATATATATATATATGTAAAATATTTATGCATTCAGTGAATGGAAACAGTTTTACTGTATACATTTTTAATGTTGTACTCTATGCAAATCTGCATTATCTAAAAATATACCGTACTTCTGTAAATCAAAACAAGCAGGGAAAAACCACTGTTGCTGTGCTCTGGGTTATAATACCTAACAGAGATTATATGGAAGTTTTAGTTTTGAATTTAAGAACTCACAAACAACATTTTACTTTGTGAGTGCATAAACAGGAGACTGAATACATTCTTGCTTTGTTAAGCTGAACTGTAGTAAAGGTTACAAAATGTAAATATATTTATTAATTTTCAGTATTTCAGTGTTTCCAAGTCCACTTTTCATGATAGTGTTAAATAAAACATGGTCCTATCCTTCCAAACATTTCAACACTCTTTTAAAAACAAAAACAAACAAACAAAAATTTAAAGTGAAATGTCCTCCTTCATTGAAGTGTTAGATCATATTTTAAATTACTGCACTCCCACACAATATTTTATATATATATATATTCTAAATATATATATATATTTATATATATATAAAGAGACCAAATAGGAGACTACATTTTTTACTGTCAATATGTTTAACAACGCATACTGTAGTTGTATAAAACATGCATTTTCTGGGATAATTAGGAACACATCATGAATGAGCCCACATAAATTATATTTTTTGTACAACTCCAAGTTAAAAAAAAGAGTCAGGTTAAGTGCCTCTGAGGCCCTTTCTTCCCAGCTAACAGTTCTCAAAACACACTACTGAAATATTTATCTATGCCTACAGCTATGTGCTAGAGAACCATATTAAAACTTTAAAATACATCTACAGTATGTTTTACTTTTCTTAAAGTTTGTGACAGTCCTCAGATATTGTGTTGTGAAATGTAAAAATAGTCACAGATCCTTTTATTTTCCAGAAATTAAAAAAAAAAAAAAAAACAAAACAAAAAAACACATCTAGGAGAGTATGCAAAAACAAGGCAAAATGAAGTTTCATAGCACTTAATGAGGGTTAATATAAGTCAATAACTAGTATTGAGGTTTGTAAAAAGGGCTGAATGAGCAGTTACATGTACAAGCAAATGGTCTGGTAAATCCCATGCTCTCACTGTTTCTGTAACCAACACTTCTCCACCCTTAAAACCAGTCATATACATTCAAAATAGGCTGACACTGATATACTTACTAGGTGTAAAAATAGTGCACTATTTTTTCTGCCACAAAGCAAAATTGCATCCTAAGAGCTGGTAAACTTTCTTTTTCCTTAAATAGAAAGAATGGGCAAAAAAAACTTGAAAAAAATTTAAATTAAGGCAATTAGACAGGTACAACAGGACTGCCCATGATGATGTAGCTGAAACTAGTATATACTTCAAACCTATACTAGCTGCTGAACACTGACATGCAGCTTCTGATAGACGAGTATGAATGATATGAACTTCAACATTATGGCTTTATACAAGTGCATAGTTGCAACTGCAATAAGTAACGGTATCTGATTAATAAGCATAAAAAAATAAAGTGGAAAGATTTTTAAAACCCTCTTGCAGTATTACAGTACAATATATATACACAGTATAATGGTCACTTCTTACAGATGCAGTCTATATCACTATGGTGGATCTTCCTCCACTTCTACTTGCAGACGTGCTGGTGGCATCTTTACAAAAGCTGAAAAGTCAGTTTCTTCCATTTCAATACTCATTCCTCTCGATCCTTTTATGAAATGTAGTGTACGTGTCTTGCCAAGAAAGCCTTTGTGGAACGGAGTTTAAAAGGTTACCTAACATATCCTTTTACTAATTACCAACCATTCCTCAATTGATCAGTCACTTGGGAGAATACAGGAAAACCCTCAGAGATTAGTAATTTATATTGCAGCAAAAATGTAAACCTCTGATATATAGCACAATCTGTCAGGAAAATATATATTTTTAATATATTTTGGGATATGTTTCAGTCTTGCTGTAATGGGAAGAAAATTATCACCTTGACTGTGTCTGCATTCACGGAAAGCAGTTAGCTGAAAAAGAAGCAGGAAGTTTGGTCAGTAAATGCAACAAATGTAAATTTGACAAAAATATACTTCTTCAAAGTCTTCATTTGAGACGGGCTCATCATCGTACTTGGGAGAAACACCTTTCCTCTGCACCCAACAGCATCATTACTTCAGTATAGCACATCCTTACACATTGTAATCCCAAATCACTTAAACCCCCTTGCAGTACATGAGGGTAAAGTACAATATGCACAGTTTAATAGTTGCTTCTAAAGGATTAATGATCTGTAAGCTTTTAATACACAAAGATGCAGTATATTTAATTAACGCAATGCTCATTACTGTGGACACTAAGCTGTTTAACTTCTGCAGGAGCTGGTTCCTCAGTTCCCTAAGGACACACCTGAGGAGCAGCCCCAGTGCCGCTGTTGTACAGCTGAGACACATCTCACATGCTGTTTAAAACAATTCTTAGGCATTTAACATTTAGAGGGTCTTTTCTGTGTAAACATAAGATTGCATCAACGTGTGAAATGATCAGATACTGAGGTCTATAAAATAAGTAACACTATTTGCAGTACATCCAGAATTAAGCCATGGGACAAATCAGATCACTGCAACGGCCAGATCTTTCTAAAGCAGCCAAGGAAACCCCATCACAAAAGCTGCAAAGCCCGTTTGTTTACATAGTTCTAAATGTGTGGTTAGGTACCAAGAAAGCACAGCACTGCAAAGGAAAGCCAAGTCAAATTCACTTCAGAACACAAGTAGAAAAGCAAACTGCAGAACTCCAGTGATTTCATGTCTGCTAGCCATAGACCAGTCAGTTTATATTAAAAGCTTAAAAATCAAAAGTGTTTGTAAATGCCAAGTCTATTTCAGCTAAACATCCAACTGCTACTATCTCTCTTTTCTCCTTCAAATATTCTCTGCTGAGGTTAGCAGTATTAGCATTAGAGATGAGCAACAACTGACAACAGCAGTTGTGGGGTTTTTTTCAGGCAGGCAGACATGAATTTTGAAAAAAAATCTAAAATTAGAAAAATAAAAACACTGACAAAGGCAAAAACTTTGTTTTAATGAAAATGACTCCTCCAAAAAGTTCAATATCATGAACAGAATCTCATTTTTCTGTTTAAAATATTAAAATGAGATCTCATATTTTCTCTGCTTTGAGAAACAAAATCCAACATAGCATGCTGTATTCAAAGGCAAACAAATCCATTCCTCTCTATGTAGATTTACCCCTTATACTTCTTCAGAAATCAAAAACATCGTCATCATCATCATCACCATCAATATCATCAACATCATCAAATGACCAATCCCAGTCCTTAAATGCCAGATCAAGTAATCTGCAACAGGAGGGTTTGATGTTTTATGAGTGTCACACTTCTATAAAAGACTTCAAAATTCCTTTTACTACCACTAAACCTTTTTAACTGAAAGACTGTTTGAGGTAGGGTGTTTGTTCCTTTGCCTATCACAAGTATGAAGGTTCAGTTAGTGTTCATGTAAGCTAAGAATATTGCATTCATTGCAAATTCATCTCAAAAATCATTCAATTCAAAATAGAACACTTGCCATATTGATTTTTTTTCCCCTAAAATTTCAGTAGGAAAGACCAACATGTACATTTTATAAAATCATCTGCTTTCTGTTTTGTTGCTGTTCTTGCTGACTGATGTGGTTTTATGCTCTCCTGCTATCCCCTTCCAGACAATAATGAAAAGCTAACAATTTTTCCAATAAAATCAAGTAATTTTGAGTGCTGAAAAGAACATTGAATATGATAGCTTCATCTGAATGTAAAAACAAATACAGCAGGATTTTACTACATCCCAAATACAGGGTGATTACACTATACAGCTATTCTGTAGCTCATTATTTAAAGTTAGGCAATGCCAAAAAAGAGGATATATTGTCTTGTTGTTCAGGCCTCCCTGTCTGTGCTCCTTGTATGGTCACTACAGAACAAAGAAGGCAAGAGAGGCAAACCCTGTCAAGCAAATGAGTCATTTTACTTATCTGAGGCATTTCTTTTGGGATGGGGTGAATCATTGTCTAGAAGCACTCATCTCTTTCTGTTGTAATTGAAGAATTTTAGACAAATATCTTAAGTACTAACTTTTCAACTGCTTTAGCTACAACAAATGAAACCCAGCCCAGTCATCTCTCCAGTGAGATGAAAGCATCCTAATCAGGGTTATATGCTGAGCATAAGATGCAGGCATTGAAACCTTATCCTAACACATCAATATAAACATGTTACATTGTTTAACACAGTTAATCACATGGTTTAAACAAAATGGGTTTCAGGGAAATTTGGATTTTCAGGCTTCAAACTATTTAAACCTTTAAATGTGATATAGCCCTGAAAAGGCTCAATATTCATTTGTTACATGAACTATGGCTACAACACTTAAACAATTTATTAGGAAGTAAAATACATTAAAGTTGGCTTTTTATCAATTTGGAATTATCCTTTTCGCACGATCCAACTGAATGGCTGAACAGAAATTATATGGTCTGTTTGAAAATCTGGTCTGCCCTTTCTTAAATCCTCACTAAGAACAACAGCCATGAAAACCTTGAAGAAACAATCATTGTGTGAAATTCCTAGCAGGAACAGCATTTTTAGGACCACGCAGCTTGGAAGGGAACGCAGGAGGTTTCTAGCCCAACCTCCTGCTCAAACCAGGGTCAGCTGCAATGCCAGCCCAGGATGCTCAAGGTCTTGTCCTGTCAGGTGTTAAGAGCCCCCAGGGATGGAACCCGTCCAGCCTCACTGGCTTCCCTCTCTGCATTGGCTTTTCCTTCTACCCAGCTGGAGTGTCTCCTGGTTCAAGGGAGCCCCTTGTTTCTCACCCTCCCACCACGTAGCACTGACAAGCCTGGCTCTGTCTCGTGGATACCCTCCCCATAGGCTGGGCCAGGCTGCTCTGGGAGCCCCTGGAGATGTCTATCATCTGGGCTGAACAAGCCCAGCTCCCTCAGGCATCTGCTCTGACCATCCTGCTGGACTCTGTTTGGTCCTTCCCCAATGTCTTGCTGTCTGACTGGAATCCAGGAGTTTAAACATGGAGGCAGTGTCATGCTGCAGACTCTGGAGTAAACAGAGGGGGATAATGTCTTCCCTCAATCATCCAGCTGTGCTCCTCTTGGTGCAGTCCGAGAGCCTGCCTGGCTGCCAGGGCCCACTGCTTGTCCCCAGCTACTCAGTCCCTAGATTGAACTGGCAACTACATCTTCATTCTTAATGAAGTTCATAAGGGAAAATTAATTATTCCATATGGTAAGCCCTTGCAGAAAAGCCTCACAGAAGCAACACTGAGATATAAATTTGCCATAACAATTACAGTAATTTATGAGTATGTGGTTTCTAATTAAAGGTGTTCAAGTCCATACAAATTTCCACTGGTTTGACAGACCTGCGTTAGTAGGGTGATAGGTGACATGACCTCATGGAACTATACTTTTCATCTGTTAGGTACCTTTGCAAGGCTAACTTAAAAACTTAAACTGAAAAATTAAATGCTTTACACACAAAATATTCATCCTCCTCCTTTTTCCACCCATATAGAATGGCAAATACTGTGCTGCAAAAGCATTTTGTACAAAAGTTTGTGAAGATTGAAAAAAGGGTGTTGGAAGGAGAATTATTTTCAGAACACCTAAGAATAGCTATTGAGAAAGAATTAGAATTTATAATATAACTTTATATGTTAACAGCAAGAAACAGAGTAACACTACTAAGTTAGACTTTAAACACTATGCAGAAGAAAAGTAATCTACTGGTCCCCCAAGTTGTCATTAATGTTTTCTCAATTCACGCTTCAATCCTATCACTGATATTTTGGTTAGTTTTGCACAAAGAAACTCTTCAATAATTGGTCCCTAAAAATTGGTCCCCTTTTTTCCTTCATGATTATAATAAAAAAAAAAAAATCTATTAATTTAAAATCTGTATTATGAGGTCTGATTCTCTTTTAAATATGTAAATTAAATCACGAAAAATTAGACTGTATGAAGGTTAGGAAGGAAGTGAAACTAAATTATTTTAAGTTCTTTCACTATGCATTTCCACCCACTAAAATACCAGCATGTGTTTAAGATCTTACTCTTCATAGCATAAGTATGTTTTGTGGTAACAGCAGCATCACAGCAAGAGTGTGCTTCCCTGCATTCCCCACTAACTCTGGCCACTCATCCAGTCCAGAGCTCACCCAGCCAGCTGAGATACTGGTGCTATTTTGGTCACAGAAACAAGGACAGCAATCCTAGGCTTACCTCTCTGGGGAAAAATGTTAAGCCTTTGCTAAACTACAATACTGCAATGAACAAAATAAGTCAGACCAACCTTTTCACAGGCTGCCAGTACTGGGAACTGATAGAAGCAGATAGAAGCTAGCACTGCAGGTGATGAAAAAAGCAAACTGGAAAAAACCCAGAGACTCTGCACTGTGCAGTTGTATCAATGCTACCTGCAGAATGCTACCACTTCCACAGCACAGTATAGGATTCTGCTCCTTAAAAATGATCCAGTAGTAAATTAATCATTTTTGTATGGACCTTTTTTACTGAATCAGAAGAATCTGATAAGACTACCCTTTAGGAATCATGAGACATTAGCATGAGTCCTTCTACACTGAATAAGGAATTGAAACAAATTGTAGTAAAACATTAAACACAATAGATGAAATAGCAGCTCTTATGTCACCTTGGTTTGTTTGGAGGAAGCTGTCGACTTGGTCGTCTGATAGACTGGTTTGGCTGTACCTTCATGGAAGTTCTGGGAGACGATCGAGCAAAGGGGTCTGGTGCTGGAGGCTTCTTGGGTATTTTTTTCACCAGTCGGCTCACCCATTTTTGCTGTTCTTCCGTAGAATTAGCTAACAGTAGTAGATTCTTTGCCGTAGAAATATCATAGTACACTGTAATAAGAATTAAAAAATAAAAATGAATATTGTTACTATTCTAAACATGGCCCCACATCAAAAATTAGCTGTCAGATTACCATACTCTCATAGTCAGCATAGAGAAATCAGCAGAGGAGTCAAAAGCAAAATGAACCAGTAGGTTTCCTGGCTGCTGACAGTGCCTCCTCCTTGTATTTAGAGAGTAACAACTTAGTACTGTGGAAGATACACATTCACATGGAAAAAAATGGGTAACACAAAGAGGTGTGACCGAGACCAAGAAATTCTGTAACGTTGACTCACAAGGAGCAACCTTCACCATATGTAACCCCTTCCATAGCACTGTTGTTTCCCACAGCGAAGAGCACAACACACAGTGTGAGCACCTTAAAATCACCATGCTCTACTGCATGAGGATGACAACACAAAAGGTATGTGCATACCACAGCCACGTGCCATGAACTCACAGCAGAGAGCAACCCTCATGGAGACACCCTCAGAAAGGGGCTGATGGCCATGTACTAATAAAAAAAGACAAATCAACCTTTATGGTTTAGTTGGTGTCAGACCACTACTAGAATCCTCTGATCTCTTAGAATGCCTTGTGACTCCAGCACTATCTGCATATTCAAATACTTGCTATTTACCTTTGCAAGGTGCTATAATCTCTTCTTTTTTATCCATGTGATCTTTGTGACATTTGATATGGCAGCGGCGACATTCCAGAGCAGGAGGAGGTTTAAACATGTGCCACAGTGGCTTCATACAAGCTTCACAATTGGTTGGGAAGTGGTAAAGAGTAGGTATAAACTCATGTCCTTTGTGACAAATGTAATTTGACTTCTCTCCCATGGGCTCCACAGGAAATTCCTGTTCCTTTTTGCTCTCTCCTTCATTAGCATATAGGATCTAGAATGAAAACAAAATAATCTCAAGTACTCCTAGATGGCAAATATAAATTCAGAGTCATTATCTAAGTACAAAGATTGAAGAATTACACTAGAATCTATTTTTCAATTATTTTTTAGTAAATATTTCATTAGACAGTATTTTTGACAATGTCTGAAATACTGTGTCTGTCA
Organism: Corvus moneduloides; assembly: GCF_009650955.1. Classification (NCBI taxonomy): domain Eukaryota; kingdom Metazoa; phylum Chordata; class Aves; order Passeriformes; family Corvidae; genus Corvus; species Corvus moneduloides. Next base: position 14,633,909 of record NC_045478.1, on the reverse strand, counting down.
CACCAGAAACATTGGTTTATTGATGAATACCTGGAATATCCTAGGAATTTCCTTGGAATCCGCTCTGTACACATCAGTCTGTGTAACTGGTCGGACATGGAAGAGTTTGCTATAGGAAATTGTTTCAATAAGGACAAAAATTAATGTTACCAAAATGATAAATTTGACAGATTAAGTTAGGATACAACACACCACATTAAAACTTAAGAGGCATTAAAAATTTGTCAAATTTGTACAGATTTCTAATCACTTGGTAAAGTCCTATCTTTCAACCCTGCACATTAACTCACAAAAACCCTAAATAAAAAGAAGTCACAAGCATCCAGCAATATTTGCGAAAGCACTGAAAAGTCATGATCATGTGACTTTAATGGATGCTAGCAGCTTTCTAACACAATCCTGTCCCCATGCTCCAACCTCTGAATAACCACATTCTGCATTTATTAAGAAAATAAATTAACTATACAACCCACCTCTAAGGCCATGTTGTAAGAGAAAATATACAAACATTGAAAATTATAGCTGCTCTGCTACAATTTTCTTTACATGCTTTGCTCCCAAGTGTATACGAGGAAGGTCTAGCTGAGCTAGTGGGAGCCGTTTGGTTACATCAGGGCTCAGTGCAGCTCCCCGGATCAGTCTGAGCACCACACTGCTCCTCCTGCACCAGTGCCAACAGCAAACCCAACTCTTCACCACAGGGGGTACCCAAGGGTCCAGCTCTATAGTTCAGATTAAAAAAAGTCATGTCCCATGTGATGTTGTGCTCCCAGACTGGACCTCAAAAGGCCTTTGGTCACAGGTCTTTCCAACAGAGTTCACCTACATATCGGAAGACGGAATCGCACATGGCAACACTTACTCTATATCCAATACCATATGGGGATTAGATTGTTCTTTATCTTGTTCGCTGTCATAGAACAGGATCTTCTTGCTGCTTACAATTACATACTGTTAGGAGACAAAAGGATAAAATATGTTTTAATCCAGCTCATCACAGATGTCAAATATATCACAGCAATTATCTATCACATATGTTGCAGCAATATCTTTCTACAATTCGATTAAATGGTACCTAAATGGACAACAGTAGTACTAAGCCCATGCCAAGGAATTCATTGCATAACAAATGAAGTTCTGATTACCTGATAAATCAAGTTATGTTATCAGATTAACTGATATTTAAATGTATTTAAATATCTATGAAGAAACAAAAATGAAAGTCTGGATAAAAGTAGGATATAAGCTCTTCCTTTCTATTTTACTGATTTAATTTTCACTTGGACTGGTAGAGAGAGTAACTGTCATCCTCTGCCTGTTTCATGTGTGCAGGTCACAACTAATAGGGATCATACTTAAAAAGATCACTATTATACTTACCAGAATAGCTAGCAGTGTTCATTAAGAAGCTAATTACCTAGAAGATGTCCTACTTCCAGAATTTTGCCTAGAATTAACTGTATGACTCAGCAGTAAGGAAACTGGTATGAAAATGTGTATGTTACATTTTGGACAAAGACTCATCAAAGAGGCTACTGAGAAGCGGTAAACAAATGAAGGTTGCACAAGGCAGGAGGAGTAGTTTTTAGTGTTATCTCCTAAATAAAGAAATTGTCAAGAGCACCTGTTTCCACACTCTGCCTAATTCCAGCTATGTAATGCTGCTAGAAATACTTATGGCATGTATAAACATTTGAAGATCATGAATGAGTGTTCTCACCTCTGGCTAAACAAAGAGGTGTTTTGAACTATTGCAATTGTCTTAAGCTGCTCTTCTAGATGTAGCTATACCAGCTAACATATTTTATCCATTTAGGTAATGAGAGAACACGTATCAAAGAAAAACTGAAGTGTTGGAAACCTACAGTAAGTTTAAAATTGAGACTATCCATGAAACAAGATCATAAATCTGGTTTTCTTACCTTTTTAACCCATCCAAATTTTTTGGTGTTATTTCTAACGGGCATTGATAGCCAGCCTTCCAACCTTGATTCTGAAAAAGAGGTATGTATTAAAGAACAGACAAAACATTATTTTTGAGACTACTGTGCATTTTAAAAGTTATTGAAGATCAATAACAAAGCAAGAGAGCAAACATAAGAGGATGAACTATTTAACAATACAGGGTCTTGCGAAGTTTATCACGGTAAATGTTCAGGAATACATTAAATAATGTGCCCCTGAATATAGCCAATAACCAGCAATGCAATCAAAAAAAAGTAGTAGGCACGAGGAGGAAGGGGAAGAACAAACTTGCAATTATAGCACACACATTCCCTTTAGTAACTTTTTCAAGTCTTAAAAGCCTTATGTCTATCGACATTTACCTTTTACAACAGCACCTAAAGATATTAGCACAGACCACACAACATCTGATCTGAGACCAAATAAAAAGGCAAATTACCACCACAAATAACCTATATACCCTATATGCTGGGGAAAAAGTCAGTTTAGTATTCTAATTCATACTTTTTGGTCTGTAAATTTTTCTTTTCCTAATTCTGCCTGTATCACCTAGGCTTTCTAATCCAAAAATAAGTAATTTTTGGCTAATCCTTACGCCTTGCCCGAGTTCAACAGCCCTTTCATACACTTGCAGTATTTTATATTACAGTGGCACATTTGTCAGATTTGATTTATCAAGAGTATTAAGAGCTCAGCTGTTGCTTGACATACACATTTCAGTAGTCACCAGAAGCTCAACAGGATCACGCTTTCCCAGTGCTTGGTAATACACAGGATCACATACCCTTTGACCCTATATTTATAGCTGCACTTAACACAAGCATTTCTTCCCCCTATGCTTTATTAAGAGGAACTACTCAATTGAAATAATATTTTTCTAGTGAGTTTCCTACCCTAGCAGATAACCTCTACTACTGCTGAGGAACCTCCAAGTCAAAAATACTGAAGTGTTAAGCATTAACAAACACAAAACCATGGAACGAGCAGAAACATATTCCAAAATTACAAAAACTATTTTCCTTCTCATCAGAGAGCATTTGCAGGTTCCTGCCCATGTTTAACATAGTGTAACAAAAAATTACTAGATATTCATAGAATTCTTTTTGCGTCTAGAGAGACTTAAACCAAGATACACAGATACACACTGTCCTCAATGTTTATTGCCCTACCAGCAGTGCTGCTGATGACCTATTTTAATACACATATCAAGTACATGAAGCAGTTCAGTAACGTGTTTTGCCTCATACTTGCCACCTTATATTGTTTCTTTCAACTACACACCTCATAGAAAGTGTAGCAAGCGTAATGCTGATGCAAAAATATGTTCTACCCCATATCCAGGAAGCACATGTAGGGCAAAAAAATATGCATGTTTCTCCTATTTCCTAAAATATTATGTTTTTCCTATTTTTCTCTGTAATCCAATACTATTGCATGAAATTGGACAAAATGAGACCTTTCTGATTATACTTCACTTCTGGTGTCCATTCAATACTAACAGATCAGAAAAAGGGCAGAATATTCCAAATTTCTCACAATATATGCTTATAAACACTAAGAGGGAAATAATAACAGAAGACACCATCCTACCTCAAATCTTTTGTAATTATGTCAGAAGTCCCAGCTTAGCTATGATTTTTACTTTAGAACAAAGCAAATGCATGCACATACCACAACAGCAGCTAACAAGGAAAAAACATATATGTACATAGCTTTTCTTTTATTAGAAGCTTCAAAGCAAAAACCAGAGACTGAGGAAAATAGAAGAAATGCCTTATTCTTTACTCTAGTTTGATGAAGTAATGTCAAAATCCCAAAAGAGGTTCTACCTTCAGTGGCAAGGTATTCACACTTTAAAGGAAACTCAAGTGAAATACAGAAATTTGAATGCAACTAAAAACCCACCTCAAACATTAACACTAAACAGAAGCCGTGTTAAAAGGGTGTATGTGTAGTCATATAATATGAATAAAGAATTAGGAAAACAACTCTGTTTTACCAGGGCGTTATCACTCATAATATACTTTTAAGGCAAAAAATGTAATACTCAGGAGACTGAACTTCTACCAAAAAATAATGTATATTTAGATGTGAGAAGTTAGATGTTTCACTTAAACACAAAGATTTGAATTTTTGGTATCCAGTACCTTAGGGTCATACAGAGAGCTGCAGATACTGTGTAGAAGCTACCTTGAAAACAGGCCATAAGGCTCATTTACTCAATGCTTCATTAAAAATAGTGGGTTTATAACTGTCAGCAAGCATTTGCAAACATTTAGAGAAACCAGATCAGTTACTTGTTCATGCGAACTTTCTCATGTTTTTGATGGCAATGTCTACTGCCACTGCAGCATGTTAGCTGCCAGATTTGGTTTGTTTCTCTAATTATGTATTAATAATGTTAGTTTTGAAACAGAGAAAAGGACACAATAAGAACAAAACCAAACAGTTCTCAGGGATGTCACCTGTGCTATCAACTTCTGTAGGGCTGTGGGAACAAGACAAAGGTTCTTCCTCTGAGTCAGAATCGGAATCAAGAAGCATGCGAGAACTGGAAGGCTTAGTGGCAATACTGACAGAGGTAGAAGAGTGCTGATAGGTAAAGGACATGGATTCCATGTGGGATTGAGTGATATGGACTAAACACAAAGCATAAAGGAGGAAAAGTAGAAAAGCAGTCAAAATAGAATCTCTAAGAAGAGAGTATTAGTTTTACATTTCATCACATACCCACAGTAATTGCAAAGTAACCACCAAAATAAAGTGAACATACTTAGTTCTAATGGAGCACAATAGAATTTTAAAAAAAATCTTTAAATAAATGTAAGGTGAAGTATTACAACAGATTTAGTTAGCAGGGGGACAAGTGATAGCTATCGAAGGATTGGTAAGACAGTAGAAATAGATGAAAAGTCACAGAATCATCAGATCATCAATACTAGTATAAACCCAGTTAATGCAGAAATATTAATAAAGTTAACATACCAGGGAATCCATCATCTGCCTCAGCCTCTCCAGGTCCACTGCCTATGCTACTGTTGTCCAGCCCAATGTGCAGTGACTGCAGCTGGGAACGAAGCTGTTCAATGTCACTGTCTTTGCTGTCCAGAGTCATCTGCAGTTCAATCCGTATCTGACTCTCTTCAGCTATTTGCTGCAGGGATAAATGGCAAGATTTCCTATCACAATATTTGGTTACTTGGAGAAAATATAAGTAGAAAATTATGCAGAATTTGTAGCCAATCTCAATATATATTCTGTGTACTTCTTTTGGTTGGGGAAATTCAGGAATAGAGAATGGATACGCTACCTTAAAGTCTGTATCAAGACTATGATTTTACAGACAATACTGCAATTTTTTTATTTGAAAAAGGATCTTACTGCCTGCATTTCATTTATTTCCTTCTGGTATTTGATCATCATCTGGGTTAACTTTTCTCGTTCAGACTTCAGTTCCATATGCAGCTTCCTATTTTCCTTTTCCTTCCGCCGTACATCAGTGTCAGCTCCACGTTTGACTGGACCCTTCCGATTCATGATTTCAGCCAATTTATTCACAGCCTTCCCATGGGAAAGAAAAAGGTGACAAAAACCACACTAATAAATGCAAAGAATTATGCCGTGAAGAAATAGTCTTCTCTCCTGTCTATAAGTAGGCACTTTTAACTATAAACTAAGACCTCTGCCATCCAGTACCACAAGGTTGTTTTAATTCAATGTATTACACAAAATACAAAAGACGGCAATGATGCCATTTTACTTGAAGCAAGCATTAGCTGTGTGAGCACTTTCACTCATTTAAATAAACTCTTCCATTTTCACTACCTAGACCTAAAATGTATCTTTGTATTAAAATGCCACTTGTTCTAAAAAACAATCTGGATTAAAATCAGAAATGTACCTCTTTCTAGAACTTATAGAGGAATATAAATCAAGACTGAAACCAGTAACATATCAAATCATTTGACAGAAATGAAGACTTTTGCTGGTGAAATACTATTAAGGCAGTAAATATTACCGTATCCTGCAGCCATAGGGAGGAGGAGAGAAATCCAACAGGCAGGAATTGTGGAGCAAGATTGACTTATTTAATTATTTTACAAACTCTTTCATAGACTGTTTCTTCATAGTCTAATTGGACAAAGGATCAGCCACCCCCTGAGTGGATTGGCTAAAATCCTAAAACATCCATTGTCAAAATATTTTTCTACTGTACCATAAACATAGTTCTACAAGGTCGCAGGTGTTCATAGTTTATAGAACTTCTGCTAATCTCCTTGTGAGAGAGAAAAGTATCCCATGGGCTTAGAAAGCAGCAGGAAAATTCCTTGCTAACAGCATTTTTGTATCCACAGAACACATCTGGATTAGCAGTCCCTCTATTACAAATCATAAGGATCCCGTTTCACTACACTGAAAGTCTACTTAGTAGAAGAAAGAAAAAAACCAATATATTTTCTTTCAGAGCAGAAACAAATAAAGCATTACTAGTACATATCAACAGTTTACTATGGAAAGTTTTTAATTAAAAATTATTTGATTCATGAACACTATCTCTACATTCATTTAAATTTATTTGCTTACCTGGGTTTTTAATGTTCTTTCATTCAACAACTGTTTCTCGAATTGTGCTTTAATATTTCCTACATTTGCTTCTTCTTCTTTTAGCTTTGTAATTTCTGCAGCAAGGTAATTAAAAAAAAAAAATCTATGAAAACTCATTACAAAAGAATACAGTACTACTGAAGAACAAACCTGGTTTCAATTTAAATCACATTTGGTTCTGACAATACATACGTTCTTGTGCTTCCTTCAGTTTATTGTTTAGCTCTTCTTTCTCATTAGCAAGGTTAGCCACATCACTAGTTAGTGTCCTATTTGCTTCCTCCAACTAGAAAAAAAAAAAAGGACATGTTACATGTTCCCACATAACAAAACTCATTTGGCATATGAAGCATTACAGGACAGAAGGAAATGCTGCAGAGTGGAACCAAGATAAGGATAAGAGCACTTGCTGTAAGAGGGGTAGGGGCACAGAAGAAAGAATGGTCAGAGAAATGCATGGAAGAAACATGGTAAGAGGTTTTTGAATTTCAATCATAAGAAATAAATATTTCTAAAATGTTACATATACTTGTATATCTCTAAAGCTGCTAAATAGCAATGGATAGCTCAAGCTCTCCAACCTCTACCAAAACATCATGTAACTCACCGAGGCTATGGTGGCATCTTTCTCAGTAAGTTCCTGTTTATGCCTCGCCATCATCTCTTTAATCTCCAGCTCTTTCATAATCTTTTCTTTTTCCAAATCAGAGTACTGTTCTTCAGCAATGGAACGGGCAAGTTGTTCTGAATCTGCTTTTGTCAAAGTAATCTCTAGCTGAGCAGCCAAGGAATCTCTGCAAATTGTTGACATATACTTTTAACTTTAAAATGGGTAGGTTAGGAAGGCAAGGGAAAGAAGACTACAAAAAGCAATCCTGATCTTTTATGTATTAGTAGTCCAACTAGCAAAACCTACCTCTCATCCTGTAACTCTTGTATCTTTTGTTGCATTTCTTTACAAATTTTGGTCTTTTCCTCACATTCTTCTTTAAGTTCTCGAACTTGCGTCTTATACAGAGTCTAGAATTTAAAGTTGGAAAGAAAATTATGTGATTTCTATATTCTTGAAGGTCCACAAGAATTATACAAGTTGACTTGGTATGCAGTTCCTTAATCACGCTTACTAGGAGTGTAAGTGTGCAATGCCTTCTCTAAACTTATCTAAATGTCATCATCATTCACAAATGTGTTTTGGTTATTTTACTTTGTTGTTGTTCCTTTTTTAACTCGTATATTTGTGAATAGGTAGATGTACGATACACATTTTTTATGTTTGTATACTCTAAAGATACTCTAAATTACAAGATAAATCACTATTTCGTACAAAATCAGAAGTATCAGAAGCAGGGAAAAGAATTAATTTATTTTTCTCTACTATTTTAAATCGTTGTCTGATGTAATTAGGTATGTGGAGTTTAGATTCTAATAATACAAATCCACGAAACCAACATGACAGTTAAAGAACAAAAAGAAATAGAGGAATAAGGGAAAAACCAATTAGAAAATAATTTGAAGTTCAAAATTTCATCGAATTAATACAAATCTAGAACTCTGAAGAAAATGGAAGAAACATTATATTGTTCTGTCCACTCAAATGGCTGACTACAGGTCAAGTGACAAACAACTCAAAGTGTACTTACTGCAGGGATTTCAAGACAGATTGTCTCTGGCCCATCTACAGCAGTCAACTGACCTCAATTCTCCCTTTCTCTCCTTTAATGTGCGTAATGTTTTCATCTATAAAACTTTAGCGAGGCCTTTTCCTCACTGACCTATATCTATAAGAAAATCTTAATTTTCTGTTAATACTGAAACAAGCCTTTTGGCATCTCCTGCAGTGCGACTGGCTGTGCACTGTTAATTAGAATTAACCTCCATACCAGTAATGATTTTTAAGTACAATACCTATTTATTCTGGTGCACCTTACCACAATGAATCAAAAACTCCCAACAGATCACTACCAAGTTCGGTTGTAATGCAAAATTTCCTTCTGAGCCGTAAGTGCACGTGTTTTGTCACACTACGTGAGAATACAACTCTTCTCTACCATACAGCATGGAAGAGATGCTGAATGCAAAAGGCCTGAAACCAGCAGAAAATTATTCACACTGTGGAAAAATGAGCTGCTTGACTCCCTCCCTCTGAACTCCCCACAAAGCTGGGACATTTCTCAACATGAGCTCTTTCAAACTGCTCAGTAATCAAGATCAAGGCTGCAGACAACACTGAAGAGAGGCACGAGAAACAAGTAGGTTTGGGTTAGAGATGTGAAACATCTGATGGCTGAGGGGGAAGAAGAAAATCCAACACTGTACTCAGTAAACAGATTGATATAAAAATAAAGCAGCATAAAACATACTGAGAAATATTGTTCGGCTTCGAGCTGGTCTTGAAGCTCTTTCATTTGCCCATCTGCATCTTGACGTTCCCTGGAAAGGAAGAACATGCTTAAGAGATATGAAGATATTCTAAAACAGTAAACAAAAAAGCATTCATACTCTTGAGATCTCCAATGATTTCCTGTCCTAAGTAACATCAGCTATTAAATCTGAAGCTTCCTCTGGGTACCAGCTCTCTTTTTCACTTGGACAGCTGAGAATACTGCACTAATAATACTGTTAACACACCAACTACAACAGTGTCACAAAGTTTAACCCGTAAGAGACACTGATAAAGTAATCAGCCACCAACAGAATCTTATTTCCATGTAAAATGTCACTGATCTGACTGGTTGTTTTGGGTCTGTCGTTTGCTAGAGCACAGTCTGTGAATGACTGTATTCCTTGACACACGTATTTTCTTGAATTCATTTGTTATTAAAACAACAGTCAATTCCATAACAACAGAAATGTAGCAGAAAAGACTTCTGCCAGTGTTCCACATTATGGCCACCTTCTACATGACTAAGTGCATCTTGCTGACAGAAAAGACAAAGCACAGGGAGATAAAACATTAGAAGTCATAAAGGCACTAGGACTGAGATTCATCTGATATGTGTGGAAATCTCATCTTTTCATTCACATGAAAGCACTTTATGTAAAAAAAAAAAAATTATTTATTTCCTTACTTACTATCAGGTGCAAATACTACTTTTAAGACCTTGAAGAACTGCTGACACTTCTATCAGAAGGTCCTACAGATGTGTTTAAAGATCTAGATAGTAGTACTAGATATTTCCAATGGTTATGCTTTGTAGCTCTGCAGTAGTAATAATTTCCAACTCTGATAAGCTCTCCTAGTCTAAAAATTCCAGTAACTTTCCTCTTCACTGAGGTCCTACATCATTAAAAAAAAGTACCTAGACCTTCAGTTAATCAAGTGTTTCTCTAAAGTCTTCAGACTCATATTTAAGCTGTGTGTTTTAAGATTTTTAGGATAACAAACATCTTTTAATACAAACCTATACATTGCTGAATCGCTAGGGCAAGTCTCAGTTAGAGTCACTGTAAATTGTTTCAAAGAACAATTAAGTTTTGCACTGTAGAACAGCATATTCTTTGCAGCAATTTTTTAAAATTAATTTTGCTCCCAACTTTTGTTCCAAAAATATTTCAAAAATCAGTAACATGAGTAAAGCATATAGAGCAGCTTGCATACTTGCGGAGTTCATTGTTTTGTTTTTCCAGGCTTAATTTGATTTCCTGAAGGTGGTTATTCTCCTGTTTTAACTGCTTCTCTGACATTTTCAAGGTGTTGACCTGCTGCGTTTGCATCTTGAGGTCATTTTGAGTGAGACAGCGCTTTTGTGTTTCTTGCTCTATTTTTAATGTCAAGTTTTTTACCTGAAAAAGAAACAGGCACCTGTGAATTTTACAGATCTACACGGGAAAGCAAGATTTAAACAGTCTCTAACTGACTTCCTTTACATCTTTTGGTAAATCAAAGCTGCTTCCTGAATAAAGGCAGTAGCCCACATTAAATTACCTAGTTTTTCCACGTCAATCTCACAGCATTTACCTTACTACAGAAGAAAAACCTTTTAAGATGAATAATGCTGAAATATTTCAGGAAAATGGCACCACATTCCAGGAAGTAGATTTTTTAAAGTTCCAGAGACAGAGAAGGAAAACTTTGTTGCCATTTTCATTCACAAATATTTCTAAGTACCATAACAGGAAAAATATTAGGACATTGAAAACAAGATTTGACTTAAGACTCCTTCTGTCAATGTTCCTTACATCTTCACTTAGTATATCCTTTTGCCGAAGGAGCTCATTTATTTTCTGTTGCGATTGTTTGAGATCACAGTCCAACATGGAGCGCTGCTTTTCAGCTTCCAACAACCGATTTTCTACTTTCTGCTTTAAAGCTCTCTCTTCCAAAAGTTTCTTCTCCATTTCTGTGAAGTAAAATATATAAGGCATCAGTGAAGTGTAAAACGGCAGATTTTGGAGGCCGAAGGGAAGAGGATGTCTGCTCTGTACTAACAATAAGCCAGATGTTTCTCCTTTTAAAACTGAAAAGAAAGACTACTTGAAAGTGATTAATTAAAATTTTCACAGTAAACACACACACAGAGGATGATTTTGCAAGCATTTCTGACAGAGCTATTTCCTACTTTTGAGTTTCTAGATAACTTCCAGTTTATCTGCAACACCTCTGAGATGAACAAAAAGGGTGGAATTTTAAAAATAAAACATTTAAATCTACTGTGCTCTGTGATATTATAAAATCAAAAAGCTGAAGCTGTTTGGAAACCTGATATGCCAAGTCACTCAGCCATTACTACTGAATCATTTTTGCTTAACAAGACCTGCACGCTCAAAATTTTTGTGAACGCTCTGCAATTGGATGGACAGGATCTGTAGGTAGCTTTTTAATTAGCTGCAATAAACATAAGCCATTTAATTCAAAAGTAAGAGCCATCTTCTGGAATTTTTTGGTGATTATCCCTCTCTTCATGGTATTTCGGTTGTCATGAGATGTACCAGAATATGCACAGTGAAAGATTTTATTATCTACTTCGTGTAATTCACGCCTAAGTCGAACTGTGATGTCAAATACATACCTTTCATGGCTTCAGATTTTGCTTCCTCTATAGACTCATAGATCTTGTTTTTGTCTGCTAATCGTGCTTTTGTGGCTTTATGTTCAGCTTCTTCTTGTTCAAGGTTCTGCTGCATAACTTTAAATTTATATGTCATATCTATTTCCATGTTGCTCTTTTCCTGTTAAAGAAAAAATAAACTTGAAATAAAATATTAAATATATCAGGTTAGTGGCAGAATTTTGAACAACAGCAACATGCTTCTTGGAAGGATCCACAGAGTAGAAGAAAGTGTTCAGGCTAACGAACTAACTGACAACTCATTTCTACAACTGTTTTTTTGTGAATGCCAAAGCACTCTAAAAATGTACGGTGACATCCCCAGTTACAAACAATTACAGAATTACTGCCTTAACAACCAACATTATGTAATAAGAGCAGCTCAAAGATTAAGTTTATTGAAGAAATTTTTCAAGACTTTTGTTTCAGTAACAAATTTGTTAAAAAAATCCTATTAGCAGAGGCTCTTTTATTTTTGGCAATAATGAGAGTCTAAAGAACTCCACACATGAAATGAAATGTTGCTACTGTGCTGTTAAGCTACACACCAGAGTACATTATTAGGTACTTATGTACTTTAGAAATATAATGTATCATGATTTTGTGGGAAATTAGGTCTTTTTTCCCCCACTTCTCAAATTGAAAAAAAACCAAAAAAAGCAGAAAATAAGGTTTACTTTTTGTATAGGTTTGGTCTCAATGTCTCAAGTAATAAAAGCACAAATTCAAAAATTTCATAAGAATGTAATACCAATGTTCATTTAACACTGCTGTTACCTTTTCTAAATCTGTGAGCTTTTCCTGCAATTGTCTCTTCTCCATTTCCAGTTTGGCTAAAGCACTCTTTCCATTTTTCACTTCTTCTTCAAGGCTAGATATTCGACCTAAAAGTTACCAAAACATCAGTGAGGCTGGCCAGTGTGTGAAAACAAGACTGTACTTTAGCTATTTAGAGATAACATTTTTGAAATGCAACAGCTTCTAATTCTGACTATTAAGAACTTCTCCTTTGGGGTGATTTTAAAAGTTATCAATAATGTTTTATAGATGTTACCACACATTTTCTCTTAAATGCTCTTCACAATTTCATAACATTTTATAAAACTGCACATTTATCTAGTCACAGTCTGAAACTCAAATGACACCACCCAAACCAGAAACAAGAAGCAATCTTAATTTCAAAAGATTTGCAGGAATACCTTGTAAATCACTGATAATCTCTGATCCATGACTTCGATCTCTCCTTTCTGATTCTAGAGCTGACTGAAGATTGAGATACTCCTTCTCCAGTTTGAGTTTTGCATTCTCTAGCAGGCAGTTCTTATCTTGTAGTTCTCTATTATTAATTTCCAGCTGCTGGATTTGCTTTGTGCTTTCTGTCTGGTTCTTCCTTAACCTGGCTGCAGTATCAGACTCTGACCGCAGCAAGGAATTGGCTTCATCCAACTAAGATTGATTAAAACATATTTCAGAAACAATTACAATATAAAACCCACTATTTCTACTACAGAATACTAGGTTTTATGGATTAAAGAAATATGAAGGAGTATATTTTAAGATTACTTTTGAACACCAAAACCTGTTGAGAAAGAACAGCTTTTAAAATGCAATTACACATTTCAAATCCCTCCACTGTTACCAAAATCAGTACTTCAAACAGTGATTATTTTAAAAGAAAAAGTTGGCATACTTGTCTTTGTAGTTGATTGATTTTTTCATTGGATATTTGAGAGTTCTGATTCCTCTTTTTTAAATCTTCAAGTTGATCTTTCAAACTATTAACTGCAACAAAAACAATTCAACATTGTTAACCACTGTCACGAAAACGCTTCAACTGGAACTATAATTCATTTATTTTAAGTATTAAAAACCCACATCAAAATGGAACCTTCAAGCATGGTTCAACATACCCTCATTTTCCAAATTGCGTTTCTTATCTGCTTCATGTTCTGCTTTTCTCTGGTATTCTGTATTCTTATGCTGAAGAAGAGCCTTCTCTCTCTCTAACTGCCTGACTGCAGACTCTACATTCTTCCTTGAAGTTATCTGGATACATTTAAAAAAATACACCACTAATTACACACACACGAGTGGTATTCTTACACGGTAAAACACAGCTCATGCACTCAGTGTAGTCTGTAATGGAGGAAGCCAGTCTATCTGCCTGCTGCAAACACAATGCATCAGAACACGTGGTCAAATCCAGTCCAGGATGTCTATGGCTAGGAGCTTTGCAATTTAAATACTGTTTGATCATCTGGATTTGACAAACCTGGTAGACCTGCCTAAGCAGTCACTCTGGGAGCACAGAAACATACATGTATGGTAAGGTCTTGACATACACCTGCATGAGCAATACATTAAGTGGTACACAGCCACATCCAAATTTGTAGAAGCAGTAAAGTGCAAAGCTGGGCAAGAAATAGGGTCCTTTTACTAATACCAAACAATGCAAAGCATGGCCTTCCTCCTCTGGAAACACTGCTCTCACACCTCCAATTTTTAAAATCTATATGGGATATTTGTATCATGCTGTCTGCCAACTTAGGAATATGGTAAAAACAAGTTCTGGAAAGAAATGTGCAGTTACAGTACAGAAATCATAATGAAAATATTTTAGCAGTGACAACAAGGCCATGCTTACGAATACCAAGGAATCAACTGGTGTTATTTTCTACAAAATATACAGCTCCTCAAAAGCAATTTGCTGTTATCGAAAGAAAAAAGCCATGCACAAGTGTTTAAAGTTCTAATTCCAGTAAGAAATCTATGGCCTTACCTCTTCATCGAGCTCTTTTGCTATCTTCTCTAAACGAACACTTGTAGACCTGAACAAATTTGAAAAGTAACTTTAAACCCTGCTGATAATATAGAAATTAGAATATTTGGATGCGTCTCACTAATTTTATGTAAGGTACTTTTGTCTCATTAACTTTATGCAAGATAGTCTATTTTCAGCAATAGCATGAAACCTCAAGGACTGGAGAAATCACTAAAATAACAGTGTGAATTCTTATAGGGAGTTAAAGCAAAAAAAACCTCAACAAACCCCAATAAAACCACCCCAGTAGTCACAGGAGTAGCAAGAACTAAGCCAGCAACTTACAGTGAGTGAGGTCTGCTTGCAGGGTTGGGAATCCCCGAAGTGGATTAAAAGGCTTTTATAAGTATTCAAAACCAAAAGGTCTAATAAAACTTCTTTATAAACATACCAAACATGTTGAAACATTCTCACCTGTACTTCTGTTCTAGTTCATCTTTGGCTTGCAATTCATTACTGAGCTGTTCTTCTAGCTTGCTTAGTTTTTTCTGAAACTGTGTAAAATATCAAAAAAGCATGGCCCACATATAAAAATGTTTTCACAGAAAACAAATGTAATTCAATTAAATAACAAAACAAGGGAAAGCGAGGAAAATTAATTCCATCTTCCAGTATATTATTTTAAAACCATCACTAGAAGGTTACATCTTTACAAGGTATTAATTCTGATGATTTTAAGTATATGGATTTATAGCAACAAAATTTGTTGCATGATGAGTTGAATTGAACACAATTATGTGCCACAGATTGTGAGTCATTAAATTTATATGGGCAAAAAACATTGTTACCGGCCCTTTGCTGTGCTCTGCAGCCAGAGACTTTCCCCTGCAGCAGATGTTTTTGGATAGCATTTTCTAAATGAAATGAAAAAATAAAAAAGGGGTGTACATGACCAAATTGGACAACATTCAGGTAATATGACTAAACATGTTCAGTGACCTCACATAAAGAAGAATTTCTTCATCTTACACCTTGGAAGCTAATGAACACTTTTCAGGTTTGGAAATGCTTTGTTTTGCTTACTAAAATATTTTTTTAAAAATTTGTGAGTCCAGGACCCAAATATTCATTAAATAAATTATAAATAATAAATTTTTTATTCATCTCATGACTTCAGGCTTTCAAATGCATTTATTTTCCTCCCTTCCTCCTCTTCCTCTACCCCCAAACACGAAATGTAAAAATGTGGTTTTGTAAAATGCTTTATAATTGTTAAAATTAGAAAATTTCCAGAACAGGGACACTGAAAAGGACATCAAAACCAGAGATTCATTGCTTGAGAAAATACAAACTAAACAAGATGTCAGAAGTGAAATGCAAGATTTTACCATCTGCATTTACTATCACAACATAAAGCAAACATCATGAATGTGACCATATGTATTTTAAACAGCAGTACCATTTCTCTTTAAAAGGTGAAGTCTAAAACCATTCATCTATTCATCAATGACAGGAAGGAAGTGGACTCTAATAAACATTTGCATTTAAATTTATCTGATCAATACATAATGCATTTCCTTTACATATTTTTTAAACTTTGAAAAGGAATTGTAAGTTTTAAGAAATGTTAACAATATACTATCTACACTTGAATAATACAGATGTTTAAGCAACATAATGAAGTAAGTATATGAAAAAACCATAGCTTTCCTATAATGCAAATTTAAATTCATTTGTCAATCTTCAAAAGCTGGATAAACATGCTTCATATGCTCCAACTGGAGTATGAGTTAAACATTCCTTTATCCCTGAAGGTGACAATTTACTTTTTCAAATTCTGAATAAATCAGTCATGAATCATTAATGTAAGTGTGGGACCTTCCCAAGAGTAATGCTGTCTGTAGCAAACAGAGTCTCACACATTGGCTTTCCAAAGAAATTCTGGTTGCAAAAAGAATTTGAGAAAAATCAGTATTCATTTACCTTCATACTGTAGCACCTTAACACTGAGTACATTTGCTTCAAAATACAACTGGTTTACTGCTAACAATTTGGTGAACATTTAAGATACTTCACATCCACATAAAATTATGTAGGAATTTTTTTATTCCTTTCATAATTCAGATACTATACTTACCTCTTTGCTGTCCTGTAAATAGAAAATATCATTTTTATTGAGGATCATTAAAAAGACAAAAAGCCCCTGACAAAACTGCTTAAAAACTTATTTTACACTTCGTCTTTTCTTAACAGACTTCACAGAATTAGTTAATCATACCATTAATACTAAGGAAAAAAGGCACTAACCTCATTTTTACTAGATTGCACAGATTCATTTTCTCTGCAAGACTGAGAGGAGTCACTTAGCAACCTGTCAAAAACAAAAACAAATCCCTCCAGCTCTTACTCAAGTTTTCAACAACTCTGGCAACTTTGCCATTTTAATCAATTCTCTCAAGTCTCAATTTGTCCTATGCTGCTCTCAGAATGGAGCTTGTTTTATTTTGGTGTTAGTGCATCTTTCTGATTTTAATCTTTTCTTAACAGAATGTTTATAAAACTACAGCTGCTTGTAATTTTTTAATTAATATAATTATTTAATTATTCAAAATGAATTCTAGAAAGTTATTGTGCTGTGTAAACTTCTAAAGTAACTAATAAAAACCATTTTAGAAAAAAAATTATGAATCTATCAGAATTTTAACCTTAATTGATTTTTTAAGATATTGTATGATTTTGTGCATATAAAAATACACTGTTTAATCAGAGTTATCGAAATAACTGAAATAGTAATTAATTATTTTACTCAAAGTTTGCATTTTGTATCTTCACAACTGGATATAAATTAATAGAATGTAAGGAATAAATTATGTATTTTGAGTGAAAAAACTGAAAGAATAGAAGAGAAATGTGCAAGTATGTTTTTAAAAATGCATCTCAAAGTATCGCATACAAATTGTCTCTGTAGTAGGTAAATCCTATGAAAGGCAGCTGGTTTCCCACGAAGGCTTTGGGGATTGGAAAGGTTTCCACGTCTCCCTTGTCGTCCTCAATGTCATCAAAGTTACTGCTATCTATATCACTGCTAAGCTCAGGAACAACGGGAGCAGCAGCTATAAAAAAGGGGAAAAAAGATGCATTTCACTCCAAGATTCAGTCTTGCTATATACTTGCTATATACTGGTATCTCTCTAGTGTTAAAAGACTGTAATTTTAAGTTGTCCTTAAATAACTTGGAGTAAAATATATATTAACCAGACAGCAGATCTCGAAATACTACTGTGAACAATTTTTTCTAGACCAATCTATTTTTGTATTAGTTGCCTAATGCATAGACCATCCATTATGCAAGACATATTTGCTCAGGTAATCACACTTGAGAATAGAACTTTAAATACAACCATCATTTTAAAAAATCTTAGTAAATATATAACTTTAGAAGTTATGACAAACTTAAGAGCTGAACTGACATACTTTCCTTTTCTACCTAAAGCTATCACGTTTTCAATACCTTACATGAAAAGCAATAAAACTGACAAGACCACTGTCAAACTACTGCCTTAACTACCTGTGATTAAAAGAAAAATGAAACAAAACAAAAAAACCCACTTCAAAAGAACAAAAGACCAGAGAAACAAAACCTAACATGCATTCCTTTTAGTTAAAATTCTGAAACACCCAATTCCATTGTTGAAAATGGAAAGGTCTACGTTAAAAACATGATAAAGGTGAGATAATTCCAGTAGGAAAAATGTGTATTTACTAACCCTTACTCGTATGAGGTTTTATAATACAAGTGATAAATACGAATATTTGAACAAGATTCTTGATAGATAGAAAATACTTAATTTATACAGCTGGAAGTTCTTTTTTTCATTTCTACTGTTGCAAATACTGAATAAAATAGAACTTTTAACCTAATTTACTTACTCTCTCGAATGTTGTCCCAGTTCCACTGATCACTTCTGAAGAAAGGGTGATGCTTTATTTCTTCTACCCCATTTCGCCCAAGTCGCACATCCCTAAACAGCAATTAATCCAAAGTCACATTAGGAAAAACAGCTTTTTCTTGTTTTTTTTTAAATTTAAATTCTGACTTGTCCATAAGCAGCAATGAAACTTTCAGTAAAGATTGTCTGTGTTAACCACATTAATGGTCAAACAAAACCAAAATTTAAAACCCACCAACCACTGATCTGTAGTTTCGTATATAAAATGTACTGATTCTTAGCATGCGCTCTCCCTGTAACTGCTAAAATATCCAGAATCTGGAGTCTGCCACGTGGGGAGTAAAGCAAGAAAGAGAGCACTGAGGCAAAAACTAAAAAAAAAAACTAAAAACACAAACAAAAACTCAACACCCTTGGGGGAAATAATACTGCAGAACTTTCGTGTGAGCCAAACCACATGACAGATCGTAAGACGCAAGTGAAGGAAGGTCTAACTTGCTGCACAGAACAGTTATTCAAAGCTGGACTAAAATAAATATTCTAAGAATTCCATCCTCTGCCCCACAACTAACCCTGACACGTCTCTTGCTGATATTTGCCACGAAGTAAATCTTAAGCGCAACAAGAAACTTTTCGTTTGAACAGAGGAGTCTCTCTTGAAACTACGTACAAGAAAAGGACATAAAAACAATGCATGGAAAAGAAGCAATAAATCACAGGGTCGATGCTTAGTCCTTCTTCAAGTGCTTCAGCAGCGATCACGCAGCATCTGTTTCAAATAAATTGCTCAAGCCCTGTGTTAAATATAAACAGGAAGAGGGACACACGTAGTGGAAGTCCACCTTACCACATTTACACTATTAAATTCTAATCATACTTTCTCTCTACCCTTCAGCTATTAACGGTGAAAAATACTGTTAAATAAAGCACATCCTTCCTGACCAACCACAGTCTTGCTCAGTACAGCAAACAATCTCTCTCTGAATGCAAAACCCATTATAATGCATTTTGTTTTCCCAGTTCCTCCTTCTATAGTGGCCAGATGCCCTGCTCCAGCCGAGTTCAGATGATGACAGGAAAGCATAAGAAGTCATCATCATTCCAGAGTTAACTGTGGACCTACACTGTTGGTCTTTTAAATCAGTGAAATCAAAGATTCTCTCTGCTTTCTGAAACTAAACAAAATGTAAGTGTTCAGGTCAAAAACAAGCTTCCACAGCTTAATTTCAGTTAGTGACTTAGTCCCATAAAGGGAAACTTCCAGGATAACAATAACCTTGCAGGTTTGTTAGCTGTATTTACCAATTAATGCAACAAAGCAAATGAAAAAAAAATTTCTAACACTCTAAGAAACCTTAAACAAATTCAGTAAGAACATGCTTACTTTCAGAAAAGTTTTTGCTTCCAGTTTTTTTATGTAACACCCACATAGACATTGAGCAAAACAATTTTGTCACTGCCCTGGAGGTTACGAATTACTTTCAGCCTTACACGTTTGTTACTGCAATTGGAAGGATTTGTCCAGCACAAACTGTGTTGTTAACAAGAGCTGTCTGAAGTGCTCATAGAAATAAAATACAATACCTGGAAAAAAACACCTCAAAGAAAAACTAGAGAATGGGAGGTTTGGCAGAAGAGATCTGAACAGAGATCAGGAGAAGTAGTAGAAGGAATTAATTTTCACAATATACCATCCAAAATAAATACAGCCAATACCATCCAAAATAAAAAACAGTGCCAGAACAACATATGCACTTACCTATCAGTTAAAAAGGCACAGATAAGGTTCTTTGCATGCTTAGAGATTTCCACATCATCCGGGAAATGCAATGAGTTCTTATGATCCATAATTTTACTGTATGTTCCTACTAGCGAGTCTGCATAAAAAGGAGTATCACCTGAAAATAAAATAGTAAACTGGCTGTGATTTTACATCATGTTTAAGTTATGTGAGTTGAATAAGACAAAAGATATAATGAAAAGCCTACAAGCAGTTTACCTAGAAGAGTCTTTTATTAAGAAAAAGAAAAAAATTGGACATGCAGGGTACAAAATAATGTATACTACTACAAATATTCCTTCCCTAAAACATCTGTGTTACAAACTACACCATTTCCCATCCTGCCTATCACTACCAGAATTTTTTATGGTGATATACATGTTTTGTTCTGCCTTAAGACTCCCAATATATTTTCTAATTTACATAATGGCTGACACCCATATGAATCAATCCTTAAATACTCCAATGCTAAAATGGACCAAAACTCATTAAAGACTTGCTAATGCACATTTGTTGGAAGGAATCCACCAAAGCTCTCTAAAGACCATTTGAGAGGCATCCTCCCTAAGGGATGTCAGCTCTGAGCAGGAGCCTTCCCAGTGTGTTACCACACTGTTAAACCCATATTAATAAATCTTGTTGACTGACAAATTACATCAGCTTGAGTGCCCATATAAACATGGCAGGTGGCTTTTAAAATCATAGACCTTTTTCATCAAGAGGTTTCCAGCTGAGGCTGTAGTTAAAGATATTTCCAAAGGAACTAGACTTAAGAAAGGTAAAACTGGGGCAAGTGAAAAGAATAGGCTGCGACAAGGCAACTGACAGTCAAATTAATGGGCAACATTCTCAACACACAAATGGTTTGGGTGTGTAACCAAGAAGCTGCAACTTTTACAGAAATCCTATCTCCCAGCTAATCCCAGCTAATAGGTTTAACAGAGAAGGTGAACAATCCATCACATGAGCTAGGCTCTTTCCTCTGTTGTGGTGTGCTGTGTGCAGGCAGGAATCATCTGGCATGGCAGGCTGCAGCTTTCCAACAAGGAACTGAGCATTTCAAAAGCCACAAACATGAAAAAATGTACAAACAGACCAACGGACAACAACTTTTCTGCTTTCAAAAGAATATAAATACGACAATCCTAACTTTTGTCTCTTTCTGTCATTTTATAGCAAAATAAGAAATTGGTACACACCACTTCTAGACTTTTAGTAAATTCATTAGGTTGCCATACCAGTGCATTGCAGGTGGGGATCACTGATACTGCTGCTGCCTCCCTCTTTCCCAACCTTCCTATTCTCAATGGTCTTCTGTCTTGGAAGCTCTGATTTTGGCCACACCTCAAAACTATCTTAAGTCACTGAACCAATGTTAGGATTCATCATGTGACCAACATTTAACCTTTTAGTTAAGCACACAATAAAATTTTCATTTCATAATAAAATTACCATTTTCATTAGTTCTGCAGCTTATCAAAACCAGAATAACAAAACAGTTTCTGTGCTTTATTTGAAGTGCAAAGTTTTAGAAGACCATAGCCAGAATCTGATACATAACCACAGACAAAAATAGATACTTTCTCCCAGTGTGTGGGATATGGAGAAATTAAGCAATATTTTCCTCCTAAATACAAGGGGGGGAAAAAAGAGGCTCTGAAATGGTGAGAAAACATTCCAGACAGCTATGCCCAATATTTTAAGAACTGAATAATTTTATTTACTGCTAAAATTGTTCATGAGAGACTATTAACTATAAACCACACATTCGTAAAGTCAAAATGCTGTAATTCTGAAAGAGTTGGAAATAGTAATAGCATCATATGTTCAAGTGTCTTTCCTGGCTCAGGATACCAGAAACATCAAATCTGCAATATTCCCAGAAAATGCTGATTTGGATTTTTAATAATTGTATGCTCAATTCCATCCTTCCATAATGAGTGTTTTGCTACCAGACTATCATACTGATCCTCACTGTATTTTAAGATGCAGATGACTCATCTCCTTAACAGATTATATTGTACGTTTGATGCCATAGCAGTCCAGTGTATTCTACTAGAAAATCCTGACTCAAGCACAAAAGAAAGAATCAAGCCATACTTCCTCATCTTGACCTAATAGAAGACACTGATGTGCTGTGGAAAAGGAGAAAAGGACAGTCCTGCCCTTTCCATTCCTTTCTCATCTCTTGTGCCCCTGCAAACTCAGTCCTGCCTGAGGTGGCACAAACATGGTGAGGTAGCTGACCCTAGTTAAAACTATTCTAAGAATTAGTTTTAAGCTGAACTGAGTCAGGGAACTAATCACTGAGCAAGCACGCAAACAGCTGTCACAGCGCAAGAGTGACAGAGAGCAAAGAGAACGGGAATTAAGCTGCAGCATCAGCCAAAAGAAGCTGTTAGGGAGGTAGGAGCAGCCTCCATGCAGCAAGGTACAGCTAAAGGCACAGGAAAGACTCAATGATAATCTCATTAGCAGAAGAAATCACTACTTACCAACTAACATCTCAAAAAGGAAAACCCCTACAGACCACCAGTCACATTCCCGTCCATAATAACCATCACCCCCCTGCGATTTCAGGACTTCGGGCGAGATGTAGTCGGGGGTCCCCACGGCTGTGTCGCAGCGCACCATTCCTGTCTGTGCAACAGTAACAATACAAACAGCTCAGTTCGAGGGGCTTCTGAGCACCTCTTTAACCAATTCCTCTGTTAGTAGGACAGAAAAGCATAAAAAATATAGCCTAAAATACTTGGTTTGAGGAGTGTGTTTTAAAGACTATTTTTTTATTCAAGAAGCAATGTGGATTGAAATGACATTTCTTGGTGATGTGCTTACCCCTGCCTACTCCATAATGATTTCTCTTAACTTCATTTTCCCAAAATTCAACAATTTTATTTTTACCATTGGTTTCAGTATGAAGCTACGCACCATACCAGACTGCTCCTTTTCTGATTGAATTCAGGGACAAACTTTGGAATAATTTTGACAAGTTATGAATTCTAGGCCCTACAAAGCAGATACATAACAATTTATTCAGGCAATAAATCAAGTTATAGGTAAATTTTTATAGACACAGCTTGGTTTTTGTTTAAAGCTAGGAAGAAGAATAAAAGGAGAAGATATTTTTAAGGAACAGCAAAGCTTTTTTTTTTAAATTTTTTTTTTATTAACATATTACCACAGTTGTATCAATGGAATGATTCCTCATCCTCTGCTTCACACTGAGAAACTAAAAATGTACGGGTTAAGTGGCGCAGAAGCATCAATCAGATCTGCCAGCATTCTGGTTCAGAGTTATAAGTCTTGTTTCCTTTAATCAAATTCACTGAATTCACTCCTGAGAGATCAGATGGATGAATGAAATGAAATCCTGGATGAAGTTAGAGAAGTCCAAAAAGACACTCATCTTTTATTCTGCTTCTCAATCTGAAATTTTATCTAAGTCATCTTACAAAGGTTCTTCATGCATTTTGCCATCAGCATGAATGGCAATATGTATTAATTCTGAATATTAATACAGAATATTAGTAGCAACAACTAAGGTCAAAATATATATTTAAAGAAAATAAGAGAAACATTCCTTTTTGGGAATTGTACTGATATGCAAAACTTAGACACCACATTACAATATTCTTTCTCATACACAATATGAACTGTGAAAAACTTTTATTTCTGTACTAAAACAGAATCCAGAAAGTCATGAACCAGCAGGCAAAAACTAAAGGGATGACCAAATACCGTAGAGACCTATGGAATAGTTCAAGCACTCCTGGCAAATGCCTATTATCTTCTATGATTCCATGCTAAAATTGAAACCTAAAGAAATTTTAACTGCTCAGTTCCAGAATGAAGAGCAGGTAAACTTTTGCATTTTATACTGGATGAGATAGCACATAGCTTGTTCATACTGGGATAAGAAAATGAAGTTAACTCTTTCCAGAAGATCTAATGCATTCACTGGGAAAAGAAAAATACAGGCAAACACACTTTAACACTGCAAAATAAACTAAAGCTCAAAGACTACAGAAATCTAAAGCTGACAGCATTTGAAACTGTTCTAGCACATGGCAGGGACCACTGTCTGAATGTCCGGCTTGTCACAGCACTGTGGGCACTAACCTACATGTCTTCTCTGAAGCCTAAGCCTCTCTTTACTTTGAGCACAGGAGGAATTGCTCTAGGGTTATGTGATTCTGCTCATCCAGTAGGACTGAGGCAACTTAACGAGGTCTCCAACACTGGTATGTGTCTATCTCTTCCCTATCCAAACACAAAATTACAACAAGGGAAAGTCTGAGTTTTTGCTCAGTCAAGTCGGGTTGAAGCCACCTGAATCCCTCCCTGGCTAATGAGATTCTTTAAAAACAAAGTCACCAAAACAGTTCTGAAAGAGTTCTCTGAAGTCTGCAGCTTCAGTCACAGCCTCACCACCTTGACACCCAAGCATTTAATAACACCCCATTTCCCATCCCTCTATAATTAACACACCAAAGCAAGAATACTTTTTAATATGTTACACAGGTTGATATTTTCTGAAGTCTTAAACAAACAAAAGGCTGTGCCAAAAACCAGCCAGACCTACCCAAGTCTGATGGCTAGTATGAAGCAAAAGGAAAGTCTTTTCAACAATGTTACGGATGCTAGAGAACTCCATGTAATAACACCTTAAGTTTTCAGAGAAGATGCCAAAGAATTGAACAGTAAAACAAAAAATATTTCCACAGTAAAAAAAGGCCTTGCATGCTAACACCAGTTGCAATGGACCACAGCTCTCTGAAGCACGTGGAGCTGGTTGTACTTATTCCCCATACCACTCTCTACCTTCTGTCTCAGGAATTTACCTAGAAATGCATTTACAGAACAGCCTGGCTTGGAAGAGAACTTGAAAGATCATCTGTCCCAAACTGTCATAGGAAAAGGAGCTTATATAAGATTATCTAGCACCCTGTCTGAGTGCATCACAAAACCTCCAGCAATGGGGATTCTACCATATCCCTGGGGAGGCTGGACCATTATCACCTCAATATAAAATTCCCAGATTTCTGTTCCACTCATTTACACATTTCTTCTTTCCAAGACTTGGGTGTTGTTCTGTACGTATTTTTAAGTACTGGGCACCTTAAATACCACAGTCAGACTCACTTCTGTGATCTCTGGCATCAAAGCTGAGTAAACAGGGACAAGCCCTCTGTCCAGTACATAACACCTTGGCAGTCCCTGCATTCTGAAGAGACTTAAATGGCGCTGTATTCTCTGGGCGATGTGTTACTCCTGTGTTTCAAACACCAAGCCTCTATTTATGCCCGAGTAGCACACTTACTCTAACAGTTATCATGTCAGGAGTCTCAGGCCAGTGTTTTACCTGAAACTTTTCTCATCACCTCAAAAGATCATGGTGGACCTTGGAACTCATCTCCTGCAGCTATGTGAGAGATGTACAGTGCACAGTTTAAAAAAATAGGCTGTCCAGGAGACACAGCAATGTTCTTGCTGCTCCTGACAACTTGGTGGTGAGACTGCTGTTTCCCGGCATCATTCAACATTATTATATTGCTGAAGACTAAGCAATTCAGGTTTCATCTTCAGGAAGATCTCCATCAGACCTGAAGGACTTGCTGTCTTGAACCAAGGCTGACAATCAGGCTCTCCCTCAGGAAGTTCCTTCCAGAGCTGGAGGGTGTTTGTGTGGAAACATGAGAGGATTGCACATATCAGGTGTTAATGCTGCAGGCAGCTTGTGCACTGTCCTGCAGACAAGGGACTGAGGCAGGAAGGATCCAGCAGAGTCCTCTTCACTGCACAAGCTTCAATGAGAAAGAAGCTGGGTTCCATAAAGAAGAACACACTGCTTCTTTCAGCTGAACTGCCTGGGCTGAGGCAATAATCCCAAGTGGCAAACATCCCTTCTTTTGGTCATATATTTTTCAACAGATATACTCTGAATCTGTGCTCTGCTAAAAGCTCAGTTAGCACAGGACAGTGCTATGCATGGCAACCTGGGAGCTCCTGGCCCTACGACGCCTACCAAAGCCAGCAGCTGTCTAGTTTCTTACACAACACCTGAGGATCAGACAGAGCCTGGTGAGCCCTGCCCTGGTCTACCTTATCATACCTAAATAGCAAAAAAAGGGAACCACAATTCCTACTAAATTTTTGAGTCTAACTCCATTCTTTATTCAACAATAGAAATACTCACTTTGTTGTAGATTTTTAAAAAGACAACTAATTTAAAAAAAACAACCAAACAATGAAAAACAACACCGCAAACCCCCAGTTATTACAACTGAGTTACATAAACAGAACAGTTCCTTTTATGCTGGAAAAGATTTCTAAAACACTTAGCAACTCTTTCCACAAAATTATAAGGAGAAACTCTGCTGCAAGTGTCTGTTCTGGCCTGGCTGACTTAAGCAAACACTGAACACAATTCCACAGCAAAGGTCAGAAAAATCTCTCAACAAATTTTCCTGGGGTCTCAACAGCATAAGGAAGATGCTAATGCTCACAACTGCTAAAAGAGATCCAAATCCAGAAAAATAAATATGTATTGGGTAAGCATATATTTTCTACAAATCAGTCTGCCAACACCAATATTATGTTTACACAGCTGGGATGTGTTCATGTTTTCTAAGAAGTAGCATGAGATTTGGAGACAATCCAGAACCTCTCAACTTCTAAAGCTTCCTGTAGAAAAAATGTTTGCCATTCCACTGAATCTGAGAAATACAAAGAACTTAAAATGTAATCTTTTAAAAAATTAACTTCTCTAGGAGATCACTGGTCTGCTGATGATGCCCAGTCTAAAGCGGAGCTCACTGTAACTTTTTACGAGAAACTCGGATGCATTTCTCACATTTATAGTATCATCATCCACATTTTAATATTCCATTCTTTTAACAATAGAAGTGAAGAAGAAAAAAGTAAAAGGCGTAGGTCCACCATTTCTGGGGTCCCTAAAACAGCACAGAGGATTTATATTATGAGCTTTTTGATGCTTTTTTGTTGTCACTTCCACTGAACAACAGATTCCCTTAAGACATTATGATCTACAAACTCAAAACAAATATTAATATTTTTGACTAAATTAAGAAACCATGTACTACTTTGGTTCTTTTCAATTAAAGTAAATGCTGTCCTCCAAAATATAGGCAAGTAAATCAACAAAATTGAGGTAAATATTATCTTTGCCTTTAGAGTAACAACTACAACATCAACAGAACTAAACAGACTGAACTTCAATAAACAGCTGCAGTTGGACAATGATGAAGTTAATATATCATCATGTGAAAAAAAAACCCACCCTAACCAGACACAGTACTTCTAGATACTGCTGAAGAGACATTAACTTAATGATGCAAATGCAAATTAAGTAGATTGCAGAAATTATATCAAGCACTGCCTAAACAATACAGAAAAAAACCCAAAGCATAAAAGCAAATAAGCTTAAAAGGATCACTCTAGCCAACACTACTACAGAACACTTTCAAAGACCAGGTAAATCATAACACACATTCATATACAATTCTTTTAGAATCTGTTAGGATTTTTCATATTCTGTAAATTACAGCATAACACTGTGTGTTAGGCAAGATTCTAAGACTGCGAACTACAAAAGGTAGTTTTATTTTCAAGTTTTTTTGATAATATCCTGTTAAAAATATTCCTATGCAGTCTCATTAGAAAACTGTATTTGGCTGTACATGGTAAAATCTGGAAAATTACATCATTTAAATTGACATCTTGGCATCTTGACAAGTAACTAACAGATTGTGATCAATATATCACATACCACTGCTGCCGTACTCTGACCTCATTTGAATGACCACTAGAGGATGCTATGAGAACAATTAGATACAGGAATAAATCACACGGAATGTATCTTGCCCATAAAATAATTTCATTTACAAAAAAATGTCACCTTATGAACTGTTCCAAGGTTATTAAAGTTGAAACTAAGAGTTATCTTGCAAGCTTTTAAGACATTTGGCAAAAAAAATGTACCTCAGAAATTCATAAATACACATGCTTTCAAAAACAGCGAAGAGTAAGTTTATGTCCTTCTTCCGTGTGAGAGAACAGTTTATAACAGAAAAAGTTACACTACTTAAAATACTCTTATATTTAAAAGTAGGAAGCAACAAACAACTTTATAACCAAGTAGAAAATTTGATGAGTGTTCCTTTGGGTATTATACTTCATAGGACAATAACCTTAAATTTAGATGTAATTTAGAATTACAGTTTTATAGATGGTAAATCATTTAGTTGCATACTTACTTCATCCATTTTCATGCAAGTGCCAAAATCTGCCAGCTTCAGATGCCCATGTTTATCTAAAAGCATATTGTCAGGCTTCACATCTCTGTGTATCAAGCCCATGGAGTGAATTGCATCAAGAGCAAGAACAACTTCAGCTGTGTAGAACTTGGCCCATTTCTCAGGCACATCGTAATTGCTCATAAGGTTTACAAGATCTCCACCTGGCATGTATTCCATTACCATGTACAAATATTTGTCATCTTGAAAGGCACAAAATAGCTGCAACGTTAAAAAAAGGAAAGGAAAAAAAATGCAATTACTTTTCAGACACCTAGGGAAAAGAATAAAGCCCTTTATCTTGAAGTTTCATTAGACCTGAGAATATGTTTTCAAGATTATTTTTAATATGCATCGAATATACATTTTTCTCTTAATTATGACAGTACCTTGAAATTTACTGAACTTCAAAACCCCCTCATTATAATTTTTGAGAAAGTGAAAAATATTTCCTCGTTATTTTAATACTATAGGCATCTATCTATCTATCTATCTGTCTATCTATAATCTCCATGTTTCTTGGTATTAAGAAGTATCAATGAGTCAAAACGCAAAGTATCAAATCTGCAAAAGGGAGCATCATGTTCTGATCTGAAAATAGCCGAACAGTGAGCAGCATCTTAAACTGTTTCTAAATATTCTATATTATAAATTTCTTATCTCGGTACATGTTTGAAAAGTCACTGCACTGCTGACTTTGTCCTAAATCAACACATATTGAAATAAGAAATAAAAACAAAATATTCCTGAAGACAGCTATAACACAATTCAAAGATACTGTATTTAACAATAAAATACTGGTCTGGTCTAAGTTGCAGTCAGTATGTTTCCTACTGGCATGATAGTGAAAGTTCAGTTCAGTCTCTTTAAAATGTATTTCAGACCTAGAGTGCTGAAGTTTTAGAGACTCCACTCTGTCATCACCAGGTCTGAAAACAGCTCAGTCCAGCAAAAAACATTACTATCAACTGTTCAATGACTGGTGTGAAAGTCTCTGAAAGTCTCACCTTATTTCTCAGGGAATACTGCCTTACCTTAAAAATGAAAATCATTCACATCTTTAAATTACACACACAAAATTAAAAGGCAATTGAAAAATAGGATGCGTGGTAAGGACAAAGTCAGAATCAGGTAGACTGTGGAGGATGAGGAACCATGAAAGGTGGGTATGTTATTATGGATATTTGACATTCAGATTAAAATGAACTGTGTAACTTGTGACAGAAGACCTAGATTAGAAATATATATTTTAATACATATATATTGCACTGTGTTTGCACAAATGGATAATATATACAATATAGCGTACAATAATGCATTGGGTCATTAAAATCTAAGTGAAGATTCAAAATAATCTCTATATCCTCACACATAGAGATATTAATATAACATAATAATAAATAACAGCACTATGTCTTTATACAGCACTTTTGTTACTGCCCTCAAGGGATTTCATTAAAAAAAATTTAAAACTATCTAAGGCTCTTGTTTCATTTGTTTTTCACATTGAAAACTAGACACAGAGAAGCACTGTTATCTGTCCCAGTTTCTAGATCAGAACAGGACCTACATTTTCTTCAAACCAGCTCAGTGTCCTACCCCTCTAGACAACATCACCTAAATATATCACACTAATACACGTACTCATAGAAGGCACAATTGCAACTACACTTTAGTTCATCTGCTATTTACAAATACAGACACACATTTATATCCTGCTTGTGACAGTTTCCTTTGAAAATCCACGTCATGCATTTCTCGTTACTTTCAACTGCATGTGAAAAATAGTTCCTGACAATTACTGTTACTAGAACAAAGAACTAAATAAAAAAATTATCTATTTGTTTAAGTATTTCTGCTAAATATAGGCAAGAGCAAAGAACATGCTCAAAGAGCAAAACATCTAAATAAAAATCTTTGTTTACCTGAGGTAAATTGTTATGAAAAATATAT
The DNA here is from genome assembly GCF_009650955.1 of Corvus moneduloides. NCBI lineage: Eukaryota > Metazoa > Chordata > Aves > Passeriformes > Corvidae > Corvus > Corvus moneduloides. The sequence goes on along the minus strand of NC_045478.1, from coordinate 14,603,529 downwards.
GGAACACCTAAAGCCAGTCTTATTAAATATACAGAAGCATGGCAATATATATGAGAGCATTTAAATTAATTATTTAACAAAATTAAGGACTAACAGTTTCTCCAAACACACGCTTTCACTATTCCTTTTGTTGACTAGTGCAATTTACCAGTTACAACAAATGGCAATAATCAGTACTGATTGTTCCCAAAGGCATAATTCACATTACAGCATCTTGATGACACACGTCACGAGACAGCTACGAGTGACGGTGTTCAAGACCATCTGAAGAAGTCTACTCTCCATTACTTGGATATTCCGAGTGCTGGTCTGTAACTGACCACTAAGAGAAGATGGTTTCAAGGAAACCACTGCTACAGCCTGCTGTCTCGCAGACCAGGGCTGCACACTCATCCGTATTTCAAACTGCAGCTGAAAAGACAGTGACTATTTAAAGGACTCTTCATACCAATTGCCTGTGATCAACTGACTGTATTATGACAAAAGACTGGAAATACCAGTCACATTTGTTTCTACATTCTTATACAGAATTTTTCGTAGTGGAAAGATAACTTCCCTATTATTCCAAACAATTATGTAAGTATTACAAAATTCTGCTTAGCTCTGTTTTATGATGCATTTGCAGTGACTAAAATGTAAATTAATCTACTTTCTAACATAGCCAAATACACAAAACTTAGTGAAATTGCTGTAAAAATGTATTTTTTAGAAGTAAAAATCTGAACCTAAATCTTGATTTAAGTTTCAGTGAAAATTCAAAACCACCTCAAACCTGGGAAGTACTTATGGCATCAGCATCATTACTATTGCTGTTGTTGCTATTATTATTATTTTACTTTTACACATCTTCCTTACCTGAACCACCCACGGGCTGTTGGCGAAGGCCATGATATCTCTTTCTTCCCAGAAAAAGGCTGAATCTGATCTCTTGATCATTTCAAATTTACTAAGTAGCTTCATTGCATAAACCTTCTGTGTCATTTTATGGCGAACCTGTTGGTTGAGAAAGAAGAGAAGCAACCTTTTTAAAACCCCTTGTTAAAAACCTGAGTACCAGCACAGTATGTTTCTGCTACGTGCAAACTGCTTTCTGGGATGCAATGCCTCCAGGTCCTCATACGCTCTGTTTTCTACACAGTAAGGATTTGAGAACTTCCAAACCTAAAAAGAAAAGCCTAACAGCTGCTCAAAAAACCCCACCATAGCAGGAAATAAAGTCTAACTCTGCTTTTATTTTCTTATTCTGAACACTGTCTAGCCATTGAATTAATTCACGTTAGAAACTGGGCAAGAGGTCTGCTTCAGCCTCTGTCAATTTTTATTTTACACCAAAACAATTGCTCCTATTTATTTTCCTAAAAAGTTCTTAAATTCACTTTAAATTGTGCAAAATTAATACAATAAATCTTGTTGGAAAACTGGAATTAAAGCTTTTATTACAAAATATGAAAATGTTTTTGAAAACTTCATCTGAATGCAGACACGAAACCAAATCCCTAAATTGCACACTGAAGTCATTACTCAGCTAATTAATCATGAGACATCCTATTTTATGAAAAACTATTAAAGGAACAGGTTTTTAACATTCTTGAGTGTTTCTTAAAGAAATCAAGGTGAGAAGTATTCAGCTGTAAGAAGTCTGAGTCATCAGGACCTTAAGTTTCTGCATATTTTTTCCTGTTAAAATTAAAAATTCAGTGGACTAGTTTGTGAAATTGATTTGTGAAAATTGTGAAATGCACCAGAAACTTGAAGTTATGACTTTCTGGTGCATTTAAAACCCCTCACATCTAGTAAATAAAGCAGATCTCCTAACTACTTAGTTTTGCACAGTATCTGATTTTAATTATGTTACTTGAAAGAATGTTTAATAGGCTTTTCTGAACAGCTGTAGATGCAGTTTCATGACATCTGCAGTGCAAAGCTTCAGAGAGGCACCTGTTTGGTCTACAGATCTGGGAGCATCAGTCTCCTGCTCCTGAGGAGCTGCAAAAATTAATATTGCTGAAGGAATAGAAGAAGCATCAGGTGGAAGGGATAACCTTGGAAAGAGCAAGAACATGAACAGAAACAGGATTATTTAAGGACTTGCTGTTCTTGAAACTGGGGCTTTTTGCCTTCAAGATATAGGTGCAAAGGTTTTATTATTAGTATCTTGCATAGTTTAACACTAACAAACAACCTTCTTTACAGTTAGATCAAAAAACCTCCAACATAACACCAGAACAGAAACATGGTATCTATGTGCACTAATAACTCTATAAGCATGTTTTAGGACGTTAATTAGTCAGCTAGTGAAGGTGTCCTAAAGAAGTATTTTGAAAACTAACTTCTTCCCACTTAAAAATCCCACGTGGGATTATTTACAAAGACTTGGTGGTACACCACAAACTATACTCCCCTAAGCAGAGCTTTTGTAATCCTGCCCAAAACCAGAAGAATCACAAAGACCAGAAACCTCAAAAAGCTACTGTTTAATTGAAGATGCATTTTCTGTGAAAGTTCTCATTGAAGCTTTGCAGTGTATTTAGTAGTTTACAATTCCTAAAGTCACTGTGCACTCTTGCCTAGGTGCAGTTAGAGTAGCTGCCTTCATTTAAAAGAACCACTGTCTCCCACTACTTGGGGAAAAAAATTCTTGGAAGTCAGCACAGCCTGAAGGAAGCTCATGTACAGGACAGGCAAAGTAAAGAGGAGTGGGGGGCACAAAATCACAGTCTGTGCACCTCTTGAAATAGTGCCAATAGGTTATTGGCTAAATGATTTCTTGAGAAAATTTCAAGGTAGGTTCTTTCTCTGTACAAAAATCCCAGAAGCAAAGCAATAACAAATATACTGGCACATCCAGAGAGTGAGTGTGATTTGGCACACCTTGCAGGTGAGCAGACCTACCGCTGACAGTCCTCCTTCTATAAGCACCATGGCCCCTGGAGTCGGCCTTTTTAGCTGCTAGTCACTGTGCTCTTTACCCAGAGCTATATTTGTACATACAGATATTGGCTCATACAGCAGATTATTCATGTATTAAACTGTCATGATGTTTCAATTTCTTCCAACTGTTAAAATGAACTGCCAAATTTAAACTGCAGCTCACCAGAGTAACTCTCAAAATAGGTAGGAAAATCCCTTCATGCCATTACACTGAGTAACATGGCCTCGTTTAACTCACGAAAATGCATTTAGAAAAAATAATTTCCCTCTGCTTCAACAATCTAATACTTTCAATAAACAAGTACACACAAAAGGCATGCATAATTTCCACAGCATTCACATGGGAAGACAATCAGTAGGCACAGAAAATAACACATCCATTTGAAGTTATCAGATTGAGTACGTAGTGTTGGTAATGGTACTGTCTCTTTTATGATTCAGAAAAAAAATTAATATCCTAGAATAGAGTTTTGAAACAAACTCTAAGACTTTAAGTAATTACAGGTACCCTAAAATACTTAATAAAGCCATAAGAAATGACTACAGATAGGGTATCAAAGCTCATGGCCTGACAAATTTTCAGGTAATAAAACGTAACTGCCTTATCTGCTTTACTACAGAACTGTACATCAGCAGTGGGTGGGGAACTAAACCTAATAAACAAAGCACTTAAGGAAGAAAAATAAACCAGCATCTGTTTAGGCAGGCCATGACAACCACTGGTTTGCTACACTATGAAATCAGACAGTAAAGACTTGTCACCCAGACCATCCTGTAGTACCCAAACACAGGAAAACGTTAACTCTGCTTTAGTTTTGTCTTCCAGTACATGACCAGGTCAGTCTGCTGTGTCACTGCAACGTTACAGTCCTTTGTGGTTAGACCTGTGTTGGGGTTTTAGGAGTTCTCCTTTTGTTTTCTTTTTCTCTTAAAGAATTTTCCCCATACATGTTGCCAGGGGGACAAATTACTTGGTGCTTTAGAAAAACAAAAGACCGGGCCACAGGGGGAGGGGTCCAACTGTAGTACTCTCTTTCACCTGGGCTTGTGGGCTGTTAGTTCCCGGCGTTTGGACGGAGAGAGAGGCTGGAAGGAATTCGTCAACACTGCAGGTTTCTGGGTTTTCTTTTTTCAGCTTCCTGCCTTCTACCAGAGAAACCCTGGGATTCCCAAGCCCGCCTTGCCCTGCCCCCGCCATTGCTTTGAGCCCTCGCTACTCTGTAGCCCCGCACGCCCTGCCTGCCCAGACCTCCGGGGTTCCCGCTGCAGCTCCGCAGTTCAATACATCTCGTCTGCCACCCGGGATTTGTGCTCGTCCCTGCCGTTCCAGCCTGCTGTTCCTGAGGGTCCGGCCGGACACCGGGATCGGCTGCCCAGGGGTTTGTGAAGCTCCTTTGTCCCATCCCTTTCCCGGATCCCAATGCACCAGAGCCGCGTGCTCCCCGAGCTCGCTCCGGAGCGCCCCCTGCAGCCGCGGGGGAACCATCGCACCTGCCCTGCTCACCGGGAGCCGCCAGCGCCCCTGCCGGCTGCGAGCGGAACTGCACCCGAGGGGAAAGGGCCCGACAGCCGAGGGAGGCTGGGACTGGGTTTGTGCTTCTGTCTGCTGTTACTGCCATAGTTATTGTTGTTTGTTTGACTGGTTATACACATATAGATATATAACAGTAAAGAACTGTTATTCTTATTCCTCATATCTTTGCCTAAAAGCCCCTTAATTTCAAAATTATAATAATTCGGAGGGAAGGGGGTTGCATTTTGTTTTTCATTTCAAGGGACACTCCTGCCTTCCTTGGCAGACACCTGTCTTTCAAACCAAGACAACCTGGGAGAAGGAACTATGGATAAGTTTCAATTTCAAATCAAGAGGATTTTTCCACAAGTGAAAACAAACAAGAGGTACTCAGGATGTGCTTTTCATAAATTACTATTTCTGCATAAACCAGAAGTAACATATTAAGCATCATAATTCAATTTTTCTGTCTGCCCTAGACACCAAGAGATTTATTCACAGCACTGCATAAGAGAAGAAGTGATCTGGCAGCTGGCAATTGTTTTCTTAGCTTTTCCCATCATTACAGACCTAGCAAAACCAGAGCTCAAGTGTAGAGTTTAATACTTCTGGATTTATAAGGAAATTGTTTCTCCACTGAAGTCAGATGCTCAGACCAGAGTCATCTGATCTCTCTTTACTGGACTATTTTTTAAATTTTTTGGAGGAGAGAGGAAGAGGAAAAATCGAACCTTTTTAGAAAAAAAAACTAGCTGTAAGACAACAGTAGAGAATGAGTTTCACTTTCCTGACAGGATCTGGAAAGCTGATTGCTTCACACCACTTCTTTAACAAGAAAATGCTATACTGCAGCAGAAGACTCAGGGAAAACAAAATTAAATGAAGGAGGTCATAGCTGACTATTTTATGCTGCAAATGTAGATTACAAGCCAAGAAATGAGCATACTAATATAACCATTACAAGCATATAATAAATATTTGCGCTACAATACCTATGCATAACAACACATACTGATAACACAACAGTCATTAATTTAACTCACGTACTTAATCACAGGTTATTTATGGTTCTTTCTGTATTTAATCCCCACTGAAGCAAATTTCTATTTTGATAACAGAAAGTGTTGCAAAATATTTTCATTACTGCAAATCCATCATCTGCAACAGTGGTGTTAACATTTTGAATGGAGTAGAAATAGATATAGCTTAGCTCAATAGTTTAAACTTGTACCATACCTTGTGAGGCAAAAAATCGAGGTATGTATGTCCACATCACCAGCTAATATTAGTTCAGATCTGCAGTTGTATTTACTAGCCCACTGCTTTTCAGCTGTAAGACTGCATAACATGATGATTTCTACTTGTATTTTTACATTTCAGAAAAAGTGTTCTTTTAAATGGATATGAAGTACAGAAGAGCTCTATATGAACACATAGAAGTTCCCTTACAATACCAAGAATTCTTGCTTTTTTTGAAGTGCTTATTCAAAAAAAAAAAAAAAAAACAACAAACCCATGACAACAATGAAACCCAAACCCCATCGTATGACCAGGTTACTAGGCATTTTGTCATTACATTTGAATGGTCAGGCAAATGAAAAATGAAGTTTGTCTTCAGATCCCTCAAAGTGTCCAAATGCAATATGTATACTACAAAAAAATCATCTCTTCTTAAAAATTTCAATTGTGGATGACATGGTCAGTTAAGAAAAAGAGTTTCCAGAACAAATCAGGAACTTCTATTTGAAATGAAATGTTAAAAAGAAAATATGAAATAATTTAGAAAACCCCTTCTGTTCTTAAGAAATACACATATGAAGACAATGTATTTTCATTTTTGAAGCACATCAAAAATATAATCCTCCTGGATGCTTCCAGCAAGTATGTGAGTGTGACATCTAAAAATGGCACATGACTTCTGTTATTGGGACAGAACTCTTTTTCATCTCCCACCCCCTCAACAAATGGACGAGGAACTCTGCTCCTTACAACTTGATTTTTCACTGACTTCACATGCAAGTGCACAAGGAATGTCTCTATTCACTGCTACATGTGGATTAATGGAAAGATACAAATATCTAACAGAAGACTTTAAAATAAACCATTTGATGTGACTGTCATTGAAAAGACATAGAGTAGACTGCTTTCTTACAAACACCCTGCAGCAGCCCCTTCACAACAAAAGTCAGGTTCTGATGAAGTTTTTGGTTTTGTTTTTAATTTCTTGCCAACAGGGACATCAAATCATATAAGGATACATAATGATTCTTTAAAGTCTTGTTAGAAAATGAGGATTTTTGGAAATACTCCACTCCATACTTCATTCACTCTTCTGGATGAAAACAAAATGTAAATGACCGTGATAGTAACAGGAAAGAGGGTGCTAATTCTCATGTTACCAGACTTGGATGAAGGTGTCTTAAAAAATGACAAAGATGAATAAAAATTGCTGATTAGATGTTGTTATCTGCCACAATAATCATATCTAAATTTGCAAATTACCCATGAGTCATGCAAATAATATTAGGCTAGTCACAGGGGTTTTTTTTATTGTTCCAACAAATTTCACCAACACTAATATGGAAAATACCAAGAATTTTATAAATTATACACACTGTGTACCTCCTATAAGCCCTTCACAGCTTAGCTTTTACCACATTCCTCAACAAAACTGCAACACATCTTTTTATTTCCCAAAATAGTTATACACTACAAGACAATATGATTTTCCCAGCTTCCTAGTGCAAAATTACCACAGAACAGTAAAATGCGTGTTCCACATCAACAAGTAGAAGCAAAAGGGTAATTTTTGTTACCTTGTGGTAACAAGACAACAAGCCTCAATTGCAGGAAATTACTTGCTCCCCTTTCCATTGACTTGCTTCACACCTCTCTTTCTCTAAAAATGCTCACACAGAAAATCAGGTAACTGGTGCACAGTTATCTGTTAGCTCATAATAACTTGTCCCTAATGTTTGCATTCTAGATTCTATCTGGCACTTACATCCAATGCTTATTTCAAAACTGATATATCAATCCATCTTATACATACGGTCACATTTTTGTGCCATTTATCACATGGTAGTACTTGGAAGTCCTGGAAAAACCAAAATTAAATGAAAATTAGACTATGTGTGATACACCAAGTTACTTTGTGTAGTTTGATTACCTTTTTTTAATAACAGAATTTCTCTGCAATAGAAATTTTAAAAGTAATCCCATTCATACTTTAGATATTATAGTTCATACAATGTTGAGGGGACGATGTCAAGAAAAGAATCTTTACAAATCCTGTGAGTTAAATCACTTAAATACAATACAAAGCACCACAATGATAAGAACAAAACAAAAATCTTTTGTCGCAGTGTTTGCTTGCTCTTTTGTAGGTTTCAGATATTATTATACAGTGATATTTTTGGCCAAAAAGATTTAGAATTGCCATGAACTGCCTTTTTTATTTTGATCAAAGGATAGCAAACCGATTCCTGAGTTCTTCCCTTCCTATCCATCATGTTTTAAACTCAGATTTACTGTTTACTATGTACAGAAACGATCTCACAATACAATGAAAATTACACTTGTTCTTTTTAAGTATGAATTTTAAAAGATAAAACATGAAGATTGAGGAAGGTTTTGGCTAATGCTGTTAATCTGTCTAAACATTAAATCATTACATTCTTACCAGCTGTACTTCTCCAAAAGCCCCTCTTCCAATCACCTTAACAACGTCATAGTCTTCAGCTTTCATTTGTAAAGCTCGGATTTTTTCCACAATCTTCTCATCTAAAACAAATAAAACAGAAGTTGTGATAATGCTTGTATTAACACAAGAATTTTAGCTATTCACTTAGAGTAAAAGTAAGCTAATTTTATTCAAATGTTTAGAGTCTTTTTGGTAATTCTTGAAATCTGCAGTAATTATTAATATCCTCTTTCATTATTCTTTGGAAACCATTAACCCTCTACCTTTAGCTGTAACAACTGAAATGTCTTTCACATTTTGCCGACTCTCATTTCACACCTCTAATAATCACTCATGAGCTTATGGGAAGACTCTGCTCTTCAAGAGAGCCAGAGATGCCTATCTGGAATTTGCAATCATTCCTCGCTACCCGCTGTGCTCTCAGGATCCACTGACACTCCACTGATAATGCTGAGGTGAAGTACGTGGTACACAAAAAACACTGAAGGTGCAACCTGCTCCTACACACCTGGAGGGTTCAACAGCAGCCAAGTGGCAAGGAATGTAACTCAGTAAACCTTCACATACAACTGCAGATCACGCAAAGATCTGGCTGCACATCCACTCATCCATTCTATACGAAACATTGATTCAAGTTTACATATGCGTATGTAACTGCTGGCCATCTCAAAGTGCTTTTTTGGTGTTCAGCGCATGTGTAGTTCTACACTGCTTAAAATTAAGTCTACAATGCTCTGTTCAGCACTCTGCAGATAAGCTCTACCTGTCAGTATGTGTCTTATCAGTAGTTAGGAGAATCTGTAAAAGGGAAAACAGTGAAAATCTGATCTCTGACAAGTTTGAAAAGCACACGAGGTCCTAGACACTTTAATTTTGTAAATGAAGCATGTTATGAATGCATTCCTGGTGAATGAATAGAATTTATGAATAGAATTTATTCCTAAATAAAATCTATTCTTATTATGAGGACAAAAGATAATGGAACCAATGAATGGAATCCATAATACTGGAGGTAATCTTAGGCATGACAAGCCCCTGTACACACTTAGAGGAAGAACAAAACAAAGCAAAACAGGTGGCTGGAGCAAGAACTACCAGGGAAGAGCATGAAATTGTATGAAAAGCTCTGGATGCTTATACTCAGAAAGGGGTAGAGGTGTATATTGTGAGATCCCTGTTTAGGGTCAAATACCATGGAATTTTATCCCTAGAAAGGCATTAAACAGGATCTCAGATCTGAATGCAGGGGAAAAAAATGATCAGAGATAGTTAATCCAGTATGACATTAAAGACGACATGGTCTAAGGGAGTTAATGATAAGAACATCTAGTAAATAGCTTAACCATTCCTACACATTCACGAAGAGCAGCTTGGCAGCCTACAAGCAATCCAGGAGATGCCTGACCATCAGGAACATTTCTTTTCTTCCAAACAAGCAACAAGCCAAATCAGGGAAGCACTCTGATTTATTACTCACAAACAAGAAGAAACTGGCTCAGCAAGACAAAGTCTGTGGCAGACTTGGCAGAAGCAACTGTGAGATGGTGGAATTTAAGGCTGAAACAGACCTGAAGAAGGAAAATAGCAGACCTTGGACTTCAGGAGAACAGACTATGGCTTGTTTAGAAAACTCACCGGCAGGATCCTGTGAAAAGCTGCAGTGAAGGGCAGAGGAGTGGGTTGATCTTCAAAGAAGACATGTTCATAGTGCAAGAAAAGTCTGTTCTAGTTAGCTAGAAATTGAGCAGGAATGGCATAGAGCCAGTCTGGATAAATGGGCAACCTCTGCCTCAACTCAAGCACAAAAGGTAAAGGTTTGGAACATGGAAGCTGAGATGGGTTACCAGACAAAGATGAAATTAGGAAAGCCAAGCTTAGCTGGACTGAAACTAGCCAGGATTATGAAGGGAAACAAGAGCTTCTATAAATACATTGGCAATAAAAGAATGAGGCAAATATGGTCCCACTGCTCTCAGCGAGGTAGTTGATCTAGTATCAGGGACATGGAGAAGATCAAGGCAGTTGATGTTTTTTTTGCTTCACTTCACTCTCAAGTCCTGCTCAGAGGCCTCCCAGCTCCTCGAAGCCAACAGCAGAGTGTGGGGCAGCACAGTATCACACTAGAGAAGTTAAGAGTTAAAGACTAGTGAAGCATACACCAGGTCATGAGACAACACAGGATGCATCCAAGTGTGCTGAAGAAACCAGTCAAGACCATTACCAGGCTGTTCTCTATCAGCTTTGAAAGGTCATGGTAACTTGGGAAGGTGATGACTGGCAAAGGGCAAATGTCATGTCCATGTTCTAAAAGGGCAACAAGAAAGCTACAGGGTGGAACAGCAGCCTGACCACACTGCCCAAGATGATCATGAAACAAAATCCTTCTGGAATCCACTTCCAAGTACATGATGCACATGGAACGATAAGGACAGCCAGAATGGATCTAAAAAGGACAAACTGTTTGACAAACCTGATTTCCTCCAATGATGAGATGTCTGTCTTGGTGGACAAAGGGAAAGCAATACATTTCCTTGACTGTAGCATGACTTCCAACTTTGAGCATCTCGAAGTATCTTTGTAGCCAAACCAGGCTGACATGGATTGCACAGAGGAATTACCAGGTGAGTGAAAAAGTTGCTGGAGTCACAGCTACTGGTTTTAAGTTCAAAGCTGATACACTGGAGGGCAGGGTGGCTTCTACAAGTGACCCAGACAGGATGAGTAATGAGCTGAGAGGAAACTCAGAGTTCAACAATTGCAAGTGAGGAGTCCTGTAGCTGGGATGGAACAGCACCACATGACAGAACAGGATGCACTCACCAGCTAGAAGGCACCATGACAAAGAGGACCTGACATCCCTGGTGGATAACAAGCCAAGCAGAAAGGAATGAGGAGCCAGCCTTCGCACTGACCATGCAAGTATGTGTTGGTAAATGCACAGCCAGTAGGTTGAGGGAACTAGATTTCCTCCTCTATTTGTCATTTGGGAAACCATATGTGAAATGTTATGACTAACTCTGGGGTCCTCAGTGCACAAAAAATACCGAAACATTCCTTAGCTTCATGGAAGGCCACCAAGATGCTTCACATGGTGCTCAAGAGAAGCTGAGAGAACAGGAATTCTTCAGGATGGATAAATGGTTGGCTTCAACAGAAGTTGAAGTGAGGCTTTACTTCTAAGGTGTACAAAGTGAAAGAACATGAGTCAACAGACGAGATACAAGAAAACCTATTTTGTAGGAAAGAAATAGTAAGAATTGGGGAAAGGTGCAGACTGTCAACTGGAGCTGCAAAACCTCCATCTTTGGAAATTCTCAAAATTCAACTGCGCAAGTACTGAACAATCTGATACAACATCAAAATTGGTTTGACTTTTAGCAGAGAATTGGACCAGCTGGCCTCCAGAGACCCTTCTTAATCTGTGGAACACAAAAATGCAACTGTAAGTTTCTTCTGAGGAAAAGACTGGATGTGACAGGGAAGGGGAGAAATTAATGCTAACAATGAGGGAATAGTCTGCTAGTAAAGTTGTAAGGACAGAGGCATTTAAAACCTCCAAAAGTAAACAAATTTGCTACATTTAGTGTACTAGTAAGACCAAAGTAATTCAGTGTGTCAACAGGAAAAGGAGTTGAAAGAATTGTGATGTTGTTTCTATACTGAATCATGAAAGCCTAGACCAAAAGCATAGGAAAACAACAGTGCTTCACCCACACCAAGTTTATTATTTTTGTTAATAATGTGAATTAATTTTGCAGACTGAGAAGGGAATACTGTGTTTGAAAGTTAACTGCAGATAAGAAGCCCTGGCACTAGACAAGGAGGATAAATACAAATTCACAGGCAGCAGCAGAGAAAGAACATCAGCAAACTTCAAGTCACAGAGAAGGTTCAGGTACATGTTTGAATACAGTGTTACATCTCATGAGACATAGGAGTGACATGAGTTTATTTTAAATGTTTCTGAGATGTTTCAATGTTTTCAGATAAGTGAAATGAGACAGCAGGGATTTAAACACATTAAAAAGTAGTGTGTAGTTTTACACGGCTCAATTTCTGAGCAGAAACTCACAGGAATACTTCTGTAGAAGGTAGAAACTCTAAACAAAGTTACTGCAGCTCCAGCGAAACTCTTCAAGCATTAAATAGTGCAAATAAGTGATGAAAAACCCAAAAACATATGAAACAACCACGCTGAGAATGGAGAAATCCTACTTGCTTTGCTAAAAGATAGAATAGAATAGAAGAATAGAACAGAACAGAACAGAGCCCTTTCAGCTGGAAGGGACCCACGGTGACCATTGCTCCAACTGCCTGACTGCCAGTTAAAAGTTGTTAAGGGTGGTGTCCAAATGCCTCTTAAACACTGACAGGCTCTGGCCATTGACTATCTCTCAAGGAAGCCTGTTCCAGTGTTTGACCACTCTCACAGTGAAGAAATGCTTCATGATGTCTAGTCTGAACCTCCCCTGGTGCAGCTTTGGACCATTCCCATATGTCCCATCACTGAATCCCAGGAAGAAGAGCTCAGCACTTCCATTTTCCCCCTCTTTAAAGAGCAATGAGGCCACCCCTCCTAACTCCTTTAACTAAAATTTAATAATCTCAGTTAATAATAATACCACAAAGGGATGCAAGTGTTGTGAAGGTATCAGTTACACAGATGGATTGTCTATTTTGGCATAATATCTTACAGATATGGAACAGATAATCAATGCATGGAACTAATCTGAAACAAAAATCTGGGATGCAAGAAGCCAAGTTTATGACCCTGAAGCCACAGCATAATTGCAACATAGTGGACTGTAAGATTTAGTTCATGTATCACATAATGTGATCTAATTCAGGGTGCAGGAGATCTTTCCAACAGTAGTGTTCTAGTAGTGGTCTAAATTTTCAGATTTTACACAGATGAGTTTGCAAATTTTGGTATGTGTATGCACACATCTCATGAATTTGCACAGCACAAAGCCCAGCAGAAGAAAAATGTTATGTTTAAAGGAAGGCATTAATGGACTCCCCAGCCCAGGATGCAACGGAATCTTATAGAAATATTGTGACATTTGAGTGAAAGTCCTAAGACATGACAATACCATCATTTATTACTAAGTTTTCTTAGGAATGCTAGATACAAAGAGTGTTTAAAGACAGCTTTTGATTTTTTATTTGAAAATGGCACTATAACCTTTAAACAAATGAAGATTCACTTTCTGAAAGGGCAGTGTTTGGATCAGTCACTGACGGCTGGCAGTAAGAATGTGGCTGAAGGTTGCAAATGCTTGTGAGAAAGGAAAAAATACCTGTCTAGGACAGTAAAGGGGGATGGGGGGGAGGGAAAAAACCCCAAACTTTTCTGCCTTTTAAAGTAAAAAAAAAGTTCATATGCAGGCTATTTTCTTTAAAAAAAAGAATGTGTATCAAGCAGTTCTGGGGAGTGTATATATGAGGAATAAAATCACAAGGGAGTGCAATTTTACCCCCATAGATCAGACACAGTCAGTCAATGAGTGCTGCTACGGAGTACATTAAGTCAAAAGTTGCTGCCCTAGGCAGAAGTCCAGCCAGAAGTTAAACTGAAGTACAGCCAGGAAGCGCTGCAATCCCTCAGCTGAACAAAACCAAACAGAAAGCACAACAGAAAGACCAAAGTAATTAGGGATGCATCCATAGTGTCTGGTCAAAGAAGAAGGTGTGCAGAAGAAGCTTCTGGAGACCTTGCAGAATCAGGCGGAACTGGAAGGCACAGCTCCAGACAGGGTAATGCTTCCTCCCTCAGAGAAACAAAAGGGGGACATGAGAAGTATGTTCTCTTGCACAGATGGAAAAGAGCAGAACATAGGGAAACAGAAAGCAGCAGCCCTGTGGCTTGCAGAGAACACATCCCTAACATAATCAAAATAAGCCTGATGGCAGGACTGAATTGCTTTGTATCTACTAAGTACCCAAAAGGCAATGTGGTTAATGACACTGACATATAACTTGTTTATACATCTAAGACACTGTCTTACACACTCTGCTTGGGAAAGTTGGTTATTTGATACCTCTTCCATCCCTACTCTTACCAGAATATCATTAAGAATGGAACTGGAGCCCAACCTGCTGAGGCGACTGCAAAGACCTGGCAGGGAGCTGCTTTAGAGAAGCCAAGAGAAAACCAGGAGCAATTAGCTCTTAACTCAGTGGAAGTTCTACAGTGCACTAAATTTCTAAGATTCTTCTTAGCCCCTGACATTTCATCAGTGCTGCTGACAGGAAGCCCAGAGCACACAAAGCTGCAGCCCTGGGAGGCACTCACACCACACCGGATAACGCATTCCTGCTGGTAACCATATGGCTGGGCAGGATTCAGCAACTTCAAATGACGTAACAAAATGCAAGGGAAGGAACCAGAACTGTTAATTTTGCAAGAAATTATCTTAACAGATAAATCTTCCAAGTAAGCAGTGTCTGCTTGGAGAAGAAAACGGCCAAAGGAACTTTTCAGGGGGTTTATTCCTGGAGTCTAGAAAAACTGGTGCACAGGTGCCACATCTGTACTAGAAGTCCCTTCCACTGTAAGTACGCCCATTGTCACTACACTCTACAAGTCTGCCAACCTACATAATATCAGCAAATCATTTTAACAACACAAGTTTCCAACTCTTGAGTGATGCTGAATAATGCACAGAAAATCATAGATCCATTTAGGGAGCCAAGATGGCACCACTGTCTGTGCTGCTGTTTGGACTTACTCAAAATCCATTCCTTGTGCCCTTTTATTCATGATGATAAGATTAAAAATTATTAAATGTTTTCAACTGTTGCTTAAATGTGTTCTTTAACTATTTAAGACTAAGTTGCATCTGAATGGGAGACCACCAAAAAAGGCACAAGCCACTAAGACATGATTCAACACTTGGCAAATCTCAGATGGCAGAAAAATTGACTTGGAAGAATTTACTCAACCTATTGTCTTTGCCTAGATGACAGAAGAGGAAAAGACCAAGAAAGATTTGTTATACCAAGCCCATGCTGAAAAACTCAGCCTTCTTTTCTAAAATAAGCAAATTAGTTTTTGCTCTCAGAGGACTATGAGATTCCTCTCATTGTTTTGGGAATTAAATATTGCACTACGCTTTCCTGTTCCATGAATATTCTAATAAACACAGCAATTTAAATCAGAATCCCTGAAAAGAAATGGTTGTATTATATGAGATATTTAATGTGCCTCTTATAACAAACACAGGCTCTACTTTGGTTCAATACCTCAGAGAAAGTGTTAAGAAATCAGAATAGTAAGGGAGAGCAGGCAATTAAAGAATTTCTTGCATATTAAACAAGTGAAGAGGCGCTCCTGCAAAGTGGTCACAGAAACAGAATACACCAAACTGCTATAGTATAGACAATTAATAAATTGCCTTTGTGAAATTAGTTGAAACATTTGAGTTTCAGCTTGCAACTGAGAGTTGAGCTGAACCTAAATTAATGTCTCAGCTGAAGTGCAAACTATTTCATTGTTAAATTAAAATAAGCTATTAATAAAATATTAACTTGAATAGTAATGGCTTGATGTAGTTTGCAAGTAGGGTGTATGCAAACCCCTGGGAATGTGGTGGGAAAAAAAATTCCTTTCTCAAAGTGTTATTGTGGAAGAATTAAGTGATTAAACTGACTGAAAGTGTGATGATTATTTAGGGTTCTCCACAATTTCTGAAGACTCATGTAATATAGATTAAAACAATCGCAGTGACTCTGCCTCAGCTGCCTCAATGTGCAGCACAGTGTAACTCACAGGAGGCCCCTGCCACCTCTCCGTGGTGGCCTCAGGAAGCCTTGAGGAGGGATGCAGGCTCCAGGCCCCCGGCATAGACTGCTCATCAGAGTCTGTCAGAATCTTTTGACAGTAGTTCTCAGCTAGGCATTTGCGACAGCTCTTCAGATGCTGAGAAAAATCACAAGAGACAAGAACTCCCCGTTCCTCACCCTAAGAAAGCAACAACTTACAGCTCCATAAATTCTCAATACAGTTCCCAACTTTTCTTCCAAGCCCAAGGTGGCAAGAGGCTTCAGCAAGCACATGCCACACTCTTTCCACTGATACTTGCTACCCTCAGAACAGTTTCAAAGAAGACCTGAGCTATGGGTTCAGCAATTTTAAACTGCATAAAATGGCAATGCCAATAAGAATGCAGTTGTTGTCTTGTTTTTTTCCGGTACCTGAGTGGCTCATTTTGTGCTAGCTAAGTATCAGTGAAGTGAAATGAAAATCAGAAGCTGGTCTTTGCTTTTCTTTTGCCTGACTAGTTTTAACAAAAAGAAAAAACTCTTTGCATTAGTTCTGCTCCCCACTCTTTGCATTAATTCTGCTCAGTTCTTCTGTGCGATACATAACAAACCATACCAACACCTGTGGTGGAAAGGACTTTGAAATGAATTGCTGTGGCAGGACTGATTCTTTCCTTTGCAATATCAAAATATTACCAGCCTCAAATGTTTTCGAAATTCTCATTTCACAATTTATTTTTTCCCAAAGTGTAAATCACAGAAGATATGCAGCACTATTTTTCGTTCTCTCCCAGTCAGTACAGAAACAGGAGAGAAGTTACATGCATGATCCTTAAGAGAGATGCACTGTCACACAATACCTTGGCCGAAACAGTCAGGTCTTGCATGCTTTTTTTAAAGTTCAACAGGTAAGGATGAAGAGCACCCTTGAACTCTTTATTAACTACTGTGAATGTTTTTGTAACACATCTCAAAAATTTTTTAACTAGTACCTAGCTATTTCAACTGTATACTGTCAGTTGTTTTAACAATAAAAAGGCAGTAATAAAATTGTGAACAAAAGTACGTTTTCATGTTTCTGACATTGCTGGTAGCCTCCAGGTCACATCAGATACTTAAAAATATTTACTACAACAATGAGAGAGAATGTAAAGGAGGAGAAGAAGCAACAGCCTTCAAAAAAGGGAAGATAGACAGCAAGAATGTTCAGGGGCTGCAGAAAACAAACAAGCAAACAAACAAAAACCAACCAATCAAATAGCAAACAAAACCCCAACCTGTTCCTGAGGTTAAATTGTTTTCCCACAGTTGCTATTTCTAATAGTCAAAAGACACTGGTCTTCTGATCAGAGAAAGGCTTCTAATTTTGTTCTACTGCAAAAACAGTAATGTAAAAGCAAGTATGAACAGCTCATAGAAGTTGCTGATAGATGTTGTTTATGTCATTTTCGTAGGGCTTTCCCCTCACTCTACACATACAATGCTCAGTTGCAAGTAAAAGAGATACTTGAAATGCTGTCTGTTACGGACCCTTTCTTTCACAAATATCTGCTTGAATTCCTTTGAACTCAAACTGAAAATAATCCCAAGGTATGCCTCTACATCCTAATCTGCTGTTCCTTATTTACTGTATTTTAAGCGATTTCTCCAAATGAGACTTTACTGGCAACTGTAAAAGCTGTATGTCCATCT
Source organism: Corvus moneduloides (assembly GCF_009650955.1). Classification (NCBI taxonomy): domain Eukaryota; kingdom Metazoa; phylum Chordata; class Aves; order Passeriformes; family Corvidae; genus Corvus; species Corvus moneduloides. The sequence continues at coordinate 14,585,926 of NC_045478.1, read as the reverse complement.
AAGCAGCTCTGCTAAACCCCATGGAGAAGCACTGAATTCCAAACAAAGAACTCACCACAAATTACTACACTAGCCACCATTTAAGTGAGGAGTGTGAGTGGATATTCCAAGGAGTCCAACGGAAACAGAGGACAGACACACACAGCTCTTACCAGTAAAGAATTTAAAAAGGAGTTACTGATAAGACTGCATCTGCAATAACCTCAACATATGCAACAGAAAAAGTTTTTCTGAAAAAACATATATCTCAAAATAAGCTCACTACAAAGCATAGTTATTCCAGGAAGGCTTACTCACTCCAAACTACATTTTAAAACAAATAATCTTCTATTCTTATACGAAAAAAGATTCTGCTTATATACATGGATAGAAAACACTTCAAAACCACAAAATACAGCTAACTCTGATGTAGAATCATATGCTTAATAAACTCCAAGACCCTGTCTACAATTAATTTGAGGAGAATCACAAACATTTATGCAAAGGTTCAAAAATGAACCAACAGATTTTAAGGTACAACAATTTAGTTTTAAAAACCCACAGAAGGCTTCTCTTTTAGATTAACTATGACTATATAAACAACGTTGACATTCAGTGTCATGAATTCCTGAAGAATAGTAACTAGGATATGCTTAGCAAGTTATGTAGCTACACATATGTAAGGTAAGAAAATAACATAAAAGGATCCTTCCAATGGTATTTAGGAAAATAAAAATCTACAGCTGGTATTTTCCAACATTTTCACAATATAACAACTCCCTAAAATGAAATTTCTCTCTGTAATAAATGGTCCTCCAAAGCCTTCTGAAGCTCAGAGTTATAAAAATTAGTACAATAACCATGGGCAATGCATTTCTGACCACTCAACTTTTTATGATTGATATCACAACAATGTCATAGTTTAAGGGCCACTTGCAACTTACATCTATTTAAAAAATTATCAATGTTCTTGTTCTTCCTCAGTGCTGGATAATCCAGATCAAGGACCAAAGAATTCAAGCCATCCTGAAAAAAAAAAAAAAAAAAAAAAAGTTAATTGAGTTCAAATCTTAATAAACAACTTTCCTAAAATTACTGCACTGAGACTGATTATATATTATTCAAGCATGCATTACATTCCTAGTAGGCAAATCAAACAAGCTCTCAAGTATGTTTATAAACCAGCAGAGGAGCCAACACACACTGACTGGCTCCAAGTTCTATAAACAGTACAGCTATATTACCACTGATTAGTGGCACTGGGACTTAAACTGGAGTAGTAGTTTTAATCTTAATCAGTAAGTAATCTTACTCATTAAACATTGATTTAAGATACTGAGTTCAGTCAATCCATTTTTCTTCTGTTACACTTTCCTGCAAAGACTTTATGTTTGTATATCTGTATAATTGCTTTGATCAAAGTCTCTCTACCTTCTCATTCTGGACATTCAAAAACCAACCACACATTTTCCTTGGAAGCAAGACATGACCTAAACTTAAGAAGACAATCCACCATGTAATTCAGGCTCACAAGACTAGAATAATTTTTCTAAGTGACTCTACAGAAGACAAGCCAGAACCCTACATGCCATTCTGCTACCCATTATCAGTGCCTCAGCAGAAAACAATTGAGACTCTTAAAATGGCAAGGGATGAGATCACCAAAACCAAACTAAAAATAGTATTTTAAATGCCTGTTACAAGACTTAACTTAGTTCTACCTTTCTGCAACCTGGAAAAACTTTAGAAATTACTCTTCAAACACAGAGACCTTTCCAGTTACACAGGGACAAATAAAACTAAAAATTAGTTTCAGATACTAAGAGGAGTCAGAGACACCATTCATTGTCAGCAACTCCAGTGTTCAGCCTGAACTGGCAGCTTTATTCATTGCCCTAAGAACAAAATCCTGAGACTGCTTTTTCAGGTTTTTGAGCCTTGACAGGGCATGACAAGAGATTTAAGTCAGAGACCACATCATGTTTATTAATAGGCAGCCAACAGAAGTAGACAGCTTTTCAATCTTCTTAATAACCGAGGCTATAGCTAACAACCTGCTGATTTTATATTTTTTTATTAATATATCTGGGAAGGTATAATTTATTGCAAATATTACTAAAATTATTATAGTAATTTTAATAACATATCTGGAGAGATTCAAAGGCAAGGCCTAAGATTATTAAATGTATTTTGAATGCCACTTTGTCCTAAATAAGCACATACAAAAGTAAGACCACCTCATCTGTGGAGATGTCACTTTTCACCACAAAACAAATTAATGGTTAAGACCATTTTCAAAATGAAGGTATTTTATTTATTTATTTTTACCTCCTAACAAATGAAAGTGTCTTGGGAAGCGTCACAGACATGCTGATGGAGTACAGGTTAGACAAATGATTAAAAGCTGGCTGAAAGACTTGGCCCAGAAGACTGATCAGTGGCACAAAGTCCAGTTGGAGCCAGTCACCAACAGTGTACCCCTGCACTGGCACTTCTCTGGACAGAGACAGTTTTCACAAAGTTCAAGGAGGGGAAAAGCCAAGTCCTGCTGCTGGAGAGGAAAAACCCCAGGCACCAGGTATAGGCGGTGGCCTGACAAGCAGGAGAGAAGCTTTGCAAAGAAGCACCTGAAGGTCCTGGTGAACAACAGGTTCCTCTCTACTCTGCACTGATGAGGTCACACTTGTAGTGCAGTGATCACTCCTGGGCTCCCAAACCACCAAAGGCAGGGACCTACTGGAGTGAGTCCAGCAAAGGGCCAGTAAGACTAATGCACTAATGCATTTTTCAAAGGAGGAAAGGCTCAAAGAACTGAGACTCTGCAGCCTGAGAGGAGAAGACTCAGGGCAGGGGAGCTCATCACCGTCTGTAAGTACCTGGTGGGAAGGACTGAAGAAAAGGCAGTGCTCATTGACAGGACAAGAGATGATGGACACAAGGTAAAACACACAAAATTCTATTTGAACACCACGCTTTTTTTCCTGTGAGAGTGGTCAAGTACTGGAACAAATTGCCCAGAGAGGTTGTGGAGTCTCCACCAGTGCAGATACTCAAAACCCAACAGGACATGGTCCTGGGCAACCTACTTTGGCTGATCCTGCAATGAGCAGGGTGTTGGACTAGACGGGATCAAGAGGTCCTTGCCAACCTCTAACATTCTGTGATGTACAACCAATAATATTTCCACTGCTGCACTTTTACTCTTGACTCTACGTAACCTGAACTGTTATGAAGGTCTTACACATCAAGTTTTAGAACTCCCTAACACAAAGCAGCATAGGACAAGCATAAATAAATAAATGGGAAGTCAGTCAAGAAGGCACAGTAGTTGCTTTAATAACAGTATATATAGGGATTATTTTAGCCTTGACCACAACAGCTCCTGCAAGACATTAAGGATAAAGGAATGATGCACCAGGACATCCTACTCATCTTTCAGAGGGACAGAAGACTTACTACCTATTGTTAATTTATATGACACTTTTACAGAAGATACTATAAAACCAAACCAAAGTAACAAAGTTGTTATATACTTATGGATTAGTCACTACATGAATTGCACAGGTATTGCCCAATAATCTGGACAACAGAAAGTACTAATTTGAGATTACTTCCTGCAAAATAAAGTAATAGAATCTATACTACTTTTTATTTGGCAAACACCACCTTCAAAAAAGGGTATCTCATTCTGCAGCACAGTGTGTCAGCAGAAATATGGATCCTTACCCTGCAACATGTAGAGAAGGACCATGCTGAATGTCCTGATGGGAACAGCTGAGTCACCTTTTAGAATTTACCTAGCTCAATGAAGTATCAATTTCAATCAGATGGCAGTCTACACACACCACCAAACTCCCAACATTCTTCTTTCACTGCTACTGAGAAAATATTCTCATGATCACTAACAACTGGGTAGGCATTTTAAGGGAGATGTAAAAGCAGTCTGTGCTAACAAAAATCAGCAAGGTGTTATTTTTGTTCTTCCTATTATGGAGGGGAAAGGTGTTATTTTTGTTCTTCCTATTATGGAGGGGAAGAAAGGTGAGGTCACCTGATGTCTTAATGCTTTTCATGTGAAGTTATTTTAGTGGTTGACTAAGAAACTCATATATAGTGTGCTTGACTTCTATCTTACACAAAACATCAGGGGAAAGAATAAAGTTATCACCCCAACAAAAATTTTAGTAAAGTTGGATTATAAGGTCCAAACCAACCATAAGTTCCAATTTAAACTGAACTGTATATTATAATTTTAGATGTCACTTTTTTCCCCCCATGTCATTCTGATTCCATGGCTTTTTTTGTGGGCTATACAAACTGAAAAGCATATTTGAGCTAATTTTTAATTAGCTTCTTCTGCCCCTTTTTCATGGACTCCTGGTAACAATTTTCACAAGTAGTTATTAATGAAAGAAAATTTGAGAACAGCACAACTGACTATTTTAGCTCTTTGAAAGTGTCCTAACTCTAGAACACAGCCAGATACAGCTGGTGTCAGACAGGTGATCAGTATCATCATCACAAGGAACAGAAAGTGTATAAAATTTCTTTTATCCCTGTGAACAAACCCCATTATGATACTCTTTCAAAGACAAAATTTTAAGCTTTTAAACAAAATTTTAATGTAAGAGATTTCAAGTTCATATCAACATGTAGTTTATAAAAGACTTGCCTTGCACACTAGCATTTTGTCAGAAGTGGTTTCCTTAAAGCTTAACATTTTCATTGAAAGACCTAGTTTCTATCACTTAACAGAAAAATTCACTACAATTAAGAAGCTGGGTCAAAAGATTACACAGTAAAACAGACAGTTGAGACTGAAGAGAAGCAATCCAGGAAATGACATCTCCTCTGTCTAGGCCTCACAGATAAGTCACTTCAACCAGGAAATATGCTATTAAAGAGATTTCACTGTTCACTTCCTCTTTCTGCTATTACAAAAGACTCAGAAGCTAGCAGGCCAAAAATAGCAGCTTCCAAACAAATGCATCACTGGCAAAGACAGATCTGCCTCCATCAAAGCCTTTTCCTCATGGCAAACATGCTAAAATGTTTTCCAAGAGAAAAGACCAAACTTGATAAATTTTGCAATACCCTCCTACTACAAGAGGAGCAGAGAGAGTCACCCTCTGTGGACAACATGGAGCTTGGCTTTCCCTGCAAGTAGTTTGCACTGTTTATCAACCTGAATGAACCAAAGGAAAAAACAGGCAAGAAAAGTTCACAAGATACAGGAACTAAATGTTTATGTTCTTCTCTGACAAAAAGGTCAGTATGATGGAAAAATACTAGTAGCTTCTCAATAATGAGCTTAATATCAATTCCAGGGAATCCCATAGAAGCCCTCACCAAATTAAACCAGGCTGTCCTGATAAGAGATTCTGATGTTAAAGTTACTGTTTGAACCTGTCTAACATTGATATGTACATGTAAACTCCACTGGCTGTCAAAAGCAGCTTTGGCTATTTTGATTTATTCCTCACTTTCATGGTGTGAAAAAAATAAAACTCAAGGCCAAAAAGTAAGACGATTGAACAGAAAAGGTTCTTCAGTTACTTCAGAAAACAATTCATAATCCTGCAATAACGGGAAAAGATAAAAAGCCTGATCTAGTGCAAGATGTCCCTACCCACGGACAAGGGGTTGGACTAGATGATCCTTGAAAGTTCCCTTCCAACCTACACCCATGAGATCTTATGAAAATTTCACTAAACCGTTACTTACAAGAAAATCAAAACAATACTCCTGTCTTCCAAATTCTCAAATAAAATTTAATAAAATATGCTGCAGCAAAAAGTAAGGATAGAAAAGTCTTGTAATATCACATTACACTTTTCTAACTGGGCCTAAATGCTTTTAAAAGCAGAACTTCCCAAATCTATGAACACAGGAAGTGAGCATCTAATGACTCTTTGTTGGGGTCCCTTCCCCCTGCCATGTAGCCCTGGGAGAGGGGCCCTGGGGGGGAGGCACCGCGTTTCCCTGCCCCTGCTCAGCCTCCTTCCCATTGGTTGTTTTGTGTTCCCCTGCGCGGGCAAGGACCCTCGGGTCCTGTGATTGAGCAGTTCCTCGGCAGAGCCCCGGCCATGCGGCTGGAGAAATAAACATCTCTGAAACAGCTATCAAGAATAGGTCCATATATATTTCTTTTCCACGGCCTCCTTGTTTGATACACGTGTTGCAGTTTCCGTGCTGTAACAACTCTTCACCAGGATTAAACCTCCACTATGTTCTTCCATACGCCAATGGGACCCTTAAATAATTCTGGTCTTTTCCTGAGCGATTACTTCTTCCCATACCACGAAAGCTATGTTTGGATGCAAGGTAAACAGCTCAGTAACAGCATACAACACAAAAAACAACTGAAAGGTAATATCCAAGGCAAATACAGCCTTTTCCCAAGCTCGTCCTACTCAGTGATCGCTAAGATATGTTGCAATTCACTTTTCTCTTACTTAAACATTAGTAATTAGTGTGTGAAGGAATAATCTGGGCCATGATAATGGAGCCAACATTTACTGTTGGGAGGTCTTGCTATTCTAGTTCCTTAACAGTTTTACATTAATTAACAGATCTTTTTCTTAACAGTATTGAGTATGTACAGTTTAGAAACCTAAAAGCAGCTACTGTCCACAAATGAGTATGTAAATACTTAACAACAGGCTTTACTTACAATCTGATTTCTGTACATGAAGGTAAACAAATACTGAAATGGTTTTAATGCTGTCTACTATTGAATAGAGGCAAGTTTTTCTCCATCATACAAGCAATACTCCTCAAGACATGTCCTCTTATGTGCTGCATCCTACATGCGTATTTTAATGGTTTTATACATTTTCCCCTGCTATTTGAAAGGCACAGTGTGAAAGTGTAATGATAACAATAGGATGGTAACAGCCCAAAAATAGCTTTCCCCTAAATATTTACAAAAGTATATTCACAAAACTGTTCAAGATACAACAAGAAGGATGTTAAGGAACACCACTATGGAACAGTAAAAGCATGTACATAATGATCAGGAAGGCAAAGCGGTATAATGAGTTGTAGTTTACAAGAGACGAGAAAATAATGGAAGATACTTTGTATTAAGAATGATCAAAAAAAATCTATTAAGAGTTACAGAAAACAAAGAATACACAGGTTTAAATTTTCCATACTTTCTGGGATAAAAATGAAAACAAATCCTAAAGAAAGTCATTATATACATGAAGAAATGTGCTGAGGACAGCAAGACCCACTGAAATTCACTCACAGTATTTAAGGAGACTGTCTTAATCAATTTACATTGAAAACTCAGGAGAACAGAAGAGGTCAGCAGGACTGAAAAGGGTAAATCAAAGCACTCCCATTAAAAGGCATAGGGTTTTCCAAACTACAGATCAGAATATTTGGGGATGGGGAGTTAGAACAAGACATTAATCATCTTGTAAAGACCTAGAAGATTAACATGTGAGATCCAGGGTTTAAGGTTTTTTGTATTCTTCTCAAAGATAAAAGAGTGCCATGTAAAAGATTTCTGGCAGATTATAGGGCGTAATCAATAAAGCAAAGCATCTTAACATAAGAATAAAATGCAAGACTTGCCATTCGCACTGGCAAGGTAAAAAATATGGTATACGAAATCATGGAGAAAAGGTCCAAAAGGTAATTATTAGGAGTTTGGTAATCATCAGGACTTGGAAAAGTGTGTCAAAAAGAATATATTCATTGCCACAATAAAGCAACAGACTTAGAAACAGACCTATTAAGAAGTAAAAATAAAATAAATAAATTCAGCAAATGCTACCAAGCTTGGGAGTTTTGAGCACAGGCTTTTTACTGCATTCAAAATTACCTCAAAAAAAAAAAGGAAAAAAACCCAATCAGATGAAACTCAAAGACAAGTACAAAAAGAGGGGGGAAATCCTCACTAACGTGCTTTTGAAAGAAGTTAAATGCACAGAACATAAAAAACTGGAATAATGACCAAGTGGGAAGATAATGGAAAATTATGTGGGGTTATGGCCGACGAGAAGTCCAGTCTAGGATGCACAAGCAGGAGGTGCACTGTGTAAGACCTCACAGAGAACTAAGACTCTTTTGTAAATGAAGATCAGAGATCATTTGCTGATATTGGTACAGCCTAAGACAGAATATTGTGTCCAGTTTCGTGAATCTCTATATAGAGGACTGCAAAAGACAGAAAGGAACTGGAGGGAAGTTAACAAGAGCAGGGATATGATAAGCAATTTGTGCAAAAATAGGCTGTCAGGACCAGAAACATTAGTCTTTAAACAGGTCGGCCTAAGGAGACAGGACAAGTTCTCTCAGAACATAAAAAGCTGTTATGAGCGATGCTGATGATAGACAATTCCTCATATTTCCTAAAACAGCATAAAAAATTAGCTGAATTAGGCATGAAGGTTAGGTGGCAGATTAGGAAAAGAAGTTCTAAATAGCAGTAGTGATAAACTGACACAATACAGCTCCTCAATGAAGTTGAGAAATCACCTTCACAAGAGATTCACAAGCTAGAGAAATATTTATTACAGTAGATCCAGTTGTGGATCCTTTACCACTGATCTCTAAAATTCCTTCCAAGCCTACCTAAAATCTCTTCACAAATTACTGAAAGAAATACAACAAAGGCAGTAAATTAAGCCAAAGAAAAGAGGACTGAAAACAGGAGTAAACCAGAAGCTCTGAAGATACAGCTTAACATTACTCACTTCAAAAAAAAACCCCAAAACTTAACCATTACAAAAATGCACATTTTTTCCTCCAAATTCGTTGTTGCTATTTTCTCTTCAAGCTTTAATAAAATAAAACTGGTCTTGCATGTGTTGCTGACTATCACGGTAGCCATGGAAAATTCACTAGTTCAGCATAATCTGCTTTCATCTGAAGTCACTGTACATTTGCAGGTTCTTTAGCTACTTTTGGTTTTAGAATTCACACTGCTTTCAAAACATTAATGTGCACCAAAGCTCGAGAACAGCAAACCTGTTAAAATGACACTAGAGATCATTTCCTATTCATTGGAAACTTCCAAGGCCTTTATTAGCAATCTTTGCTCCTTGACAAGAGAGCAAGAACAGGCTAGTAATTTTGACTGTCACTTTCCCACAGTCATTTATGCACCAGCTCAGATGGAGTTTGCCCAAGCAATCAAGCAGAACAGTATAAGTACTAGAACTGCAAAAAGACTATCTAAAAATGCACAAAAAATAAACCCATGCCTGGAATTGTCTCTCTGCCACCCTGAAAAAATGGAATAACCTACTGTTTCAAGAAAATCCAAATGCAACATTTATACATTGTATATGTATACATACATATACATACAAATGCCTTTTATACATTCCTCTTTTCCCACACAGGGTTTCCAAAGGCTACAGCTGCTGGACTAAGAAGTAACATCAGGAACACAGATAAAAGGTCAGGGGGCTCATCTGTGCTTCAGGAAGGAGAGAGATGTACAGCCTATTCTTAAAATTGTGTTTTGACCACAAGGTCATCCTTGTTCCATATTAACTATGAATCCTACTTCTCCATCGTGAAAATTATTCTATTTATTTTTTTGTAACCTCAGATAGTTCAGTCCGTGAAGCTACTGTCAGCAACTATCCATTGCATGTTACACCATCAGAGTCACTCACCCTTCAATACCACTGCAAACTTGCTTTTGGATAAATGTATTTCCTATATATTCCTTCATGTAATGCAAATGGTTGTATTATATTATTTATTTTTACTAATCTATTTAACAGTTATGGAAAAATAAGATGGAAGTACACAATCTAATAACTAAAAAAGGATGTTTATTAGGGTAAATAACAAAAATTTTAACTATCTCTAATACAGTAACTGGAGCTGCAAATAACATGACTTGAAAAGAAAATCAAGCAAAAACCTAGCACCCTCCTCCCCTAAAAGCATGATTAATTAGAGGTTATAAAAGAACTTATTTTTTTTTGTAGTCACTGATTCAGAACAAATGATTATAAAATTTCCCTGTACTAAAAATACCAGCAATTGTTTAAAATCACTCTTTAAAACACTTCTAGTCAAATAAATAATGGCCTGCTGATCATGTTATCTCCTGCCTAACTTCAAATCTGATGTCAGCAGCATATTCTGATCAGCTGCACCACATACTTCTTGAAATTCAAGTGCTGTACTCCACCATAGTTCCATGAGTCCAGATTTCCAGTTAAAGTGATGAATAAAACTGCAGTAATCAAAATCACATCTAACTATGCAGTACAAAATTTGGATGCACTATGGAAAAATCTACATATAAATATATTAAAATACATAAACATTTAAAATGTTTAAACATATAAAATAACAGAAATAAGACTTCAGTTCCAATTCCTGTCAGGACTCCTAATGGAACATTCTAGATTTTAAGCATTACAGGAATTTTTCTGGATGTTTTCTCTGGAACTCAATATATGTTCCACTAGGGACTGACTAAAGTAATAGTTCCATCACTTGTGAAATCCATGATGATGAGGTAATATCAAAACCTGAAGTTTTCTCATCAACTTCAGTAACAAGCAGATATTTAAGAGGTCAATAGCCTTGGCCTCTAGGACTGGAACAGAGCTTGTCTCTCCTGACAAGCCCAACTAAAAGTGTTTGAAAACTCGCCCCCAAAATAGGGAGAAAAACTAACCCTGTCCCGCCACATAACCGGCTAAAATACTTTTGTCCAGTGTAAAAGAGACCAGAGTCACACTCGGGACAGACATTAAGCAGCCACTTTTAGTAGGGGTTGAACCTAGATGACCTCTGGAGATCTTCAAAGCTGAGTTATTCTGCGATGCTACAATTACTTCTGACCTGAGCATATGGCAGGTCAGCAACATTAAAATCAGGTTTTGTATCAACGAGTCCAAAAAACTTCTGTTCTTGTGAAGATAAAGACAGTCCTTCAATAAGGAATTTCTTTACTGTAAAAAAGTATGAAGCAAAGCAGTAGAAAATAAGTGTTTACAGGAACTTGCTATCTGCAGATTTTGCAAGACCTACTTCAGCAACTCTGGTGAAGTGAATGCCTATTGCAAACTGCTGCTGTAACTACTGCTTTTCCAAGTCTCTGAGCAAGAAGTTTGTTCTGGGCACAAATCTATACAAATTAGCTATTTCTCCTACAGGATTAGTTAGGACCTTCACATTGCAAACAACTGCTACCCGAAGCTGTGGGTAGCCTTTAACAAGATCTTTGGCCTTCTTTCATTGAAGAGGAGGTGTTGCAAAGAGCCACAGAAGAGAGCAGAAAATGTCTTCTGAAGGATTTTTTCAACTACTTCATCAATAAATTAGTTTAGTCATGGAAGAACTTCTATTTCTTTAGTCACTAAAATCCAGTTAATGCAAAGTTTAAAAGACATCAAGGCAACTGCAGAACCTTGTTTTAGAAGCTGCTAGCATGTGAATTCATTACAAAATTTAAAATTCCTATCACAGTTGACCACAAACCAGGGAAAATAACAGCTCTTGATTTCTGATCTGTTTATCTAACCATAAATTCCACTCAGTGGGTGTTGTTATATCCTCTGCTTTATGAATCAGTTTGCAGAAGCTTTTAATGCCAATTGCAAGTTATATCAGAAGGAACTATATTTAAAAATAAACATTACATAATATTAAGACACCTCAGAAAAAACTCCACACTATTGCAGCTTGAAGAGACAAACATAAGCAATAAGTACTTGTGTCTGTACACAGCACTTCAGTTTGCCTCAGTCAGGAAAAACATCACCTTATCAGTGTCTGTGACATATTCAAATGTCATGTAAGACCATAATAAAATAGACATATTATGTCACTTCGGATAGTCTAAGACATCCTACATCCTATGCCATGCATAAAAGAGCATGACTTAGAGCATGACACAGAATGACTGTGATTAAATCTTTCTCTTAAACTGGGAAGTATTTAATATTTCTGTCCCTAGAAAACCAGAATATAGACACATACATGTGCACCCTCACACACAATGACAGGCTCAGGTCCCAGCACTGAAAGGGTATGAAGGACAAGAACAAAGGCTTCTATGAATAAATCAGCAGCAAAAGAAAGTAAATGGGGGCACACTATCTTGGTGGAGCGGGAGACCTGAGGACAGAAGACAGGCACTTCATGCCTTTTTTGCTGTTGTCCCCTGGGACTGGGGCTGGGACAGAGCTCCACCCCAGGCATCCTCCTGGCATCCATCTGAGGGGCGTGAAGGGGCCAGTCAAAACCATTACCAGGCTGCTCTCTACCTCCTCTGAGAGGTCACAGCAACTGGGGGAGTCTCCTGTTAAATGGAAAAAGGCAAGTGCTCTGCCCATGATCAACAAGGAGAACCTGCAGAAAAACAGGCCAAAATTCCAGTTAAGTTCAGGCCCCTGGATACCATTATCAAATAAATGGAGAATAAGATAACTGAATAAAGTGATCAGAAGTAAATTGTACATAACCTGTCTTCTCTAACGAGATGACTGTTTCAGTGACCAAGGACTGAGCAGTGTTTTTATCTAGACTTCAGCAAGGTATTCAACACAGTTTCCTACAGTAATTGTATGGGCCAGTTGCGTAGGCAAATAATAGGCTGGGTGAAAACCTGGCTGGACTATCTGACTCAAAGAATCATTGTGATCAGCAGAATCAAGTCCAACTTGGCAGCTGGTGACCACTGGCATTCCCCAGGGACTAGTAATGGGACCGATACTAGGACCAACACTGCTTGTTTTTACTAATGACCCAAAAGCTAGGACACAGTGTACCTTCAGCAACCTCACGGATAACACAACCAGGGCAGAGGCTGATACACTGGAGGGCAGAGCAGCTATTCAGAGGGATCTGGAAGGGCTGGGGAAAATGGGCTGAGAGAAGCCTCATGCAGTTCAGTGACACACACAGACTCCCACATGTGGGATGGAATACCACCACACACCAGGAGAAGCTGGCACTTGCTGGCTACACAGTGCTTTTGAGGAAAAGGATCCAAGGGTCCTAGTGAACAAAAAGCTGGTCACGGATCAGCAGTAAGCCCTGCGGCAGATGAGTATGACGAGAGGCAAGAGAAACAGGTTGCCATTTGGGAAACTGAAATTGGCTATATGGAAACATTTTCTCCACCACTGTCAAACAAACGGGTGGAATAGGATGCCAAAATGTGGCATCTCCACATTTAGACATTTTCCAAATTAAATTCTAAAATGTCATCTAATTGAAGCTGATTATGAGTACATCAGCAGTTTGGACCAGAAGACCTCCACAGGTCCCTTGCATCCTAAATTATTCTATGATGGGTATTTGTATTCAATTCTGAAAATAGCTTCAACCAGAGCTCAATTACTGACAGGGTGCCATGTACATCTCCAGAAATACCACAGATTATTTGGCTAGACATTGCTGTTAGAAGAGCTGACAGGATATTTTGTGAAACAATATTTCATCGTGAATTGTATTATCACAGTGTCATCGATCATGGACCGGGGCCTGTCTGTGGAAGATCATGACTCTGTTTTGTTTTGTATTGCAGTCAAATCTAAGATAAGAGACGCCTGATGGATAAGCACAAATTGAAATAAGCCGAGACAACATCAGACAGTATCACAGGCATTCAACTGGAACCTGGCCTCCTACATATGTGGTGACTCAGACTTCCTGGCTAGCTGTATCCCCATTAATAGGAAGATGGAAGGCAAATGAAGGCAGCATGCAAGACGCTTAAAACAGAAAGGAAGGCTTTATTCACATCATAGAACTTATTGCCACGGGATGTTTCTGCTGCCAAGGAGTTTACATTGGGCTGAAGGCTATTCGATTCAAGGGAGATAAAGCTGTCAAGGGCTGTGAGACTGAAAACCACCACATCTACCTTGGAGACTCCCTGAGCTGCCCTCTCTTCCCCAGGCTGGGAGAGCGGAATTGAATAGGCAGAGTTGTTCTTCTGCACTCTGTCCCAAGCACTTCTGAGCTATTGACTATTGCTGGGAACAGCATAGCTAGGCTAGAAAAACTCCTAATTCTATCTAGTGATCCACTTTCATGTTATTACTTTGGAAAACTGTCTTTTCATGCTCACACAAGATGCTTTAATCCCAACAAATAATTACATGGAAATAAGACAAGTTTCTTTCAGCCTCAGTATTACATGCTCTGGACAAAAGAGAACATCAAGTGCCAAACTGAAAAGTATACCTAGAAAAAGAAAACAGCTTCAACAGCAGAGACTAAGATAAACCATTCTGAAATCAGCAGTACATTGTATCTTGCCTGTCATCCTCCCAACCTGAAAGAGGAGTCTTGAAATTTGGGGCTGGAGGAGTAATTTGTTCATGAGGTGGTGATTGGTCAAAGGTTGGACTCCGATGATCTTGGAGGTCCTTTCCAATCTAAATAATTCTGTGAAACGTGAGAAAACAGAGGCTGGATTCAAATGCCAGCTCTGCGACAGCCAAATCAAGTGCTACTGTTACAAAGCAGGCTATGAGCTTGCAGAAAACATTTGAAAGGACTTAGCATCAGCCCTGTGCAATAAAACACTTTTTCTAATCTTTGCAAGATACAACAAGAAAACGATTTACCATTTAGTGACATTTTAAAGTCATAGTGCATCTATTTTAAGGTAACTTTTACATCTTGGGAGTGGCAGTACAACTGCATACACATACAGACATATTAGAAGGAAAAAAAAATTCAAAACTTAGAAGATAAAACAGAACGAAGGTTGACTGCCCAACCTTATTTCACTTCCTCTTTGACATGATAATCCAGCATGGAATGGGTGGCTGTGCAATACTACATTATGTACTCTTTCCTGGATGCAACTTCACCTCTTGCTCAGTGAAAACAAAACAAACATAATTCAGTGTATAAAATTTCTCTTGGTAGTTTAAAAACTACTTTCAGGTACATTCAATGTTCTAGTACCTTGATTTTCATTACTGCACAGACAATGTAAAAACCACTCACACTGCAGTTTCTGAAATACCATGACTGATTATCAATTTTACAGCTGGTTAAACCTCATTCTAGTTAAAAAAGGCCATTTGTTGTGGTAATACTCTAGATGGTAACTCTGAAATAAAGTGGGACACTTGGTCTGGCACTTGCATAACGAGCTCCCAGAACATTCCTCTACCCAGTGTTCCAGCTGTAGGTGCAAGTCAAACAACTGGGTGTGCTTATGTATACAAGATCTTTTTGTTTGCATTTCTGAAAAGGAATCACATCAAATTGGCATAGGAAACTGTAGTCCTTTTAGAAGAGACTCAAAATCATAATGAAGTTCCTTAGACTTTTACTGCTAAGAGTGAAAATAATTTCAAGTTATAGCCATACTTTATATATACTTATCTTTAAGAGAACTCTAGTGTCTTTTTTTTCCCAGATACCTCAATTCTTAGTATCTGAATTTAGTGTTACTTGCACAATTTTTCCAACCTAGGAAATCATAATTTTCAAATCCAATTCAAAAAAAGACTTATCTCTACTAACACAAGCACTATTTTTAAATTCTGAAATTAGAGCAAATATACTTCTTTTCACAGTAAAGATGATATTCCTGAGCTATTGTAAACTCACTCTTCTGTTCATTATGGATGAAGTAAAATCAAAGGTTTTGCTCTACATATGCACACTTGTCCTTTTACCCGTGAGTAATGTAATTTGCAGATGGACATACAAGTTTCCAAGCTCTCAAGAAAAAAATCTCATCCAAACCCACCACATTTTGAAGTCAATATGCACCTTCACTGTCTTTTACTCTTCAAGAGAGTTCCTGGTTCCTAACTTCCTGTACACAAATCAGGAAGATGAAGGTACACAGGTGAGAGATAAGAAGATCCCCATTTTAATTTTCATCACGTACAGGTGTAATGACCCACCATGCAGCTTACCTTCTAATACTTATTTCTAAATTTGATATCACCCTATACTACACACTATGCAATTCTATATTTAATCCATCTCTTCACTCAGAATGCCATCACTCTTAGTGGAAATACTTCAGTTACATACCAAAATAGAACTCCTAGAAGCAGTAATACTTTATGCTGACTCATTAATCTGAAAATACAATTTCAGTTCTTCGAAAGCATATACCTAACTTCATTATGTGCTCAAATCACCCATGTTTATGTGTACTTTTCAGAAACAGTGAATTACAGTTACCACAACAACAATTATGTCTGAAAATTCATTAACGTGCAGCTAATCCCTACTATTTTGTCTGATCCCACGTGACTTTATTACATCTGAATAGCAAACCTGTCATGGAAACCTGTTTGAAAAGTACATATGATTGTATTTGCCTAATAACAGCAACATAAAGCTTCTTCTACAAAGGATCAGCAAAGAAGTGTTAGGCTAAGTACTGCGGTCATCAAATTCGAAGGTATTTAAGACCTGAACTTTAATCATGAAATATTGATGAAAGTTTGGCATGAAAACAAGGTCACATTTGCTCATGCAAAGGATTTGGAAGAATGAAAATCCACAGACAGGTTTCTACAGTAAATCATGATACTGAAAATCCAAGTTAGCAGTAAAATGACCAGAAAAAACAGACCAGAGTTTTAGCAGACATAACGCAAACAAGAAAGGTGGTCAACAGTTAAAAAGATGAAAGGACAGAAAAGGATTACAGAGGGAAATGCCAAAGATCATTCCAAACACATTTTGAAAGGAATTCTAAATATTATCACTTGGACTTGGGCAAAAGGAAGAAAGGAGCAGCTAAAATTATTATGGCTTTTTCAATCTGAATGGCTTAATTCCAATTATAAACCAATGTTTCTGCATTGACTTTAACTTCCATTAATACTAAACTATATGATAAATTAGGTATTAAACTCCTTTAAAAAGAAAACAAATTCATTAAATGGCAATTTAAGTCCCTAGCTACACCACTGATTGATAATATTGGAGAAACTGAAGCCACTTATTTCAAAAAATATTTTTCCTGTAAAATTCTAAAATCCTACTAACACAAACTAGTGCTAGAATTCTAGAACTGGCATTAAAATTCTAGAACTAGTTCTAGACTTTTACAATCTTTGTTCATAAATTTCTTTGGTAAAAGGACCAAGCAGGTTTTTTGCAGGTACTCCTACATGCACACGTAAAAAAAAAAGTCCCGAAAGCATCATAAATCTAATCAGATTTGATGACCTCTTATCTGAGTCCTTCCCAATATCAACCAGTGAAAAAACTATGTGCCTTGAAGTTGCTTGTTGAGCCAGCAAGATAGATGAATTTCAGGTCATTCACTAGTACATGTACATCAACACAGAATATGATTCATGATTTGTAAATTGTTTCCAGAATTCCCCACATTATGTCCATGGGAATAACGTGGGGGAAAATAACCTGAAAATGGAAGTTTATTTTTTTTTTAATGTTAGGTTAGTGGTTGGACTTGATGATCTTAAGGGTCTTTTCCAGCCTTATTGATTCTATGAAAAGCAATCCAGGAGGCTTACAAAGCAAGAGTGGGGGATGCCAGCACCTCCAATGCGACAGCACAGACAAATGGGGAGTCTTTCAGACAGCACAGGCTGAGTGGGGTACAGGTCAAACAATAACAACAAAAAAAATGGGTACAGGTGAAAGAAAAATCCCCAACTCTAAGAGTACAGTCTTCTGCCAAGAGGACAGCCCTGATTTCAAAATCACAAGTGCCCTGAGTTCCCAGAGAAAGGTATTCTACAACAAACCAATGAAGTCTTCCCTGCGCAGATACCCAAAACAGTGGCTGAGCCCCATGCAGACTACAGAGCGGTATTTTATAGCTGTGGCTGTTTCTGAACAGCCAGTGAAGACCATGCCCAGAGTCCAGCTCAGCCTTACCCCTGTACTGCAAATCAAAAGGTAGGTGATCTCAACAACTGTTACTTGCACTTCCCATTGTAACTTGAAACACAGACACATTTCTAGGCAGAGACTTCTGGTGCACAACCACACCAGATTAGTGATGCAATTCCTTGCTCCTCCTGCTTATGAATTTTCACTCTATACCAACATCAGAGCTCGCATCTCATCCACTCTGCAAACACAACACTCAGCTAAGCAACTAACATGCTTTGTTGGGAAATAGGATCAGTTTAACAAAAATGCTGCCTTACCATCCCTCTACTAGGCACCCTGTCCCCTGCAGCCAGGGCCATGCAGCCCACAGTGCACTGCTGAGAGCAGAGCAGTAACGGTGGCCAGGGCAGGACACAGCCACTCTGGTCCTGTCCTCCACACTTACAGCTATGGTCGAGAGCAGGAGCTTTACGTCCCTTTACACATTCAGGAATAAGAACCAGAATTCCCCCCCTGCACCAAGAAGCCTTCAGAGTTGCTTCCCCACCAGTATTTGCTGGCTCTTCCCTGCTACATCACAGCAACCTCTCTTTGTCTCAAAAATATAAAGGGGAAGAAAAAAAAACTACATCCCCAAGACAATACCACATTCTCAAAACTAGGAGACTGTCCTTCAGCTACATATGAAAGCCAATGCTGCCCTCAGAGCAACAGCCTTATCCTTATTTCAGACATGGAATTCTATTCTAGCTGTACAAACATTACCCTTCTTAACCAAAATGAAGTTTACCAGAAATCAGGGTTGTTTGCCAGGATGTACTGTTGTGGAGATCAATTTTACATTTACAGTTGTAATATTCATTTTACAAGAATGCTAATGAAAATATTAACTCACTCCCTTTGTCAAGCAGGAATATTTTAAATATGAAACCTCTTACTAGCACAATTTTAGATTTTCTGTATTTAAAAAAAGTGCTAGGAAAAAATCTACTGTGGGAAAAGTAGCAATAAGTAATCAGAAATCATTCTGAGCTGACATTTCCAAAAGTCTCCCAAGTTCTGAAGCCACTTGCAACCACGTTTGCTATATATTGATTCCAACCCCCTCAGTTACCTCAATTAAGATTGTATGTGCAAAGTTTACAGTATGACATTTTCATCTTCAAAAATGTTTAAGAAATTATCATCATACTTTGCTTCATTTTAAAAATCTTTCACTCACCACAGGAAGTAGCTGAATGAAAGCAGGATAGGGAAAAGCAAAAAAAGAAAGCACCTGCCCACCCCTAGGAACAGCTGCTCAAATACTATCCTCTAGTAAGTACGTGATTAGATGGGAAGTTATTTAATTTCCTGATCAGCCTCAAATTTAAGGTGCTACATAACACAGAACCATCTGCATGAGCTACCATGTAAATGTTTCTGTGAAAAGCATTAATTTTTAACAATATTAAGATTTGAAATTTATCCAAACAACACGTATGGCAAACTCAAAACTCCACGTGTGCTACCATACTTTGCTAAACTGACATTCGCAATAGAAAAAACTAAAGCAACATGCAGTGCAGCTGTGACAATGTAAATCATGACACTCTATGAAAACCCACGTTCTGACTGACTGCATAACTAAGGCATGCTGTAATTATGCACTTTCTTCCAGCCAGTCATGATCTTAGTAAGCCAACTCCCTCCTTTTAAATTTTCTCATCAAGTCAAAAAGGAGGAAGCATTCAGAGACCTTCACCAACCCCTCCAAAAGTCCTATGACACAGCTGCCTTCCAGCTGCTCAACCTTCCCACTGACACGTCATGTTCCACTAAAAGATCCAGGTCCTTGCCTGGACAGAAATGGACTGAATGAACATTTTAAAGCATGACAGAGGAACCAAGATCAATGGAAATTTATGCTGTGATTTTTTGGGCAGCTCAGAGGAACATGAAGTCCTGCCTCTGTAAAGGCAGAGGTAAGTCATTCGTAGCAGCAGGCAGGAGGTAAGTGATTTCACAACTTCCACTTGCAAACCAAGCTGCACCAACTCTTTATGCTACAGAAATAAGGAGGAAAGCTAAAGCTCCTTACTACTTTCTGCTGCAATACAGCACTTCAGTCAAGAATCATTTTGTTTCTACAGAAGTCAGCAGAACTGTCTTGTTTTAAGGCTTTTTAAAAAGTGGTGCTTTAGCTGAGCCAGTAATACAAAGTCAGAAGTAGATTTTTAACAAAGCCATGCTCCTCTGTTCTTCTCATCTCCTGATTTTTTCTTCTTTGGGTTTCTTTCCTTGCTATAGCTCCATATCAGCTGGATTCCCAGAGAGAATTTCATGGTCTAAAAACTGATCTTGCATTATTTCCATGATTTGTCATTAACTGCTCTCAATATGAGAGTTTGACCACAGTCATATCTCTTCTTCAGAGCTGCAGTGTCTTACTCAGCCAGCACATTTGCAGCTCTTTAAACTCATCTTACCTATACAGTCCAGGTTGCCATGTCATTTTTTCATACAATTAATATATTTTTCTTCCTTACATGTGAAGAGATCTGCAACAATGCTTGCTGCTTTTTTCATCAGATCATGCAGTGAAAAACCTTTTCAAACCTTCAGATTGAAAACAACACAAACTTTTCAATATTATGGACGTTTTCCCAGCAAAGTCAAGCTTTTAAATAATACTTCTCAGAATCCTTTAGATTACAACAGTTCAGCTGTTCAATTTTTCCTCTAGATGCACCTACAGGCCTTGGGAGGACACCAGGAGTTTTTCCTTGAACTTAGTGCCTTCTTTACATTGCTCTCTGAAGGTTTGTTGGTTTTCAGTCTACTCAATGGCAAAAAGTAATACTCCGGTTCTACTTCACAGCTAAACAATGGCACTCCAACAACTTCACAAAACCAGAGAAATTCAAATAACTACTATCAATAACCATTTAGAAAGAACTTCCGTAGATCTGTCACATGAAATGATAATATCTCAGCATTTTCTGTGAAAGTATTACATTTACCACACAATTTCAGTCAAGTTGTAGCTCTGTTATAAACTATTAACTTCCATATGCTTCAAAGAGAATTCTTGAGTGAGCACAACTGCATAGTGGAATTTGACAGAAGTACCCAATGTACTGACAAATGCTGTCAGTAAATTATCAAATGTTTATGTATTAATAATTAATAATATTTAACAGCACTTCAAAAACTTGGCTGGGGAGCAGAAGAGGATCTAGCCTGGCACTATCTCCTAAGGAGGCACACACCACTGCATAAAGGACTGGGGTTTCATCAACAGAGCACCTGGGTGGCCATATGAATTTGGAGCTTTACATTCATAGTATTTATTTTACGTAATTTCTTGGAATGCAGTTTATAGTTTAACACAGAAATCTGCCCAATCTTTTAGTTTTAGCTCTGTGATGTCATTTCTTCTCTTTAACAAGATAATTTTCAGACAATTAAGCCCTTCATTAGAAAGGTTATGTAAATGAGAGCATTAATACATTCCTTCCATGACATTAACAATAATGCACCTACTAGATTTATAAATAAACTCTATGCACTCCATGCCTCCTACATTGCCTATCTCCATGTCTCAACATCTCAAAATATCTGGCTTACACAAAACAAATTGTCCCAGGTATTGCAAACATTAACTATACAGAATGTATAAAAGTATTTCATAATGACAGTTTTAAAAAGTAAAGTTAATAAGTCTGAAACTCATGCCTAAACATACTATAGTCAATTAAAATAATTTAAACAGGATTGTCTTAAAGGTAAAATGAGAAAAAGCCTAGTGGTAGTGAATGACCCTTGGAATACAGGATGAAGTAGTTATTTGCTACATCTTTTGCTACATTTGCTAACAAAGCCTGAAGGACTTCCACAAATAACAAGTGTTGAAATGTTGAAATTGTAGGACATGTCGGTAATTGCTCTGTTTCAATTCACTGAAGAAAAGCAATCAAAAATAGCTCTTTGGGAGGGGTTCCGAGACAGAATTACTGAATAGCTTGGACTTTTCATTAAGAGTGACCAATACTGATAATTTTTATATAAAATAATTATCATTATATGGCATTCTAATACAGATGCTGTATCAAGGACAAGTGTAAAAGAACCTTTTGAAGCTTGTTTCTTTTCATTTGCCCCAGACTTCAAAAGACAGTCATTACATTGTTGACCCTATTAAGAAACAGTTGAATAAAAACCACAGAGAAATTGGAAGCTCAAGCCTATGCTCTCGGTGATATCCACAGCAGTCAGGATGGATGTCTCAAGAACTTACTCCACCCAACTCTTCTCAAAACAAACTTTGAAAGCAGGTTAACACTAACATTTGCTTCCAAAGCTGTGTGTGCTGCAGGCACCTAACAATGAGTAAATAAATTACAGCAAGCCACAGTAATTTTCAGAGCTGCAGATTAACCAGTCAAGCAGCATATGTTTGCATACAGAAATGATCTATTCAAGGTCTGAGGATGAAGTTCCAGGACAGTCTAAACCAGTCTCCCTATCCCCTAAACAAAAAATCCCCACCCCTCCTTTGCCTCAGCAGTGATGTCTTTCTCACCCTGAGCAAGCCAGTTGAAGGAGCTAAACTGGACAGGTCTTCTGCTGTTTTCATTTTTGGCCATTTAGCTCCTTAAACCTGCTCACTGCAGGGTCAGAGAAGTAAAATTATCAGTGAAAAGGCAGCGGAAAGAATATAAAAACCAAGGCAGATCAGTCCCATGCATGGGGAATTATTCCTGAGAAAATATCATTTCATTCAAACCTGAAAAACAGAGAGA
Source organism: Corvus moneduloides (assembly GCF_009650955.1). Classification (NCBI taxonomy): domain Eukaryota; kingdom Metazoa; phylum Chordata; class Aves; order Passeriformes; family Corvidae; genus Corvus; species Corvus moneduloides. Next base: position 14,563,373 of record NC_045478.1, on the reverse strand, counting down.
GGGAAAAACACAAACAAAACAACAAAAAACTGTGAATAACTTGCTTCTTTTAGTCTACCAATATAACTTCACTTGAAAAGAAGCTGTATCAAATCTTTACAACTGACTGTTTCTTGGCATACTAATCAGTCTACTTTAAGACTAGATAATACTTCCATAATTCTGTAAGAAAAATATGCTAAGCATACTATCAACAGCAATTAGTTTATCCACAGAAAATGTTTTCTATTTCACTAAGTTATGGTTCACATCCAAATGGACAGATAGATGTCTCAAGAACAAAACACTCCCTACATATTTTAGAGTAATCCAGTAAGTTCATTTTTCACTTTCTGCCAAACATAAAAAAAAAGTCAAAATGTCAAAACAGTGAATATTTATGTAATTATATTAAAAAAACTCTTCACACATGCAAATAGTACTTTTTTTTGCTTAGGAAACAGAGCCATAAATTTAGAGAGAATGAAAAAGTGGAAGGTCATTTTTTAGAAAATCACAATGACATACTGCGCAAGGGTCCCCTTCAGCTGCAAACACACAGAGATATATCAGTAAGGATGTATTTTGGGAAAAGATTAATACAAACTATTGTCCTCTACAGAGAAACAGTAACATCACTTCACCTCTTCAAGTAATTTTCCTTTCTCATTCTATTTAAGACAATGGTCATGACCTCGCTCATAAAAGTGTTGTTTGGATTTATATCAAGTAGTTTGAAAGAATGTTTATCCCAAGTTTCATGTATCCATACTGTCAACTTGAAAATCTCTTCCCTCCCTACCCTTAAAAAAAAACCAAAACAACAAACCACCCTGCAAAAATCTGGAACGTTTTTCCTCCTCGACTTCCTATCCCATACTGCAGATAAGCCTTACTTATTCACTTATCTTAAATCTTGCTGGAGTGCTGCCATACAATTTTAGGGACATGAAGATTTCTGGAGCCTAGTCCTGCTGTACCAAACACTGCAGTGTTACTCCACAGCCAGAGCAGCTGTCTCAAAACATTTGCCTTTGGCTCCTGGAGTAGATTTAGACTTTGCAAATCGATCTCAGCATTCCTTGAGGAACACAGAGTTCATTGACTGGCCCTTACAGTGTCCCCACACCACTGAAATCTCTCACCTGAAGACTGAGGTGTATAATTATGTTCCTCTTGAGCAAAGAAGCTTTGCAAAACAGAGGTGAGTTTTAACATCTCTGTTTGGAAGCCTAAGATTTTGAGAGACTAGTCCAAAATTAAGCCATGAAATTCCACAGATCTAAGGACCACAGAAAAGCTCACTATCTTTTCCAGCACAAGCTGCCTTTCCTAGTCAGGTGTCACATTTTTCCTAGGATTTGTCTCCAACTACCACAGTTGAGGAAGCTGGCATAACAACTTAGGGAAAAGTGAATATAATTCCCCGAATTCTAAACACAAAGAGCAGCTCTGGGGGAAGCCAGTGCCACAGGTCTGAGACAGACTGCAATTTTCTTCACTTCTATCAAACTCATTTTTTAAATGCATTTCATAACACTGAAGTGTGTTCTTTCAACAACATTTGAAGTTTGCTGCAGAAAATTTCTCGTACAAATAGTAAAGAGGTTAGCAGTTACCACAATCACTTACAAAATTAGTGGTTAAGAAATACTACCGTTTATCCCAAAATTTTGAAATATATTTATTCTTTTTAAGATGATCTATCTGCATTTGGAGAAAAAGGAGAGAAAAAGATGACAGCTGGTTATTTTTTGACAGTTTGGGTCAAAACTGCTTTTCAAAGACTAGCCTAGTAAAGGTAGTGCAGCTTGGACCAAGATGAGCAAAGTGTGTATAAAATCGATGTAAATTTCACTAAACACTTGTCAAAATAAGCTGAACATGAGAAAACATCTGTCACCCAATATCACCTGATTAAACTTACTGAAACACTCAGGGGAAAGAAAAGACAGGTACTATATATATATTTCCTTACTAAAAATATTGAAAAATACTTATTATTATTTCCAGTGTAACATATTCATGTTTGTCAAAAAGGTTGAAAACTCAGAAAATAAACACTTAGATAATCATAGCAGAAATGAAGAGTAACACACTTTTGTAACTACTCAAGTAAGGCACATGAAACAAATCCATGGCCAAAACTCACTTTCAGTAATGTAAAGAAATACTGTCTTCCAAGTACACACACATATATATATTATATATATTACATATATATATATATATAGATATGCAACAAGAAATATTGTAGACTCCAATCACTGATCTCAAAGAAAAGCTGACAGCACCATGGAAAACATTTGATGTTTTACAGATGTTGTCTTTTAGAAAAATAATAAAAAGGTTCTTTCAATCCATTCATATTTAAAGACGTGATAAATCAGTAATTTTAATTCTGTGTTTTTATCACAGTGGCACAGTGCAAATATTCCAGTTATGCTCCTAATTTCACCTGGATATTCTAGTAGCAGAAAAAAACATCTGGAGTCTGAGAAAAATAAAATAAAATCATCACTGGAGCCGGGACATCTGCGCTTTCCTCTTCCTCCAATTATTCCTCCATAAAGCATACAAAACTCACTCCAAAAACACAATGAAATACCTGAGAAAGAAGGGGCAGAATTCCACGGAAATATGTTGAATGTATTACTGAATAACTGAATGCATTACTAAATTTCACATAAAGTAAACTGTTTGGCTTCAAAGCAGTAATGACTAAGCTCACAGAACTACACGCTAACAGAACACACATTCCAACATTAGCTCTCAGATGTCAGGAATCCACTTACACAGAGCATATTTTTATTAGGAAACAGATTTCATTTGTTAGGCTCAACTGAAATGGCTCCATGTTGCTCTAAGATGAGTAGAGAGATTAGAACGAAGTGGGTGCAACAAGTATCTTACATATCAAGGAGATGACAAGGAAAAATTACACAGTCCTGGCAACAACCACCCAATCCATGGCCCTGTGGACTGAAACAACCTTATGTCTAATTCTGCGCCTCTAAGTACTCCTACCCACTTAATTGTATTTACAAAAATGTTTTAAGCTAAACATGCATGTAAGGGCTTGCAAAACTGCAGTCTAACAATATTTCTGAAAAACAGTCCCCCTGCCCCCAAGAATCATTCAAAAGACTTTCAGGAATCCATCCCTCTAGGATCCATTTCACTTTCATGATTTATTAAGTAATAATTTTAAAAATCCATGTCTGGCTATTGAATCTGTTTATCAAGGGGGAAAGAACTCAAACAGCTGAAGAAGCTTCCCACTATGACAGAGAAATTTGTAATTTTTTTTTTTTGTGAACAGATGATATATTCACATTTTGACAACATCTGAACAAGTGTAACAATATAGATTTTTGATTAGCTGTATTTGATTTTTCATATTAGTGTTGTCAAAAAAAAGAAATTGTATGAAAATAACTGGCTATTCCCTGGGACCCCCACTTCTCTGAAAGAAAATTTCCTTTGGCATGTCTAACCAGGAGATCCAGTATCTACAGAAATTCATCCTGTCATGGTTCCTGCACTCTAATGGTGAAAAAGTATTATTTTGTACCACCCTCAATCTGTTTCATTACCAAAATAGAGCTCTGAATTGCTTAGTATCGGGCTACAAATAGGAAACGAATGTAAAACTGACTGTGGTGACACCACAAGTGGCTATTCTCTCCATAAATTGTATTTGACATAGTTTTCTAACATTTTCAGGCAAAAAAATCAAGAATACTGATTCCAGTTACTGCAGTAAACTATTGGCCTGGTGCTTCATGTGAACCTTATAAAGTTCAACAAGGCCAAGTGCCAAGTCACGGATGTGGGCTGGAGCAATCCCCACTATCAAGACAGGCTGGGGGATGAAGGAATTGAGAGCAGAAGAACTTTGGGGCGCTGGTGGATGAGAGGCTGGACGTGACCCGGCCATGTTCCTTTGCAGCCCAGAAGGCCAAATGTGTCCTGGGCTGCATCCAAAGCAGTGAGGGCAGCAGGTGAGGGAAGCAATTCTGCCCCTCTGCTCTGCTCTGGTGAGACCCCACGTGCAGTGCTGCATCAGCTCTGGGGTCCCCAGCACAGGAAGGACATGGACCTGTTGGAGTAAGTCCAGAGGAAGGGCACCAAGATGGTCAGAGGGATGGAGCACTTCTCCCATGAGGAAAGACTGAGAATTGGTTTTGTTCAGCCTGAAGAAGAGACTTCAGGGAGACCTTACTGTGCAACCTTTTAATACTTAAAGGGAATAACTGAAAAACTTACTTAAAGGGAGATAACTGAAAAACTAAGAGAACTTTTAGCAATGCCTGTAGTGACAGGACAATGGGTAACATTTTAAAACTCAAAGATGGTAGATTTATAATGGACATAAGGAGAAATTCTTTCCAGTGAGGGTGTTGAGACACTGGTTGTCCAGAGAGGTTGCGAATGCCCCATCTCTAGAAAAGTTAAAGGTCAATTTGGATGGGCTTTGATCAATCTGGTTTAGTGGACAACATCCCCACCCCTGGCAGGGGGCTTGGAACTATATGATTTTAAAAGCCCCTTACAAGTCAAACCGTCCTGTAATTCTGAAAGATTTTGTAATCAGTACTGAAAATGATACATCAATAATCAGCTATTTTCTTAATTTGTAAATGGTACCTATCATTAAAAATACTTTTTTTCTTTTACCAACTGTAAAATTAAACATTTATTTTCTTTGGAACCTTCAGAATAATTTTATCTATTATACATATACCCATCTCTCCATCAAAAACCTAGAAGTTAAACCCTTTTTCTTTTAACAACCTTTTCTCAATGCTAACACTACTGATGTAGTTGATGATGTTGCCCTGATGTAAGAGTATGAAATCAGAAAACATTACATAAATGTAAGGTCAAATTACTATTTATATAATTTAGTTCAGTCAGGTATCAAAGCAGGCTGCAGTGGTATCACTGTGCTTTGCGCTGGTGTAACAGGACCTACACATTGGAGATGGAGCAATAATAACATGGCACTAAGAACAACTTTTAGCTAATCACTGGGAGCTAACAACTGAAATTAGTCATTTTGGCATTTCTTATGTTGATGGATTACACTACTTCCAGAAGAAAATATGAGCCAGTATTTATCCTCAAAACAAATATGTTTACTCACAGAATCTTGCTTTTCCCTAAAAGAACAGATTGAAGCAATAGACTAAAACACAAAAAAACCCGTTTAAGTTACCTAAATGCAAACACAGGCAAGTACTAATGGGAATTGATTTTTTACTAGTTTTTTTGGAAAAGAAAACCTTTTCAGTGTCTACAATTTTCTCTGTACAGAGACTAGTAAAACAGTGTGATATTACCCGCGAATGTGATAGCAGAATTTATTTCATTCTTTTATCTGAATTCTCTTTTCTCCTAAGCTTATATTAGCATATTCCATCTGAACTGAAGTTCTTTGCAATCTGAAAGTAGCTACAGTATTACCAGAGCAGTACACAAAATTGTTTTCTTGGCCTCATGCTCTCTTCAAAGTTTCATCACCGACACTGTGGTAGGACATGTAGATGATGGCCTGCATTCAGAAAAAGTAGGCTGCATATTTTAATCAATAAACACACCATCCACTTGGAACCTAGTTCTTTGAAGGAAGGAGATATGCTGTGGGTTTTTTAGTTTGCTTTGGACAGGTTCAGGATTGTGGGCTGTTTGGAGTTTTTTTTATGTTATTGTGATAGTTCATATGCTCAGAGAATATGCTGAGTTGGAAGGGACCCAGAAAGATACTGAGTTCAACTGTGGGCCCTGCACAGGGCACCCTAAGAAACCCACCATGTGCCTGAGAGCATTGTTCAAATGCTTCTTGAGCGCTGTCAGGCCAGTGCTGCCACCACTTCCCTGCGGAGCCCATTCCAGTGTCCAACCACCCTCTGGATGAAAAACTTCCTGATACCAACTTAAACCTCCCCTGACTCAGTTTCATGCTGTTTCCTAAAGTCCTTTCAGTGGCCATGAGAGTGAAAAGAGCAGTGTCTGTCCTTCCTCTTTCCCTCATGAGGAAGTTGTAACTGCAATGAGGTCTCCCCTCAATCTCCTGTTCTCCAGGTTGAACAGACCAAGTGACCTCAGCAGCTCCTCATATGGCCTCCCCTCAACACCCTTCACCATCCTCGTGGCCTTCCTTTGGACACACTTATTGTTTAATATCCTTCTTATATTGTGGCACCCAAAACTGCCCCCAGCACTCAAGGTGAAGCCACCCCAGGGCAGAGCAGAGTGGGACAATCCCCTCCCCCCAGCTGGCGATGCTGTGCCTGATGCCCCCAGGACAGGGTTGGCCCTCCTGGCTGCCAGGGCACTGCTGACCGATGTTCAACTTGCCATCGACCAGGACCACCAAGTCCCTTTCACCGGCACTGCTCTCCAGCCTCTCATTCCCCAGTCTATACACACAACTGGGATTGCCCCATCCCAGGTACAGAATCCAGCACTCGTCCTTGTTAAACTTAATACAGTTGGTGATTGTTCTGCAAATCTGCGAAGATTAACGGAGAAAATGATTCAGGCTAGTTTTAATCCAGGTTAGGTACTCAAGGCAATTCACAACACACCAGCACAAATACTGTGTCACCACCAAGGTGGTGCCCCAGGGAAGCAGGTGGAGTTACTGCTTTAACTGATAGTGAAACTATTTCTGTTAGCCATTTGTTTTTAAATGGCTTAATATAACTACTGAGGGAGAAAGACATGGGTTAAAAAGTTTCTGAGATCACAGAGGCTGTTTCTCATATTGAAAAACTTCTCTGTTCTTCAGATTTCTGAGCATTTCTTGTTCTAATATTAAAAGCTGCTTGGTATCTTCATCCAACACTACAATTTTATTGGTTCATTTACAAATTCCTCTGAGACAGATGTATTTTTGTTAAATACATAAAAATTTGATTGGTACTACCCTTAATGACTGAAGCCCTTAAATACACAAATATACATACCTTATAAAAAAACCAATCAAAATCTAGACTATTAAAGAATAATCCAGAAAGCCTTATTCCAATTATCAAGATCACCAAAAGAACAGACCATGTCCATTCCTCTTCTAAGTGTGCTAGTCCCAAGGCAGAGAAGTTAAGTAGCTGCCATTGATAATGATTATTGCACATATATCTGAAAACACGTGTCCTCTACTGTGCCCACCTTCTCCAAAATAAAAGGATTACCCTCTCTGTTGTATCGTCCTTCAGAGCACTACAGACTACCTGAAAATACTTAAGCTTGTCTTAATTACTGCTGCATTTACATCCACATTGCAGACCAGAGTTGTCTGACCCAAGCATGGCACTTGCCTATTTACTAAGTTCATGCCTGCAAAATCTCATTTCTTTCTACTTCTGTAAGTAATTCAGAAACAGGTACAGCATCCTACAGCATTTTTAGGCCTCCCTCATCCCCCATGGACATTCTAACATCTTTGTCTATGGCTGATAAAGGTCTTCACAAAGGAACCGACATCCTCAGGAAGTTTGGTCTCCATCTGACGATGAAGTATCTTGTATCTTCAGAATGGTAGGACTAGTTCACAGCCTTTTCAAGGTAAAGTTATTACCAGCAAAGGCTCCTGGGCACTGTAAAACTTGAACCAGATAAAAAATATTCTTTCAAATTGATAATAGCTGTGCACAGTAGTGGTATTATCTTCATATATCCAGGCAATGAAATCCTGCCTTTTCACCTTGTAATTTAACAGACGACCTCCAGGACTGTTTTCATTGAGACAGCTAAATTAAAATTCTATCAGAATTTGTTTACAAACTGATACTAAAAATATCAGCTGAGAATAAATGGTAGCAAAAAAGAAATTTTAAAATAGAAGAACTTTTTTCAGTTTATTTAGCTTGTGTTTATTCCACCCTGATCACTTTCCTTTTTTTGAGCAAATATAACTTTGGAATACAAAGAATTAAAAAACCCACAACTGTTAAATAAAAATATGTCAAGAAATTCAGGGCTAGGTGAATATCCTAAATTACTTGGGAAAACAAAGCGAAACAGAAAATAGATTTCAAATTCCTCATGGTTTTATAAGTGGAAAATGGTTTTCCCACAGACAGTAACCCAATGTTTCCTAAATTTTCCTTCAGCTTTGGCACCAGGTGATTCTTATATGGAAAGGCAAGAAAATACTTGCCTAAGACCTGAGCAGATTAATCCCCACAAGAGCCATCTTGTGGAAGCCAGCTGCTTCCTCAAGGGATCACATTTTTTACATTTGAAGGAAAAACTTGGTGCATCAAGACCATTAAGGTCAGAAGAAGTTTGTGCACTTGGCTAAAGGTTGTGGGGAAGAAAAAAATTTACATAGGTCTCTTGTAAGAGTATTTTTGCACACATCCTACATGAATATACACAGGTGGAGAGCACACAACCATGACCTAACCAGAAACAGGACAGCCACAACAGCATGGCACTACCCAACAGCAAGCAGAGATCACGACTAGCCCTCTACTAAAGGAGAATTTAAATCTGGAGATACAAAGTCCTTGTATCAACAAAAAACAGTTTAACAGCTTTACTGAACATTGAGTAGGTTAAGAGCATGACCCTGGCATTTCAGGCCATTCTAGACAAAATTGTGTCCCTAACTGATTTGAGTTTCTTGTCATTCCTGATTACATGGAAAATGTGCATACAACTAGCTACACATACCTCACTGTCAAAGGGAGTTCAGACATACAAAAAAATTGGTTATTGAATAGGGATACATTCATTAAAGATCAGCATTTTCAGAAATAACTCAGGAACAATATGAGATAATTGGTGCTGCTGTTGTTTCACTTGCTGCTATAGATGTGGCCTTGGAAACCATCATTCACCCCAAGCACTGGCAAGATTCATATTAAGCCTAAACTGCTGATTATTCTGCTGGTTTTGACTTCAATCAGAGATTCACAGAAGGATTCACAGAATATTCTGAGTTCAAAGGGTATCCTGTGAATCCTGTGAAACAACGGCAGCACCTGAACCTCTGTGTGAGACCTCCAGTCCCCTCGCGGTGACCACAGCGATGCTTTTGGACAGCCTTGGGCCAGGAACTTCCCTCTAGAGACAGGGCAATACCACACCAGCTACAGAGCAGAACCCTGACACAGTCTGAGTTACTGTTATTAGATACAAACTTATAGACTACAGTGATATTTTACCACAATAATGACTTTTTCATTACTTTTTTACATGCACTCAAACACAAAGAAAAAAAAAAGTTATGCTTCTCTCCTGATCCATGTGCTTTCAGCATCAGTGACCCTATGATATTACAGCTTCAAGCACATTTGTTGCTCCCCCACTTCCATTTTAGAGGACAACTGACCCAACAGTGCTAAGATTTCACACATGAGAAAAAAAGCAACGCATGATGGCAGTAAAAACAATACAAGTTCCACAATTCAGAAATTTAGTCTGTGTATAAACCCAAGAACAATTCCTGTGTGCCAAGAAAGGAGTCCAATTACACGGCAGCCTCTTTTGATAGTTATGCTCTAAAAATTAAGCTTGAAACCAAAATGGAACTAAAAAGTTCTGCCTTGGAATAGAATATGTCAAAGAATTTTCTTCAGTCATGCTTCCTGCATACTCCAAAAAGGCAAAACAGCCATTCTTCTCCCCTGTAACATTCAGCATCCATTTGATGAAGCACATTGATAAATAGAAATAACTGCAGTGTATATTTACTTGGTTTTGATTTAATAAAAAAGTATTTGGATTGCAAGTATACTGCAATTTTATTAATTCCCATCTGTCTGTAAGACATACTGCACATCTTCCCTCATAAATTTAGACATTTTGATTTCAAAACATGAATACCATATTACCATATTTACTGTTATCCAGGCTATACCAAACACACTTTCAGCAATATGGCATAAGCAAAACAGTCCATTCAATGTAGAAAACATAAAATAAACTCTACAGCTGGGCTCAATGCTGTCTCTGATTTTCTGATTCAGTCAAGTCCTGCAGTAGAGTCATATAAAATAAATCCAGGAGCTTTTTTATAATGAACAATGTCATACCTTACAAAATTTTTAAAGTTACATTTTCCATTTTATATCTATCAAAATTTGCCTAAGATGTTTTCCCAGGTAGAGAGGGGACACTGGGGACTTCTGGCACTTAAGAAACACTGCAAGGCACATGTGGGAACAAATACTGGTATTTCTTCTAAAAAAATTAGAGCACTGAAATAGTTTATTTTGACACTTAAATTGCCTTTCTTCAGAGGCAGCCAACCGTTAAAATAGATGAAGTGATTCACACCTCATGGTGCTACTGTTTCAGGCTTCTACGCAGATGAACCATTCTTCATCATGGCATCCATATTTAGAGGTTTTCTTCATAACACTAACAGAAATCATTTCTAAAACAGAGAACTAGCTGGATGTCTATGATTAAAAGGAATTGCCAACATAGTATTTTTTCAGGAGATGTAGCTTATATTAGGTGTATTTATTATTTATCTTCTAATTTAAGCTTAAAATATTCCTGACACAGAACACTACATGCATACAAAACAGGGTTCATGCTGCTTCATTTGCTGTTACATTCAGGTTTTACCAGCAGAATTCTGACAACGGAGTTCTGCTGCTTCCCACCCTCGCTGGCAATAATGCCACATTTGCAGATTCAAGAAAAATCCTTCAGTTCTGGGAAGATGACGAGTGGGGAATAAGGAAAATAACTTCAAAATGCAATTAAAAAGAAGCTCATTCCATGTAACTAAACCAATACTGAAAAATGAACTTGAAAGTGATTAAAAAACAATGACTTTACAAAACATAATTTAGTAACAGGATTTTTTTTTTTTTGAAAATGCAGCTATTTTTAGCTTTCCCTATCAGATCTATAGCTCGGTTCAGGAGCCTGTAATACCAGCATGGATGCAAGTCTTAAGTTTAACGGAATTACTATTTTGTGCTCACAGAGAAAAAAATTTAACGTAGAATAAGGCTTAAATTAATAGCAGCAGCTGCAATACAATAATAAACTGTCAGTACCTCCTTGCCAGATGAGTAATTCAAGTAGTTCTTCTCAGTCACTTTTCATATAAAAGCATATAAAAAAAAAAAGAGGGAGGGTATTTTATAATCCAGGTTTTTAATCATTAAATTGAGGTCATTAAATTGAACAGGCCAAGAAATAAAAACTATGCCTTAATGCCTAAGTGGGCTAACTTTTACTGTTGGAGTAGGAAGTCCTGAGATGTTCACTAAAGGAAACAGATTGTGCATGCATACCCCTGGCATTAGAAAGGTTTTCATCACTCACTAAACCAACAGCTTCCAATACGGTATTATTTCCTGCTCTCCTCCATTTTCCTGAACTATTAGAAGGAATGATTCTATCCCTAAATTGAGAGACTTCATGGTTATTCTATCATAGAAGTTTAAAACTCCACATAAAAACTCATGATTCAGAAGTCAAGCATAATTATATGATTGTGTAAGAAGGGGTGGAACCAATATTAAGTAACTCCATAAGATCTTTTATCTATTTACTGCAGCTTGCTTCCAATGGCTTTAGCTGCACATTCTAGAAGTCTATCATAATATAGTCTTCCGTATATAGCAGAGGGTGCTAAAAGTAACCTACAAAAATCTATGTCCTAAACATGCAACAAATGACAAGGTTTGTTTCCCTAATCTCGCACTTAACATAATCAGCACTAAACTGAAAACAGATACTAGAATAAACGAGTTTCAGAAACCACAAGGAAAACCAGTTTAAAATTATTTTCTGTACGAAATAGAACATTTTCATAGCACAGACAAGCCAAACGTTCATACACTCCTCAATCAAAACCTGTGCTATTGTTTTTAGAGCATAATCTCTTTGAAAGTATGCACATGCACACTACCGTGAGTTTATCACTGCAGCACTTTTCATTTCAAACAAAGGAAAAATAAAGAGGGTCAATCAAGTTGTACAGTAGCAACAAACACAAGCAGATTTCCAAATTCACAGCTCATTCAATAAAAAGTAATTTCCAAGGAACACCCAAAGATCCTTCTCTCTATATATTCCATACTAGAGTAAATCTATGCTGTTTAGATAGCAGTGTTTGATATTTAATCAACAATTAAGGTACAGACTTTGGACAAGTACCTATAACAGCAGTGACACAGACAAAGAACAATGAAGTGTTACAGCCTTTAAATAGTAATCAAGATTTTAGTTAAACTTTAAATAGCATTTGGAAGAAAGTGTGGAATTCCAGCATTCTTTCTTCTAGTTATTTATTTATTTGGCAACAGTAACAGTCAACATTATGTGTTTTGAGATTAAAAAAAGTTAGAGTATTTGCTAAAGCTTAACTTTTCTTCTTTCATAGTTGTTCAAACCTACTTTCATGCTTGTATGTGACCTCTTCATTTCCTCCTGAAGAAAAGTACAAGAAAATTCTTGTGTCTGGATGAGTCACCCAAACTTTATCTTGCTTTATGTAGGATACTGTAATTCTGTACTTTAAATACAGACTAATAAAATCAGTACCCATGATTTAGAAAAGTCAAAAGGTAATAAAGCAATCACTTGGTTACCTGAGTCCTCAATATTCAGAATTAAACACTTTGGCATAGCTTACTTGTGATCATCTTTTTTAATCACGTAAATCCATTCTAAATATTAAATTATTCTCCAGTACGTGTTAAAAATAAAACTTCATCATCTCCATTTAATATTGTTGGAAATAAAGAAAGATTTGTCTGAAGCCATAAAGTGACAGCAGATTAGGGTTCAGACCCTCCTGCACACCATTCTTTCTATTCTCTGCCTGTACCATCTGAACAACACTATCCTAACAAAAATGAATGATGAAATGACTATGGAATTAAAGTAACAATGCTGCACACTAACATCATAACTCATTCGTCTCTATCTGGGCACACAGAAAACACAAAGTATGTGATTGGTTACTTTTTGCAAAAGATTTGACTTAGGTAAGTCATTCTACATGAAATAAAATTAATGGAAGACAAGCATAATCAAAATCCCACTGTATGTGGCACCCAGATTGTTTTTCTTCTCATGTCTATCACCTTCTGCACCCTACAACAAATGAAGCAGAGACTGCACAGGAGGCATGTTTCACATGACAATGAAGAAATCTGTGTCCATCCAACAATTAAACTTCATGATACTTCACAGATGAAAAAAGGCCCCTCTCTCAATAGCTGTAACTGTAGCAGATGAACACAGAGAAAAAGCTAAGTCCATACCACATAAAGCACCCGTTACAGACTGAAACTATCCAACCTAGTGAAACCTGGACAAAATGTACAGAATCACATTCTTCCAAATATTCCAACCCCTCTGCACATTAGGGGCCCAGTCACCGGTTTAAGCGTACAGTCTTAAAATTAGCAGGTAATGAATACAACGGTGCCAATGAAGGATGCACGTGACGCTTCACCTGCACTAAGGCAACTGGCGCGTGCCCGGGCACACGGGCGCTCTCCTGGACACGCGGGGCTGTTCGGTCACTGCACTGCTGCAGCAGCAGGAGCTTCACACAAGGCAGGTATGCCTTGGGAACTGAGCACTACATTCAACCTTGTGTTTACATTGCCAACAGCTCATTAAAATAAGTTTATTACTAGCTGAGTCTGCCAATATAAACATAGTATTCTTGTTCTTAACCAATGGGATGTACCAAGAAAAAAGTATTTTAAATAAATTCGCTACCAGAAACATTCGCTGCTGTTCAGTGTAACAGTTTAGAAGAATCCTTGGACACAATATAGCATTCTTCCCCCCAAACTCCCCATGCTTATGGGTTATAAAAATACACAATTTTTTTTATATCTTTCATTATGTAAAACTCTACTACCAAATTTCAATCACTTTCATCTTTAAAATCCAAAATCAGCTCCTCTGTAACACTGATAAAATTCAAGTCATATTTTGTAGATCAAACACTGGCAAGAAATCATCAACTGATAGCTGTGGAGATTGGCTACTGAGGGAGCACTTTTCTTTCTTTTTAAATTAGGCAGCTTTTGTTATGGATTGCATTACTAGACAAGGAGCCAAATGCTTTGACACTGCTCTGTCATTTGTTAGAATTGAAAACGTACTTTAAAAAACAGGTTCTGATGAGCATTTGCACACATTCCAAGCAAAACTGAGACTAGTAATATTCGGAAAAGTGAACAGTTCCTGAATTTTTATTCCTGCACATATAAAGCAGAAAAAAACTCTGCTAATTTTATAGTGTAGGTGTAATTTTGTTTCTCTTGTTACAAAGATGGAAAAATTAAAGGATACTAATGACACACTCTGCAATCTGACCAACATAGATTAAATACTGGGAGTGAACATTCCTATTGTGAATACACACACATGAAATCTGCATGCATTTAGTGTGGCAGTAAAAGGAGTGAAGCTGAGCAAAATGTTCTTTTTGCTTTCTTAAACCAGAAGTGAAACACTTTAACCCTAGTGTGGAATACGACAGAATATAAAAAAAAACTGTCAAAAAACCAGAACTAAAAAAACTGGTAAAGGTAAAACTCTCAGAAAAATAGAACTATCTTTTTCCAGCTAACTATACTGCTATCCACAAATCCATCAAAGGGGAACAATGAACAAAAGACAATTCTGTTTCCTTAAAGATCATCTTTTTCAGCTCTACAGTAGATGCTCTAAAATTACAGCTCAAAAATAGAACATTTATAGAAAGAGTTAGAAACTACGAGAGAAATAACAGCACAGGAAATGTAACAAACAAGAAAAGATTATTTCTTCAAGAATAGAGAATCATCTGGCCTTTCTTAGTGGGCAATGAATTTTAGATCAGATCTTGCTAACTGCTACACTTGCATCTCTTCCCTGTACTTGCTGGCTCAAATTAACACAACAGATTGTTCTTGCTGATTCAAAATTATGTGTGGCAATAAATTCAGGAAAGTGAAACAAGTTTCATATTAAATATTAAATACTTAGAAAGTTCCTAAGGCTAAAATCCTGCAAAGGGATACATTGTATCAGCCATGATGACCTGGAGACCCTGAATTAACAGAGCTCAGCCTAGTGATCTGCTTCAATTAGCACTCTTGGTATAAGGCTGGCATCTACTCAATTGATGAGATCGCTATGGACAGATGCACCTATTGAAAACATGAGAGTCACAGCCTATCTGCAACCCACTTTTCAAGAAGAGTAAAATTCCAGGGTCTTGATGGCAACGATCCACATAGATGAACATCTATTCATGTTCAAACTAGTGTAAATACACAGTTTACCTGTCAGCTTTATTTAACAAAGAAATAAATGGCAAATTAGTTCAGTTTTGGTTTGTGGGTTTGGGTTTTTCAGGTTCTAAGGCATGTGTATTCTGAGACACTTGAGCACTCTCCTGCCAATTATCTGTCCATTTCTCAGTCCACCATGCTTGCATTCCAGCATAGCCCAGCACAGTGCTCACAATTTCAGTGCTGCATTGCCTAATTAACAGTTTTAAGAGCTCCTTCTTTCAAAGGCTGACACAACCATAGCAGAGCAGGCAGAATATACCCAACGTTTTACACCTCCAGTGCAATGTCAAACTTCAAGCTTTATGCTAAAATCCTGATGCTTGCACTGAACGAGTGAGTCCAAGGGCAGACACCAGAGCCTTTCTCTGGACAAGTGCACTCAAGCAGCTCCAGCCCAGGCAGAGCACTGCAGGGAGGAGGATGGTAAGATTTACCAGAGCTGTTCGTCACCACCACACAACTCAAAAGTTCAGTTCAGCATGTGCTGAAGTGATACAATTACACACCGCAAGGAAGCGGAGGTCTGGATTAGTTTTACACAGCCTACAGTGACCTATCTGCTCTAGAACTAGAGCAGATAACACTTGCCAACACACCCCTAGATAATGTGTATTAAATACTAACAAAAATAACTCAGTTCAAACTGTAGTTAGAGGTCATAAGTGAAATCATAAATGCCCAAATGTATTTGAGTACCATTAAGCTCTCCTTAAATTTAGTTGTCAACTCGGAACTATTTGGTAGGAACGTATTTATAGAAGGGTTTCTTATGGATCACTCAAGGCCAAATACCATTAAGTGCTATCATCCATGTGTTCATGCAGTACGCATAAAAATGTCACTTCATTAAATTAGTGGATGACACAACTAGCAGAAAAACAAATAATAAGAATATGGTAGCTTTACAAAGTAATCTGCATGATCTAAATATAATACAGAAAACAGGTTTTCATAACCACTAATGCACCGTTACATGCCCAAAAAGAATAAGAGTATACCACAGAAAGCTGTGACAATGACAAAATTATTTATTTTAGCATAGGCAACCTAACAACAGGCTTTCAACAAGACACAGTGAGAGAAGGAGCGCTCAGCCGATGCCTCAAAGAGGTTGCAGTAACCAGTTCCCTTTGTGCACGTCTTTGCTGACAGGTATCAGACCAAAACCGGAAGAACCCCAGCAAGTGCTGGCTGCGCATCTCACCTGTGCTAATGGGTAGAAAGTCCTCCATGATTTTTTTTTATTTAGCAGAAAAAGGATGGTAATAACCGTGCCAGATATTTCAGCTGGTTGCTTGTTTTTTGCATTTTTTTATTTTGCCTTCATAACTGCCTGTGAGAACAAACTAAATGCAAAGTTCTCCATCTCTTAATGCCTCTGAATTGAGAATGCATCATGTCCTTTTTGAAGATATGCTTTAATCAAACAAATAATTATGCTCAACACAGGCATTCATAACAAGTGTTAAGGCACACAAGACAGCAAAAATCACATTAGAAAATCTAACAGTTTTTCTTGAGCCCCAAAGGGGGTGGGAGGAGCATAATCAATCAATGTATTTGGCTTCATAGATTCTCCTGCTGAATTAACAGATGGATGTGGTCAGCCATCCTGTGGTCAGGAAGGTACGCAAAGAAAGTCTCTTCATTTAGAGCCACTGAATAAAACATCTCTTGATGACAGTGGAATTGCTATCTAGAGAAGGACAGTTTATTACCTCAGCTTCTCACATCTTTCAAATTACGCCATGTGTTATAGATTAACAGCTACTTTTTTGCTTTTTACGGCTTCCCAAAAATAAAGCATGCACACAAAATACAGAATAGCAGCTGTTTATGACTTTTTACACTGTAAGGAAATGAATTCCATTTTGAATTCCATTCCACATTTTTAGTTTTGGTTATGTTATTTTTGGAGGACGAAACAGTGGCATTCCAGCTAGCCTTTTTAAGATGCTTTCCCTGACTCTTAGTTTGTGTTGCTGTATTTCTACTTTTAACTGAAAACACATTTCCACTTTTGATAATTTACACTGAATTGTAAGCTGTTAAGTACACAAGTAAATTTTTCAATATGAATATGATGTTTTCATACTCAGACTACTTAGCAGCACACCAATGCAAAATTAATGTCAAATTGCATAAAGCAACAATACCAGAGAAGCTTTTACAGGAAATCTGTTGCAAATTTCCTAAATAAGAATAATAAATAGTTTATTATTTCATACACAGATATGTAGAATGCACAAGCTAGGAAATTTGGTTGATTAGCATTATATTTTACTTGCTGCTAGTTTTTTAAACAATACTTACAGACAGAGTGCAGAGAACAGTGATGACCTTTACCGCAAAAAAAATCCATTTATAATCCAGCTAACACTCTCCCATGGTTTGCTTTCTCAATATATTACATGAAGCAGTCTACACTGGTAGCATATAAAACAAACAAACAAAAAAAATCAAGTTCTAAGCAGCCCAGTCTAAATTTTGTAGCTAGGATTACTCTTCAGAAATATATTTTAGTGTATTCAATCTATGTCCAAGGCATGGGAGGTGAGAGAATAAAAGAATCACGCCGTTGAGTATAAAAGCAGAGTGTGAAAAAGTCTACTGGGGTTAAGTATTAACCTGATGCATTTTTCAGAACGACTGTACTATTTTTAACTGTTCTTTTTTGGCCACAGGTCAAAGTTTTCCTAGCAAAATACCAAAGTGAAAATGCTGGGAGCGAAGCCCAGAGGCAGCTCTCTTTGCTTTGGCCTAGGCAAAAACTTATCTGAATCCAGTCAGATATGTAGCACTGTTTCCCACTCCCCTCCACTGACTGTGGCTGTCATTATGCCTCTGAACATCTATGAGAAGAGTAACACAGCACTACAGCCTCGGGAAGAACATTTTTCAGATGTTATAGGAAATTCCTATATTCTCCACACAGCACAGACATACATTCTGTTCAGTCAGTTCCTGTATTTTTGGCCAAACAGAACTGAGTCATTTGAAAGCACAAAAAAGGACACAGTGTAAGTGCCTTGAGCAGCTCTTGGAAGGACTGGGATTTATTCCCCCTTTTTCAGCTCCTCATAACTGGGGCACATTGGAAATCTTGGGGCAGACTGGAAATACAAGATTTGAAGACGCTAAAGTTCAGTTAAAATACTAGTTAAAATACTAACAGTTGTAATACTAATAGTGAAAATAACGACAATGATAACAAATAGTAATAACAATAATGATAATAAACTGTCTTTTGCTGCCTTTGTAGAGTTCAGATGTTTTAAATGGGGAAATCTAACTCCTTTCACACTTCTTCCCGAGGGCATAGATTTCTCACTAAAGTAAATTGTATTTCATACACTCACACGGAAAAAAAAAAAATCTGAAACAGGAGACAGACGAATCAATTTGCCCCAATGAAAAATAAACGTGACCCTACTGGACCCCCCAGTTACATTTCTCCCTTAGGCGTGTCCCCTTTTCCTGAATTATTTCCACATCACACAGCAACCTCAGCTTCACCAGAGGACGTTCCACAGGGGGTGAGCGATGGGTGCCCGGCAGCGCACACAAAGGCAGGTACTTTGAGGACGGACACGCTGTGATTACGAGGCGCGAAAGCCAACGGTGCGAACGATGCTGGGAGGGAAAACAAGGCGCTTTCCTCTCCCCGGATCAGATCTTGCCAGGGACGTTTCTCACTTTCCCCCAAGTAAGATGTACCTAATCGGGGAGCGTTCGCTCTCCTCTCACAGCGCCGTGCCCGTCCCCTCGCTCAACACAGCCCTGGGGGCGAGGGCCGCTCCCGCCACCTCCCCGCTACCGGTGGCCCGGCCGGGGGCGTGGAGAGGATCCTTCGTCCTCCCCCAGGAAAGCTCTTTCAGGACGCGGGAGCCCTTTCCTTCCTTTCCGTTCCCTCCCGCCCGCCTGAGGCGAGGGCAGCGCTCCCTTTGTTCCCCCGCCCAGCGCTTCCCCCGGGCGCGGTCGCCCCTCACCAGTAGGCTCTCCACGTTGACCGGGGAGCGCGGGTCGCGAATCATGGACTCCAGCTTCCTCTGGCGGCCCTCGAGCATCCCCGCCGCCGGCTCCAGCGCCTCGGCCGCCAGGGGAGCCGCCGACATCTTCCCCGCCGGCTGCTGGCTCATCCTCCGGCCCGCCTAGTGCCGGGCCCGCGGAGGGCACTGCGCGGGGCCGCCCGGCGGGCCTAGCGCGGCGGCGAGCCCGGGAAGGGCGGGGGCGGCGAGGCGGGAGCGGAGGGCAGCGCCGCCGGTGGCCGCCGCCCGGGCATGAAGGGCGAGGGAAAACGGCCGCTGTTGCGCCCGGGCGCGGGGAGAGGGAGGGGAGAGAGAGCTGGAAGGGAGGGACGGAGCGCTTCCCGCCGTGCCCCCGCCTCTCCCTGCTCAGGGCGTCCCTCGGCGGCCGCCGCCTCACTGCCCGCTCCGCCGGGACATCGCTCCGAGGGCGGGTGGAGGCGGGGAGCTAAGGGGAAGCGGCTGCCGCGGGGTCGGGCTCAGAGTGCGGCTCTCTCTGCAGCGCTCGCCGGCTGCTGGGGCGGGAGCCGCGATCCTGCTGGCGATGCCGGCCTCGCTTTCCCTCGCCGCTCAGGCTCGGCCCCGCCGCTCTCTCCGCGTTCCGCCCACCCCCGGCCCGGCCCGGCCTCCCGCTCCCCGACCGCGCGCGGGCCGCCTCCCCTACCCACAAGGCCCCGCTGCGAGCGGCGCTGTGCGCGGCGCTCGCTCAGTGCCCGGCTACAGCGCTGGGCTCGGCGGGGCCGGGCCGGGCCTGGGCAGGGCAGCCCCTCAGAGGCCGGGCTGTGTGCGTTCTGGCTCATGAGACCTCACCCTGCCCGCGTGGCGTAAAGCGCACAGGAAAAGAAGCCAAAAATATTTGAGAAGGTGGGCGAGCAGCGTTTCAGATAGAGCAGCAGTGCTCACGGCGTGAATCACAGAATCGTGGAATGGTTTGGGTTGGAAAGGACCTTAAAGATCATCTAGGTCAGATTGCTTAGAGCTCTATCCAACCTGTCCGTACCACGTCAGGGATGGGGCATCCACAACTTCCGTGGGAAACGTATTCTAGTGCCTCACCACCCTCATGGTAAAGAATTTTTCCCCCAGTATGTAATCTAAGCCTACACTCCTTGAATTTGAAACCATTTCCCCTTGTTGCTATGTGCTCTTGTAAACAGTCTTGCCCCATCTTTTCTATAAATTCTCTTCAGGTATTGAAAGGCCACACTAAGGTCACCCCAAAGCCTTCTCTTTTCCAGGCTGAACAACCCAGATTCTCTCAGACTTTGATCACAGGAGAGGTACTCCATCCCTCTCCTATGCGTATATCCTACATGTATGAGAAGGAGGATGGAGAACTAGGCAGTGAGGAGCTGTGCTGGGGAAGGGTGCAGGCCACCCTCATGCACCCAGAGGAAAATGAGCCTCCACACTGTGCTGGAGGTGGGTACAGCCACCTTGCCACACTCAGCGGGCACTTTGAGGAGACAGAGTGCTGTTTATCAGACCCAGGCAAGAGAGGCTGCAGCAGGGAGGGTGTCACTGATGCCCGAGTTGTGGCTGCAGGGATGGAGGTGAGGAGTTGGATGGTAGGGATGCTCCATGGAATGGCATGTGAAGTTTTGGCCAAACTATGATTCCAGCAGACCTGAGATGTGGCTGCTGGGCAGATGTTATGGGGCAGAACAACAGAGACTGTGAAAATGTCATTTGCGGAGGTGGAGGGACCTCAGGGAGGAAAGGTTAACGTTTTACTGTGTTGACTTTCAGCTGATAGCTGGACGTCAGTGAGCTGATGTCAGAAAAGTGGCCCAATATTTTAACTTTAAAGGAAGAGGAGAGAGAGTCAGAGAAGTAAATATGTGAGTCACTTGCATGGCTTTGAACGAGATCACTCTCAGTGATATTCTGAGTCAGGGCCCTGGTGCTGAACAATTCCCAATTTTAGGGAAGGTCTGGTCTGAATATCGACCCAAACCCCATAACTGGATTCTGTTTTTACAGTCCACTGAGTCAAAATCCTCAAGCCTGACAGAAACACTCACACGCATGAACATTTTGAAGTCAAATTGGGCATTATGACTCACGCTTTGCAGTGAACCGCATTGAGTTTGTGCATTTTCTGAAGGAATTGGTGAAATCTGTTTGGGAGAGGCACTGGCTATTTATGTCTTAGGACTACTTCATCTTCAAAACAGATTAGAATCTGCTTAACTGCAACACCACCAAAAAAAATCACATAGTCTCTTTGAGCAGTTTACTTTGCTAGGAGATAAAAGAAGTAAGTGTGACAACGAGTAGGGTTGCTACTAGGATTATATGTGGGTACTAGATGGGTCATGAAGCTACAGAGTCTAGCAAAACAACAGATCAAAGCTCTGAATTACCTAAGATGAACATGATTTCTTCACTTACAGCCTATTCATTGGCTAATTTTTATAAGTGGCAAAACAGAAACATTCTTTTTTAAGAATATTTTTCAAGGGATTTAAAATAGGTTTGGACAACAGACCAATACGAGGAGTGTGTCTCCAGTGATCAATAAGGAGCTTGTGCTAAGTTCTGTTACTGTCAACATTGATTTTGGGGGTGATTTCAATGCACTTGGAGTTGGGCACAGGTGATGTGGTGATCTAAGGTCTTGGTTTCCTCTTGGCTATAGGCAAGGTGCTTATCTTTTCTTCAGTTTTTCTTATCTATCTATAAGCTTCATAAAAACTGATCCTTAGCTTATGTGATTAAGTGACATTGTTCAGGGTACTATCTAAACAAAGGTAGCAAAGAAATTCTTAAATAAGCATAACACCCATTTTTACATAGAAAAAAAAAGTGTGATTGTGACTTCAAAAGCAAATGTGTAGAAGCAGTGCCTTCTTGAAATTCTTGCCCCATAGATCTATTCTTCCACCCCTCAGGAGATATCTGTTTACTGACTAAACAAGTTTTACTCTCTTACAGGGACGAACTGACAGCGGCAGTCAGCTGAATTCCTTTGTATGACATGAATCCTCAACAAAATCCTCAGCAGAAGATTTATTGCTGGTTATAAGTGACTAAGTGACAAAAAAAAGTACTTAGAAAGTCAGATTCCTCTCTCAGTGTTTGCAAAAAAAACCTGTTTTAACATGCCCTAAAGGAAAAATAACACCACCTTCTGTGGTCTTTTTACAATTCTACCTTTTCTGCCTTCAGTAGTGTAAATCTCTCAGGGTATCACCTATTCCTACAATGACCATCTAAGGAAGAACTGTTCCTACTCGCTCTGTGTATGCCAGTTTTGAAGTCCCATGCAATGAATTGTCAAATGCTATTTACCATGTTTTGTAAGGCAAAGTCCAAGCCTTCCAGCATGCCTGCTGCAGCTTTAAGCCTGTGAGTCCACAGTTGGATCTTTCTTCTCTCTGTCTGCTCCCTGAAATGCTGTTGAACTCTTTAGATATCTACAGTCCAAATATGTTTTAGGGGTCCCGAGGCAGTAGGGAATTTGCTATTGACCGTTTTCAGAACTGGCTACATTTATAGGAACAGATTTGTAAGAACTTGGGAAATGAGCCTTATTGGTTAAAAGCCATCAGCTTCAGGTTGTTCCTTTAGGGTATTCCATAGGGCTCAAGCCTGTGCAGGGAGAAGAGGGATTTGGCTTTGGACCTCATGCATGCTTTCAGTACTATTGCAAAAGAAGCAAAAGGAGACAAACTACCCGTGTGTATATCTGTCTTAGGAGAAGGGGCTGTGCTTTAGCACTTGATGCTGGCTAAGTAAGGCTTTTGAAAATCCTCTTTTTAGGCTCCCACTCTGCAGGTATTTGAAGAACATAAGAGCACTACTGACAGGGGAGTTGATTCTACTAATAGCTGGTGTCTCTAAAATTTAGGTTTAGCATCTCATGTGGATCTAGTCCATTTTTGTGTTTTGCATGTGGGAGAACAGATATATAGAAGAGTTAAATGAGTTGCCAGTGATACCATGGACTACCTCTGTCTAGTGACATGAATCAGCTCTATCCCAAATGAGAACCAAATTGTGACAACAGAGTAGGAAGGACAAAACACCCATCAATAGTCCAAGCAAATACAGTCTTTGAAAGCTGCCAAAATCAAACCATATCAGACTGCTACAGGCAAAGGTGCGTAACTATTGTCACTTGCCTGGGATGCTGCACTGATGTCGATCAGTGTTGTTGTGATGGAAATAGGACAAGAAGTCATATTTTAGGTAATGAGGTCTTGAGACTTTGGAGGGTGTAGCTAAAGATCATCATTCTACCTCCAGAAAATAATGTAGATTTATGTCATTAGTACAGGGATTTCTTTACTTTCAGATTCATAAATATGAAATAGGGGTGGAAAGGAATGTGGGTTTTGTTTGTTTGTTTGTTTGTTTTAATTTTCGTTTCTCCCATGCTAGTGTTCCATCAGCCTGAAGGTTAATAAACTATTTTTTTTCTGGATTAAAAATAAACTTTTTCTTCATTTTAGGTTATTGAAAATGGACAGGAAGAAAGGTACACAACTTGTGTATCTAGGAGTTATGCTTTTGAAGGACTTGCAAAGTCAGCCACAGACTTAATTGTTGATATACTGATTCCAGTGTTGTCTTGGGACAAAAAAACCTCCCAGCATTGTTTAACATTCTTTCATTTAATTCATAGTATAGCATCTTTTGCATCGTAACTAGATGCTTTAAATACAAGCAGCTTTTCAAACCCCATGCATTTCCAAACCAGCCCTCAGTAAGATTGACACTACCACATCAATTACTAGCACAGGCCAGCTATAAAATTACAAAACCACTCAGCCATCTGTATAATTAAATGCAAACCAAAGTAATCAAGCAAATATTAAAGAAAATGTCTTCATCTGGTAAGCTTTGTAGGTAAAGGCCTATATCTACTGTTCTGCTTGGGAAGGGATATACTTTTGTCTCTGAGGCTGTGCCAGGTAGCTGCTTCCCAATTTTTCAAACAGCATATATAGCTGATAAATACAGAAATATTAGTTGGTACTGTCTTGGTGTGTTAAATTCAGTATCTTAAGCACAAATACCAGAGAATCAAGAAAAGGAGGTGTGAATCAAAAGTGGCTGCACAATGCCTGGGTGTGTCCTGATAACACAGGACTTGGTCTCTGCCTGGCTCTTAATTGCTTACATAATCCTCCCCAGCTAAATAGCATTGCTTTTGTTAATGAGGTAGTTTCATAGTTTCTTGGATGCATTGGGAAGACAGAAGTGAAGCTGTGAATCTAGGTTAATTGAAATGCTTACGTGATGGTGATGTGCCAGATTCTCTGCTGTAAGTCTCAGGAGGAAACTTGCAGTAAGTGTAGCTTGGAGAGTAAGGACAAAGTGACCTCGAGTTTTCCTTTGCTGCTTTGTGCATTTAGGTGAAGCTTAGGGCTCTGTGGCTCATAGGTGTAAGTCACAGCAGTTTGAGAGGCTGCTGTGATTTATGAAATTCTTGCTGGTTTGCTATTAGTAGGCTGTTTATGCCTCACAGTACCTTGGAGCAGAGGAGGGCTTCTGCCACTCTTCTTTCTGCTGTGAGCATTATCGCTAACAATTCCTTTACATGAAACATTGTAAAGGTTGAAAAATCAGAAACATGCAGGAGTACAAGGCTGCTGGTCCCTTGGAAGTGCTGGCCAGAGCGTCTCAAAGCTATCTCTGCCTCCTTTTAATTAGGCAAGGGGACTAGGGATTGATTCAGACCTGTCACTTGCATGCCTGTGACCATCTCTTCCAGTGAACACATACCTGTAAGAACAAAAGCATTTCTGATAGTTTATTATGTATTTAAGATCAAACATTTAGCTACTCAAAATGGAACCCAAAATCCAGAATTGGGGAAATAGGTTCCATATAGAAAGTCTGAGGAGAATCGGGAAGGGGTCCCAACTGGATACTGAATGGGACTTATAAGAAATGTGGCCAAAGCCCCATGTTTTCCTAGATGAGACATAATCTGAACCAGCATGTCCATCCTGAGCTGAAGTAGAATTCTTTAGCAGAGCAAGAACCCATGTACATGTTCTCCTTTCTCCATCCTGTGGCAATTCCTGTTGCCCAGTACACCTCCAAATAAAGTTCCTAGACGCTATCTTGCAGGTTGGGGTTGGTGTGTGGTTTTGCCTCTTTAAGGATGCGTTCTGCTGAACAAGTCTTCCTGCAGAAAATTGCGTTAATAAGAAATGGGATGCCAGGAAGAAAAGGCTCTGTAGCCTTTTGATGAGAGCACTCAGCAGGATGGAGGCAGAGGTAGGTAGCAAACTTAGTGACCTTCACAGTTAGACAGCTATTGAGTATTTTTGGATTGTGATCTTGGATTTTGGTGTAAGGACCACTGTAGGGACCTAATCAATCCTTCTTTTGGTCTGGCCTTTTGCCATAAGTATGCAGGAACTGGCTTGGAAAGTGACAGTAAAACCCTGGGCACTGAATGCTCCCTGCCATTAGGGAGAAATGCCAGTAGAAGATGACTTGGATAGAACAAGCTAAAAAAAGATGATTAGTGCAGCGGTTCTGTGTGCATCTCTGAATACCCACATTATGTGTCTCTGCATTACCACTGTCATTCCTACGATCTGCTTTTCATCAAGTCTTAGCTACTGTTAATTGTGGGGAAATCAAGCCAGCTGATACTGGGGTGTAAACAACTACAGCTGCTGTGCCTGCTCTCAGGGATCTTGCAGGGGCTGTAAGATATGAATAAGAAAAGTTGTGAGTGCGCAAGTGAAGACACAGCTTTGTATATAAGGGTTTAGAGTCTTGGAGAAATGACATTTTGTATTTAAACAGCATCAGAGTCAAGCAGCAGGGAAGGAAGGAAGGAAGGCAGGCTGAATGGATTTTTTCCTGCTTGGAAAAAATACGACTTTTCTATCTGTTCATTTGTCCAACAAGGACAGTATGTTTAACTACTGTTATTACTAGACTTGACTTGACTGTCAAATAGTAAATGGGATGACTGTGTGAAGAGTCTGGCATAGAGGTGATCTCAGTTTTGCTCCAATCTTTGGTGATGGGGGACAATATTAAAATGAAACACTACATGGACAAGAAAAATTAAGGTATTAGAAGAGGTAGTTGCAACCAAATTGGAAGAAAACTTGGAAGATTTTGATATGAGAAGGCTGAAGTTAGTGGGAATTATTAGAGGACCTTTCCCTGTACATTCTTTGTAGGAGAATAAAACATTCTGAAGGGTATCATGCTATTCCCAAACTACAAGCTCACTTCATGTAGGACAGCAGTGCCTTATGGGGTGAAACAGGGGGGTAGGTATTAGTTGAATCCTTGAAGATTTGGACTGGTAGGAA
This sequence comes from Corvus moneduloides, assembly GCF_009650955.1. NCBI lineage: Eukaryota > Metazoa > Chordata > Aves > Passeriformes > Corvidae > Corvus > Corvus moneduloides. The sequence continues at coordinate 14,536,787 of NC_045478.1, read as the reverse complement.
TTACAAGGACCAGTCCTGGTCCATCTTGTTTAACTTTTTGAAATTGGAACCTGTTTGTTTACCAGCGTGAAATCCAGGAGTGTGCTGCTGATGGTGGCTGTTTGCAGAAGATAACATCAATAGAGAGTTGAGGGTTGGGATATTACTTGGAAGATCTGGATCAGCTGAATGATGGGAATGATAGAAACAGGACATTATTGAATGGTACAGTCTATAGAGAGATGTGCCCTTGGGGACTAGTAAGAAATTCTGATGTAATGTGGGAACTTACCATTTGGAAATAGCTGAGGAGAAGTACTTCAGGCTTACGTTAGCCAACAAAAAAGTGGAATTAAGAAGTATAAATGGTATTGTATACCATCCCTCTCTCAAGCGAGATAGGGTAGGGCACGATCAAGTGAAAACACCGGGGCATAAATAGTTCAATTCATCTGTTTTGGAGAAGAGGAACTGAAAATGGGAATTTGGCAGAGATAAAGGAACAAAGCAGCCTGTTTTATGTGAAGTGGCATGAATAACTCCGTTTTCTAGATCCAGCAGAGGTGAATGAGTGTATGGTGGTGTCTAGAGATACACCAAAGACAGCAACCAAGGAGTTTAAGAGCTCTGTACATTACAGAACAATGCTGGCAGAAGAGCATATGCAAGTATGCAAGGCCATGAACAAGCTTAGGTGGGAAATAAGACTGTTTCTAGCTATTTACGATGGGGGGGGTTGGTACAACCTTCATGCAAGTAAAGGCAGCAAGAAAATACCTGCAGTGTATCAGTGCACTTTGAAAGGGCTGTTAGATGTGGTGTCTGGTACCTCAGGGACTGCAGTCAGGAGCTCTCAATGTCATTTTCAGTTCTTTATGTGGCTGCAGACATAAGGGTTTGTAAGGAGCATAGGGTAGCCTTCATGAAGGTGCTCAAACTATTTCATGATCACTTAAAGAATTGGTGGAAATTGCATTTTTGTTCAAGAACTGCAGTGAATGTAATAAAAATCAGCACAGTTTGAACATAACTAAACTGACTATGTGTCCTTGCTGAAAGAAAATAACCTGAAGGTTATTTCTTTGCATGAACCATTAAATGTTATGTTTTAATCTGATGTAGAATATTTGTTTTGGATGCTTGAAAGAATGTCATAGCATGGATATACTTAGAATAAGGAAATCCTACTTTTGTCCAAGGGAATTCAAAGCAGAATTCTACTTCTTAGAAAGCTGTCCAAGGATTCGGTATCCATGAAGCAGGAGAAAGAGGAAATTCTTCCTCAATTGAAGCTGCTGACCTGCACAAAGGCACCAAGTTTGTTGGGTCAGCGAGGGGGAGCATGAGAAGCACGGCTTCCTACCCTGGGAACCAGCCTGCTCCCTTGGAAGGTGTGTCCCCATCCCTCGAAGTTGTGACAAAAGGAAGGTGGTCACAGGAAGGGCTGAGCGTGGCCTGCCTCAGCAGAGCCTCTGTTAATGGGTGTCTGCTACCTGACTAAATGCTCTGATCGTTGAGCTGTTGGGTAACTGAGGACTTTCCTCCAACACAGTTTATCCCCTTTGTTTTTTTTCCAGCCAAAACTATTCAGCAAATTTGAAGCAAATAGTTCAGACATGACCGAAATCACATTTTCCAGGGAATTAACTATTAAAATAAATAAATAAATAATCCAATTCTAACTACTACCTCTTTTAAAATCCATGATGCTTCTTTTCCACATGAATTAATTTTTTTAAATTAATAAACGTAATTAAATATAATGGTTCGACTCATCTACCCAGGGTAGTAAATAAGGTTTCCTTACATATGCTGGAGTGCACAAGGTAGCACTTAGAACTAATGCTTATTTCTTCAGTATACCCATATTTTCCTTTTTTTGCAGCCCCTTTCATCCTATCAGTTCCAACAGTTGATCCCTGTAGGAGAGGGAACTCTTCTCTATGACATTTTCATGCTTTTCTAGTCAACTAATATAAACTAATAAAAAAATAAAATACTTTTTGCACTGAGCCTAGTGCTAACTTGTTGGCAGTTTAAATAGATTGCACCATTCCACTAGATACAAGCTAAACTATTGGAAACAAATAAAGGAAAAAAAGGATATAACTAGATGTAGTCATTAAGAGTGATCTTAGTAGTGTTAAAACTATTTAACCAGAACAAGGTGGGGCTGGATCTAGATTATTATCCAGGTCCTTTCTAACCTAAATGATTCTGTGAATCCATGACTGTATGATATTTGATCAGCTCTCTTGGACCTTGTAGCACTCCAGCATTGCATCTCATCTTTCCAACTGGTAGTGTCCAAATACTCTGCCTAGACCACGCCGAGCAGCCCTCTGATACATTCGTTGCAGCATTTCTAAGGGCTGTTTGATGCCGTGTGTGATTTGCAGCTGCTCGGGAATGTGAAGTGCCGGTTTGGCGCTTCAGAAGCCGTGGAAGGATGGTTGTAGACATCCCTCTAGTGGCCCCGCAGCCTCCGGGAAGCCGGGAGCAGCTCTGGCATCCCCGGGCTCAGCAGGGGTAGATGTGCTTCTCTGTGGAGCTGGGTCCTCTGCGGGGCTGGGGAACTGACATACACAGATAAGAAATGGCAGATAATTTCTTCCTTTTTCCGTTTCACCAGTTTCCCTGGAAACTCCACACCAGCTCAGGGTGTTTAGAGTGTTTGTTTCACACAAGCCTAAATACTGGAAGGATGAACCCATTTCACTGGCCACTGTAAAAAACAAATGTACTGGGACGTGATATGAGGAAAGGGTTAATCCTGTCTCTAAGCTTTTTTAAATGTCAGTTTATTTAACCTAGAGAGAGAACAATTTTGTCATCATTGAAAAAAAGACAAGTTATACTTGAAGATTAATCAAATGTTTCAGATTTCTTGTCTCTTTAGTACAAGACTGATAGAATACCAAAGGAAGAAAAAACCAAACAAAAAAATATATGTAAAATAAACATAAGGAACACTTATTTGTACATCTGTACACTTAGGCTTCTCAACTGAAATTGTCAGTAAGATGCTAATTATGTTTATGTGTTTGGAACATTGAATTTATTTTGCTTTTTAATTTGTTAAAAGACATGCAGTAAAAATGAGAGCCCTGGGATAACATTTTTAAAGATGGTGGAGAGGTCTCCAGTGCTGTCTTCAGAAAGGATGCTGTCCCAGGGCACCCTCCATGATTACTTCCTGGAGCACAGCAAGTCCGGGGATTGCCTTTGTTGGGGCTGGACAAGCATTCTATGGAGGGTCCTGGGGAAGCTGGTACACTCTTAGGAATCACTGCAGAGCAGAACTGACCAGAGTTTGCAAAGGAGATCAAGACAGTCCCCCCTTTTTGCAAATTGACACAGCACAGAGGCAGCAAGCTGCCTGATAGCAGCAGGATGTGGTGTTGAAAGGAGATATGGGTTTATATGTAAGTAAAACTGTCCTAAAGGACAGGCCACACTGAGATTTTCTGTGTATGGAAAGAGAAACTACATATCTCATCCATCTGATAATGGTAGCTCTGTATCTCAGTAATTCACCTGTACTACCAGTATTACCATTGTGAATCCATTATTACTTTTAAACTAAGAATTATCTGTACAAAAATATCAAAGTGCAACAATTAAGTTGAGTAAATTATACTTAGAGCTGAACTCAGGCCCATTTCAAAGCCACCATTTGCTGCCAGTAAAGCACATGGCTGAATGACTGTTTCTAGTTGAACCTTGATTTTGTTAAACTGATTGGAAGCAATCAAGTGAACACACACCATCCTGATCAGGTTTTGATTTCAAAGGTGGTAAAAAGCTTTTTAAATTGCATTAGGGAGACTTTTTTCCCCCCTGTAGTTCTGTGTCATTTTCCCTCCAAATCATAAAGGCTGTTTTGCAGACTTCCCTCCTTATGCCCCAAACATAGCTCTATGTGTCAATTTAAGAGATGGACAATTGGCATAAAGTCAGCAGAGAGAGCATAAATGCCTGAGAAGTTTTTAGGCAACATCTATGTAAACAATTACTGTTGCCTTGTTTTCATTTCCAGGCAACTGATCCTCAGAGACACATACACAGAATACAGACAATATCTGGACAACCTTCCAACCCCTTCTTTCCAAGCAGTTTATACTTTCTCCATGTATAAAGGAACAGCATTTTACAGATGGAGAATAAAGTATATCTTGATCGGAAGATACTTGTTTTAAAGAATTTAATCATCATCTAATGTCACAAATTTAATACCTTTTTAAAAAGAAGTAGGATTCTTGAGCTTCAATCTGCAGTAAGTTTTTAATACAGTCTAGAGTATTTCAGACTGGGAGAAACATATAATTAATAAATAAATACACACTAATCCACATTTGCCTTTTGTGCTTCTCAGTGGCCCAGGGTTATCAATGTTTTTGATACTTTCCAAACAAATCAAAACTACTAATCTCTGCATGAAGACTGACAATCAATATGTCAACTTTGGCAGTTTGAAAGACTGGCATTTGTTTTAATCACTTTATTCAGTTCTTCAAGATAAATCTGCAATTAAGTCTTTTTTTTATCTCAAAAGAGACGAATGCTAACGTTTTCACAGTATTTAGCTTTTACTTTGCTTTATTTTAACCTCTAATCACAGGAAGAATTAATCCTATATCTCTATATTTCCCTCATAAATATTCTTCCAGGACAGGATAATTTTGCATCATTTCAAATGTGTTTGTTTTCTCTTCAGCTGAATAAATACAGAAATCATCACCTCCAATAGCTTCTTGTCAGCCTGAAGGCTCACACACATTGCTGGGCATTTGAGGTTGAAGCTGTTTCTAAGACCAATCTTCTAAGAGATTATTTCTTTGTGAGGAATTGTTTCTTACACAAAGTATTACTGGCATTGATAGTGAGAACATTGCTTGGTAAAAAGGTTCTCTGACGATCTGTGGGGAGTGCATTATCAACTAAATCACAGTTCTCACCTCCTGACTGAATTCTGTGCAATTTGCTTTAGTGTATGGGATGGAGTCTGTGTGTGGATATTGTCCAGTTTTTGTAGGTGTTTTAGGGATTGTGAAAAGATCACAACTGACTTCTGGGAAGCTTGGTTTGATCCTTGAGTGCCCAGCTAGCAGCAGAGTGTCTGGTGTCACTCAGAGCACTCAAGCAGCTGCAGTATGGTCAGGAAGAAATGGTCTAAAGGTTCATGATTCTCATCTTGGGAAAATGGGAGTAACTTCATTCGTTGGTTCATTCATTCATTGGTTCATTCATTCATTCTACATATAATTTATTTTCTGGACACTCCAGAACAAGAGCAGAGGCAGAGTATAGCTTAGCAGATGAGAATGGCAGAAGACAGTCTCATCATAGTTTGCAAGGATGGATCTTACCAATAACAACATGAGACATACCGACCACGTGTCCTTTTCAAAGTGGCATTAATGCCTTCCCTTATTCCAGATGCCACACTAAAATTTTACCACTTGCAATATTTGGTAGAATCCCCTTTAAAACTTTATTATCCAAATAAATTCTGAAATGTTTTTACTGCATTTTGAACTTTTCTTCTGACAGGTAACTTTTTTTTCAGATTTGGAATTGAACTCTTCTAATGTCAAGGTCACAGTTTGTGCACACAAATGTTATCCTAGATTTAGGAGCCAGCAAGCCTTTTAAAAATTAGTGTGTCTTGTTATTAAAATATATATAAGAACAACCTTTCCCTTTCTGAGCTTTATGAAACTTTGTATCTGATCTGACACCTTCCTAATTTGCAAGAATTTTATCAGTTCTTGTTTCATTTCTCATGTGCCTAGGCTGCATGTTAGAGAAGCAATAACTATGCTTGTAACCTGCTTGGGACATTTTAATGGTTATAAATGGGGGGCGGGGGGGGAAAGAATTGCTTAGAAAATGACAGCTGCAACATCGAAATTGCTCATCTGTCTGAAAAAGAATATTGCATTGTCTAAAGGCAGTTCTGTGCAGGATTTGCATCAGGATCTACAAGAGACTGAAAACAAAACTGTTTAGCTGAATAGCTAAATAGCTAACTGTTTAACTGAATAGCTTCTTGCAAGTTTTATATTAATGAAGTTTTCTCTTGAAGTGTCAAGTTTTCTTTTTGAAGGATGTTCTGAAATATGTCACAAATGAGTGTTTTAAGGTTGCTTAAAGAATCATTGGCAAAGTGATTCAGCAAAACCAGGTTTAATATAAAAGTGACAACACAACAAAGTTTGCTGGCAAGGTTCACTCTACTATTTACTAGATGGTTAAAACAGATGGAGGAAAAGCAAACAAAAATCCAAAATCAACCAATCCAAACAAAAATAAACCCAAAAGTATCTACATGTAGTCTGGGGGGACAAGGGGAAAGAGAAAAGGATAGGAAAAGATAAGGATAAAAAGGAATACAGAAGACCCTCCTGTTGGTTCATAGTGAACCCTCGCACTAAACTGAGCCAGGACTTCAACAAGAGTTTATCCCTAAAGGCCTAACAACACTTAACAAAACCTAACAGCACTTAATCTTAAGAACACTTAAACTTAACAGTACTTAATAGATAACTGAAGCTAAACAATTTAGCAATAGATTCATACAGAATTTAATATATAACAACCTACCTACAGGCCTGACTTACTACAAATTGAAAGTACTTAAGAATCTAGAACATTCCTAGTACATTTGCTATGTCATATTCACACTCACATGTGATATGACCCGTTGCAGAAGGTGAAGGTAGCCCAGGCTCCTGCTAATAGATCCCCTGGGATGGATTAGAGTGAAATGACACTGAATTATCAGTGTTTGTAAATATACACATGTAGGGCTCATTATGGAACAATTTGGTTGCAGAGGAAAACAGGTGTGTATAATAACAATTTTGGTTGTTATTATCTGTAGTAACATAACATGAAAGTGTTGCAATATGAAAGCACAACCACCTCACCCAAGGACATGTGCAGGGGAAAAGAAAGGAGAGAGAGAGAGAGGGCAAGACTGTGAAGATCTCACCACCCATAGGCCCTGTGATGAGACTTTGTTGTTCCACAGTCTTGGCTGAAGTGGTGATTGCAGGTTGGATCCTTCAGGTGGTTAGGGAAGTCCTAAAGAAAGGGTGGGGAAAAACCCCCAGGATAATCTGCAGAACACATCTATTAGGTTTATGTCACTCAGGTTCAGGTGGGAATGCCCAGGTACCTCCCACAGGGTGGGGAGCTTCACACTGGATGGTGTAATGTTGCAGATCACGGAATTATGTCCTTGGCATCATCTAAGACAACACTGCTGCCCATCACACCAGCAGTTGAGTCAATTATGGCCCATCAGCATAGACGAACACCCTCAGCCCAACATGAATGTCCTGGTACTTTCCTGAGGGAAGGAGGAGGGAGCCCCACTGAGTGAACCCTACAACCCCGTGGTATGCGCAAGGGAGAGCACCTTAGCATGACAGGAGGCACCATCCCATCTCCACAGGACCTGTCTTCTCTCTCACTCATAGCACATCATTCACCCTCAGTCTTATCAGAGCAGAGGTTAACCACTGCACATCCAAAACCTCACCTCCTCCACCTCCAAACCAGGCTTCAACAATGCACCCTGGTGTCTCCACAAATGGAGAGTATCTTGAGTCATTATCCATTAAAAGTTCAGTCTCTCACAGCATGCACACAAACATGAAGAGTCTGTAGTAGGTATATGCCTGTGAAAAATTCCTGTCAAGTTCAGGGAAGTACTCACGTCGGATGCCTTTGCATCTTCTCTATGGTTGAGCCTTGAGGAATCGGTGTATCAGTCCAGGATCCATCAGTCTGGCGATCCTCCGAGTACAGCAAACTTGAGAGTTCACTGGCCCCGAGAGGGAGATGTTGGTCACAGCACACTGTGGTCCAAGAGAGCTCCAAGGGTCTCACTTTGGACTGCTGTTTATAGGGTTGCAAGAGAGTTGGCTTTAGTCATAGTAATTTTCCATCCTTGCAGCAATTCAGGTCGGTAACTTTCTTTGAAAGTTTGGTAACAAAAATATTACTCCACTTAGGTTGTTATTCAGGCAACAAAAATAAGTTTCCAAGGCTGTTCGTTAAAACACAGGAGCTTGTTAGACAGCACAAGTTCCTGGGAGAGTGTTTCTGATAAGCTCAAGAGGAGCTCAGCCACCTGCTGTTTGTCAAGGCTGAGGCCATTTCTGAGATCACAGTGTGGCCGGGGTGGGGGGAATGCATCACCACAGTGTGGCCTAATACAAGTCAATAAAAGAGTAAGAGTTGTGATGTCCTGACCTTTGATCTTTGAATTTGCTGTTACAGCTTCTAGGATTGTCTTCTATAACCCCATCCAGAGGCAATTGCAAACACCACCTCATTCATGGATCACATGGTGAGAAGCTTCCACCAGCCCATGTCCACATGGTGCTCCAGGCCCTCAGATTGCCCGCTGTCTGCCTGCAGCGGGGTGGCAGGGAGGGAAGGAACCACAGATGCCTTACATGGACAGAACCAGGCTGCCCTTTCTCTGCAAACATCATTAAGATTTCCTTCGGAACATAGATCATGCTTTCTGACAAACGAGAATGGCAATCCTTCAGTAAACATCTATGTGAGAACCTCGTGTAGATGTATATAGCCTATACAATCAAGTGTAGTTTATGTGATTTTAGCCTCAACACACTTCTCACAAGTTACCCCTGGCAGATCAGAAGTGGACCCAAAAATATCAGATGCGTGTTCCAGATAAACTCTTCAGCAGTTACTGAGGTCTCAGCAGGGCGCCAGGGCCAGCCCATGCACCAGGATCACAGAACACAAGGGTTTAGAGCTTGCAGCCAGCCTCAGCACTTGGGAGCAGCCCATGGCCTGGCCAGCAGGTGAACTTTGCCACTGACAAGGATCAGCTAAAGTGACTTTTGCAATCAATGTTCGATTATGCTTATAAATAAGGCTCTTCACACACACTAAAAAGATTATTCAAAATGAAGAAATCTGCTGGCTTTCAAGTGCTTTCCAACAGACATTCTTTGCAGGATCTTCTCTCTTCTTTAAAAATCACATTATTGAAAACTGCCGTTCACATCTGAAAACTCCGTGATTTCCCACACCAAATAAGGGCTGAACTGGCAACCTGCAGCACTTGTTTCAATTGCAGAGTCAGCAAAACCAGGCATTTCATAATTATGGATCCTGGTTGTTGCTATTGCTGATTAATGCATTTAGATGCTTAGCCATTCTTATTGAAGGGAAGACAAAAAGATTATTAGAGCCTTTTAATTTATTAGAGTCCTCAAATAGCCAAGAGAGCTTCTTACACATACAAATATACTGAAAATGGACAGATATGGACTCAACAAAAATAATAATCTCTCAGAAAAAAATCAAGCATTATTATACAAATTCAGTTAGGTCCGGTCACATTTACAAGTGAGCTTGTAACTTGCATGTAAGTTCAGCATCACTCAGGAATTTTTCAAGTCCAGGTTGAATCTTTTCAGCTAGTTAGCGCACTGAGCTTATACAGTACATTGTTTTCCAGCATCACCAGTGGGTAACACTGTACGTAACCACGTAGTAACAACAGTGGTTTAATCTTCAGAAGTCCATTCGTTCCACTGAAGGTGCACTATTAAAACAACAGATGTACTTAATAATTGTCATATTACAGCTTCTCCTGTTTCACTGTGACAATTGTGTGGTTAAAAAATTAATTACACAGCAAAAAAAGTCAGAAAAATCCTAATGTTTCATTTAAATGAACTGTTCTGATGTTGAAGAGACTTCCTTAACATTTTTAAGATGGTTATTTTGTAAAAATATACTTCCTTACTCTACAGATAAGGTAAGTAATGGGTAGGAATGAGAGAGTAGGTTTAGACTAAATATTAGGAAGAAATTCTTTACCATGAGGGTGGTGAGGCACTGTAACAGGTTGCCAAGAGAAGCTGTGGATGCATTATCATCTCTGGAAGTGTTCAAGGCCAGGTTGGATGGGGCTTTGAGCAACCAGGATGAGGGGAAATGGCCCCAAGCTGCACCAGGGAAGGTTCAGGTTGGAGACCAGGAAGAATTTCTTCACTGAAAGCATTGAGAAGTACTAGAACAGGCTGCCCAGGAAGGTGGTGGAGTCACCATCCCTGGAGGAGTTCAAGGAACGACTGGATCTGATGCTCAGTGCTATGATCCTAGTTGATGTTGCAGTGTTTTGTCAAAGGTTGGAGTTGATGATCTTGGAGTTCTTCCCAACTTAAATAATTCTGTGATGTAGGGGAAGGCATCCCTGCCCAAAGCAGAGGGACTGGCACTATATGATCTTTAAGGTCCCTTCCAACCCAAACTATTTGAAGATTTTATGATCACATAACAAAAACCCATCCCAACATACAGCATTCGTAATTAGTTGTTAGTGCTGGAAATTTTTACACGTTTCATGGCAAACATTGTCCTGAGTTGTTGAACTAGTGTAGGGGGGAATCAATACTTCTCTTCAGCACAGACCTCCCCACCCACCGAAACAGAAACATCAAATAGAGAGTTTGGCATTTGAAAAGAAACCAGTCATTGAAGGAAAAGGACAATTGTCCTGTGCAAAAAAAATGCTTTCTTAGTTTTAGTCCTCACTCCCAGCTTCACTTCCTCATTTTTACTGTCTTCTATGTATTAACTGTGCTGTCACTTTGCTTTTATTTATTATTATAACAGCTCAGCCTGTAGTTTGAATTTCATAACAACAAAAAATAGTATCCTATACTGAAGTCCTGTATTCTGGAGCTGGAAGTTGGTAGGACATTAAAAAAAAAAGTCAAAATTACTTTCTGACACAAGCTTGCACTTGGTGTTTTTCCCCGATTTGCATAGTATACTACAATGCATTTTACAGAATCAGTGAACCTTGTGGGAAACTGAATTAACTCTCAATCTGTATTTAGGTATATTTAAGCTCATCAGTGCCACCTGCCCCACATTATTTGTGTTGTAGAACATAGAGCATTTAATTTCGCTGCATCTGTCTAAAATAGCTGTGGAGTTGCTGGCTAAAACATTCAGGGCTTTATTAGCTTTGTTGTTCTCACTTGTGAGTAGATGTATAGTTGTCAATACTGTGTGATCAGGAAAACAAGGACCTGGACTTCCCATTTGAAATCAAACCTGCCAACCCACCCCCCATCCACCTCACCCCTACAGAAACATCTGGTGCACATTTCTGATACTGGGATGAAGTGAGCCCAAGCATGGCATTTGTACAGTGACAGTTCACTCCCTTAGAAAATCCAGTATCCAAATTCCACAGCTTTGTTTTATGGACACAAAACATGGATGAATATAGTCACATTCATTAAGTATTTTACACATTTTTGCAAGCTGAGCCACAAAGACATCACGATACTCGGCTAAAGCTCTGCTGTATGCAAACTCTAGAAACTGGAAGGGACGAATTTAAGTAGTTATTGATCATTCTTCTGAAAACTGCTACAGTACTGTGGTATCACAAGATCCAGATCTAAGTGTTATCTGACAGCACCATGTAAAACAGATTTTAAATTTTCACATAGCTTAAAATGTTTGTAGTCACCCAGTGAATTGCAGCAAAGGCAACCCAACATGTTTCATTAGACTATTTAATATTTTTGTAAGCTTATTTTATTTCTTTGCTGTACAAAGGCAGAAATGCAAACCATCTCAATAAATCTACATCAGTAACTAACTAGAAATGATACAAGTATGTACACAAAGCCCAACTGTTTCACTTCAGTGTTGATACCACAGTTCACGTAGAGCTGGATGCAAACAGCACCTACACAGTGTAAGGCATAACTCTCAGGATATTTACATCTTGTTCTTTTTAACAAAGGCTTCCAATACACCAGTTCTTTGTTACACTCGTATTTGACAATCCTGCTTAGTAGTGCAGCCTCAGAACTGAAAAGTGCATTTCTTCATTTTATACATTCTCACACAGATTGTGGACTGTTCCAGAAATAGTTTTCCAACCCTCCTTCTTGGAAGTAATTTATTATCTATGTTTTCTGTCAATTAAAATTATAAGGTAAAAAGACCATTTCCCCAAAGTTCTCTAGATCACATGCAATTAAGAAAACAAAGATCCTAAAAGCAACTCCAGAAACTCTTGTCTTTTGACTTGGGAAGATAAGCAATCCTGTGAAAGCACTCAACCAATTCGCTGCTGGTTTTTTAAAACA